>NC_087454.1:38840200-39160294 GCF_036321535.1 Camelus dromedarius | reverse complement strand
ACAGATGACGGGACAAGGAAGCTGTGGTATATGTGTATGTATGTATGCATATATTCATATACACACCACTGTGCACATATACATACATGGACATACAGAGGGGTACATAGGATTTATAGGGCAGGGATAAATTAGGAGTTTGGGATTAACATATATACACCACTGTATATAAAATAAACAGCAAGGACCTGCTATAGAGCACAGGGAACTACCTTCAGTATCTTGTAATACCTATAATGGAGAAAAATCTGAAAAAGAATATATATGTATATAAATGTATAGTTGAATCACTTTGCCGTCCACCTGAAACTAACACAACATTGTAATCAACTATACTTCAATGAAAAAAAATTAAAAATAGAAAAAAAGAAAGCCTTGATTTGTAGCATGCTATGGCCTGAATGCTTGTGTCCTTCTCTGCCCCCTGCCACCGCTGGCCAAATTCACATATTGGAATTCTTACATCCAATATGTTGTTGTTAGAAGGTGGGCCTGTGGGAGGTAAGTATGTCACGAAGGGGGTGCCCTCCCGAATGGGATGAGAGAGCCCACAGAGGACACAAGGAGACATTTGGACCCTCACCTGACCACGCTGGGCACCAGATCTCAGACTTCCGACCTCCAGAACCCCGAGAAATAAATTTCTGTTGTTGGTAAGCCACCTCGTCTGTGGTATTTTTTGTAACAGCCCAAATTGACTAAGATATCCCACTGGACAATTCTGAGGTATAAAAGTCCTACCAGGGTCCACTTCAAGCTGCCAAAGTGAAGTCACTGATGGCCTGGTTGAGGAGAGATGCTCACACTTGGGATGTCATGGATGTGTGGCCCGAGCACACCCCCGTCTGATGAAAGTCACTGCTGTGTGCATGACATGTAGGCCATGAATGTGGTGATCCACTCTTGAAATGTTCTTAAAGCACAAATTCATTTTATCTTCAGCCATTTTGTACAACTCGGTGAGAATTAACCTGTTTAAGATCATGTTCATGTTCAATCATTGCTTACAAAGAATTATGTCATCGTGTTTATTTTCAGTGTGTTTTTCACTTCGGGCTGGTCTGGGATGATGCAATTAAGTAGCAGCTGGACAAGGGATGGGGAGGCCAGAAAAAGTGCAACCATTCATATGCTGGCCAATTTGTATACGCCTTGAGCCAGGTCCCAGACGTTTTCCAAATCATAGTCCCTGGGGGCACTTTGCAGCCAATAGTTACTAAGATTCCAGTTAGCCATTTGGAAGTTGTGAATTTTGGTCCAACTAAGAAATCCACGTGTTTGATACAGAATACAGTCACCTCAGGAGTTCATTCAACAGTTCCTTGGGGAGAAGTGGCCATTTATTTAAGCCCCTCTAGCCTCCAGCCATGTCACCTGAACCCTGCGCAATCAGTTGGACAACTGGGACTTCTGAGTGACACAAGGTGAGTTCACAGGCACCCTGCACTCTGACGGGTTCTTCTGCCCAAGCTCCCTCTCCTGGATACTAGCCCTGCTTTCTCTGATACCAGCACGAGTGTCCATCCTTATTGTCAAACCTGTCACACTAAACATGCTTTACAAACACATGGCCATGACTAAACACCGTGTGATACCTTCCATTTTCTCCCCCTCTAGTCCCCTAAACACACACATAAATAATAAAATCAAAGTCTCTTTTCCATCTGTGTTTTGCTTTCTGTCTGTTCTTTCTTCTTCCTATTATTTTTCCTCCTATGACATTGTTGCCAAAAGTATTTAAAAAGTCCACTGGAGACTATGAATATATTCTGACATTTTTTAAAAACAACAACAAAATGGTAAGGAAACCTGGCTTGACTGGCGCTGAGCAGATATAATGTAGGGAGATGACGAACCTCAGTGATCTTCCTGCCCGTCGTGCCTCTAGAAGCCCATGAACAACCCCAAACAATGACAAAACAAAACCTCTTCTCCGAAAAGCAGGTCAGGAGAAGGAGCCTGGGCCACCTGGGAGGCCCTGCGCCCTCCCCTGGACGGGGTGGGGGACGCAGCGAGCTCCTCCATCCGGAGAGGCTGGTCTGAGAGGGCTGTGCCGGCTCTGCGGGGACACTCGCAGGTGGAGAGCTCCGCTGCTCTGGGGCTGCTAGGGTGTCGGATGCTTGGGATTTTCTGCCCTGTCCACTTTGCTTCTTTCCCTTCAGTCTTTTCAATGGGAAAGAAAAAGCCTAAAAGCAAATGACTGCTGAAAATCTCTGCCAGCTCATCTTGATCTTTCAAATGGAGACTATTGAAACCTGCCCCACAATTGAGGTGGAATGAATAAACCAAGAAAATCCAAAGATCTCACTCATTCAACAAACAAATATATGTTATGTGTATTCTAGATACCAACCCCAATACTAAAGGTCTAAGAATCCACATTCGAATAAAACGCCAACCCTGCCCTTGGCAATGTGCAGTCCAAATTGCATTTATTAATTGTGTTAAAATTTTCTTTATTAAGATATTGATGCTAATCTATACATACTTTATGAGCTTTCAAGCAAGACTTTAAACCTGAGTTTCATGTAGCCATTTCAAGGCTGTATTAGAAGACAACTGAACATTTCCAGGTATTTATTGTTGTAAGTTTTATTGTCAATTCTAGATCAATCCAATTAGGAATCTGAATGCAGGAATAAAAAAACCTTTACAGGCAAGATTTTATTCTGAGCTAAAATAGAAAAGAAAAAAGTCAGTTTCACCTACCTTCTGTCCATAGCTGACCTTTCATTCAAATCTCATCTCTTCTATGAAGCCGTCTTTTAAAAAATCCCAGCTCAAATCAACCTCTTCTTTTTTTAAATCTGCACAATTAACATATTAATGTTAATCCGGTGGTTGTTATTCATAGTGCACTTTACAATTAGTCTTGGAGTTTAAAATTACACATTTCCAGGCTCCAACATTCAAAATTTATTTGGTTAACACTTGTATTGTCCTGGCATCTGCATTTTTAAAGCGCATCACACGTGACACGTTCCCAGTTAAGAAACACTGTTCAAATTCAACTCTACAATTTGGATTTGGCATTTTCTAAGAGCGCCTAGTCTATATTTGTGCGTTCACATTCTCGTATCCCTACTGAACTGTGACCATCTCTTGAGGACAAGCACAGACTTGAATTTACTCTGTTCTTTGCAGCACACAGATCTTACTCTGCACTAGTGAGAATTTCCACACTTCTCGTCTGAAAATGTGGCAAGGACTTTCCTTTCAACAACCCCTACACAACAGGATCACACCTGTGTTTTCCACTTATATTATTTCTGCAGTGGTGGAACAAATTTGATCATGAACAAATATCATTTATCGTTAATATTGCTTTTTGAAAAGGTTCCTAAATTTGGGCAGAGGCTAGAGACCCAGAGAAGGGCACTCTCTCTAGCATGGTGGATTTAAATTTATGTTGGTTCAAATCCAAATCCTCTTCTTATTTGGCCTATGATGAGGAGAAAAACAAAAGATAAAACTTCGTAAAATGCACGCCTTCAGTAAACACTCAGTACATGACAGCTAATATAAGTATGAGGTTTTGGGAAGTCTCTGCCCCCAAGAATTTTTCTCTGCGTACAAACTTATGCCTTACCTCCTGGTAATCAGTTACTCCCGGAGACATCTAATCATGTAGTCACAGAAGGTAGAGCTGGAGAGGCCTGCTGAAATTATTGAATTCCCCCAGCCTTCATTTTTAATTTCTTTCATTTTTTAAAAATTACGGTATAGTCAGTTTACAGTGTTGTGTCAGTTTCTGGTGTACAGCACAACTCTTCAGTCATTCATGAACATACATATATTCATTTTCCAATTCTTTCTTTTGCTTTATTTATTATATGATTTAATTACTTTATTTTGGTGAGGGGGAGGTAATTAGGCTTATTTATTTTAGAGGAGGTACTGGGGATGGAACCCAGGACCTCATGCATGCTAAGCACGCACTCTGCCACTGAGCTATACCCTGCCCCTTAATTTCTGAACTAAATTGAGGCAGAAAGAATTCATACACATTTGTGGGGTGCAAATGTCCTGCCTTACAGAGCTGTTTCAAGAGTTAGTGAGAGAACACAGAGAAACCCCAAGTACAGTGCCTGGCATCAGCTAGTCACTTAACAAACCATGATTATTACCATTAACTTAACAGTAGTATCCTGAACTACAACCCAGCTGACGTTTAGTTCAGTTCAGTCCTCTTTTCCTGACTCTGCAAATGAGCAGTACTTATAAAAACAGGTTTATAATAGCTAGGAAGTATAACAGGTTAGAAGTATTGACAATCTTTGAATGTGGGAAGGACAACCAAGTTAATCCTATCAACCAGCACGTAAGAGGACAGAACATCATCTTCTGGTATATGTTGTGGCAGAATCCGACCGTCATCTGGTTTCAGGTTGGCCCCCCAAGAGAGGAAGAAGAAGCCATGCTGTTTAACTGCTCCAACTCACCGTTTCCTCAGCTGTAAAATGGGCGCACTGAGATACTTCTCTCATTGGGTGATTTTGAAGAAGTCATTACACACGAAAGCATTTCAGATTCTCTGACAATTAGTAAGCCTCCAATAAAGGTTACCCTATTATTATTAACAACTCATTTTTATTTTTAGATAAGGTTACCATACTTTGTCATCCATACTGGGGTACCTCTGAGAGTGAAAGGTTGTGTTGTTAATAATTACACCGGGACAACAGGCACAATTACACTGGGGCAGGATGCATGGTCTGTTCACAATATATTTTCTGCCTCCAAACAAATCCCTAAAAAAGAGTGGTCTATTGTGTAGGGGAATTTACATGGGGTGCTTCAGAAAGATGTTACGTCTGGGTCAGATTCAAAATGGGCACAACAGAATGGTGCTGCCTTCTTCCAGACTCTTCTGAAACAAAATAGAAGCAGATGGACTGTTTCTATGGTGTTTATAACTTAACTTTCCCTTTTTATAACTTAGTCTTTCTTAGGGTCTCTTTGAAGGTCAGGTCCTGGGGGATACACTTTAATTTTTTTTTAATTAAGTGCTTTCTGAAATCTCCTATACAATTTCCAGTCTCACTGAACTCACTGTAATTTATACTTCCAAAATAAGTTCTTTCTTAAATAAAAGTATGTATAAAGAAGGAAATGGAAGACTTCTCTTTGGAATCATCTGTGTCACTGACCACACATCCAGCCATATATTTCTTTTTCCTTTTGTTGGAGAACAAACGAATTTTAGGAGGAAATAAATCGTCATGGTCCTCGTCTGCCACGTGCTGTTCTGCTCTGCTCCATCCCAACCCCTCTAATTCTACAAACGTTTCCTGGAAGCCTCTCTTCAATAAAGGCAAACGTTCCCCCCGATCCAGAAACGGCACGCGGGGAAGGACGACTGTAACAACTCTTTAGACAAAGGCTCCCAAAGTCCCACCAGCTGTGATGCGTGGCATTTCCTCTCCTCTGGAAATTTTGCCCTCTACTCCCATTATTAGCAGAAATATTGTGAATATCCATTACATTGTCTCAAAAACGTATTTTCTTATTAATTGATTTTTTTTTTGGTTTTTACTTCGATGTAGAAATTCATAACTTCAAGTTCTGGTGATGTAAGACATGAAAATCGTGTGCATAGCTAAAAATCAACACATTATTGTCGTGGTGCTGCAGTGTAGATTAAAACTAAAAGTTGCTCCCTAGTTTGACATTAATGTCCCGCTTAGCTTCGCTCAGACACAAAGAGATGCTTCATCCATTTAAACATTTCTTTTTGGGTCCATAATGAAGTGTTCTATACCCCTCTTGTAAGCAGAGGTCACACATGAAATCACAAAGAGGTAAGGGGACTCACCTCCATTGTCAAAAACATGGACCCTCCAAACAGCCAGTGTCAGATCAACTCCAGTTTTTGGTTTTCTCTTTCACACGTCTTCACTTCTCGTCCCAGATGAGCAGGACAGCTTTAAAGCATCATGCAGTCACGCACACAGGCATCTATAAGGTGTCCCCACATGGGATATCAATTAGGTTCATGGCAAATTTAGCAACAGTAGCAGTTGTCACACATACTCAGAACAAAATAAATTATTCATTCAACCTCTTGTACTAAGCGTTTTTTATATTCTGTTTTAGAAAAACAGTTTAACTTTAAGCAGTTTTCTAGCTATGATCAGTCTCTCCTGAGGAAGTTTTTTACGGGAGTGAACGATGACGGCCGTCAGTCACTGCCATTAGCATGAGGCACAAGGCACACTGTGATGTTTATAAGCAGCTGAGCCACGACAGTCAAAATATGACTTCCTCCACCACAGGCAGGCTTCTGAGCACAGCTGACTGCTCTTCTGTGAAGTGTGCATATGGTCTCAGGACATTTGAAGGCATGTTTATCTTAAGACCTAACTGTTTTCCACCACAGGATCCTCTATCAACCAAAAACAAACAGTCGTACTGCTTGATGGCTGCTGAACACATTTTTATGTGTTTCTTTAGACCCTGAATTATTTGATGAGTGGACTCTAAGAAGCTATTGGGGGAACTAAGCATAATAAAACCTTGACTATTATTTAAAAAATTCCCAGGAATCTTATAGCAGCTCAAACTATTCGCTAGGAAATATAGCGCATACACTGATATTCAGGGATCTTCTACTCTCCGATAAGAATGACAGAAAAATCAAATGTTTTGAAGGAAATTATCTATGTAGCTTGAGCATGGCTGTCTTCAAAATGAAGATCAAAGTAGGGTTAGGATAGAAATGACCCAGTCACACCAAGTCAAAAGATGAGACTCTGTTACCCTAGAAGGGATCCGCTTTTGTATTTCAACTACTTTCTTAACTCAAAACTTCACACCTATCATAGGACTTAGCGGAAAGCACTAGTCGATTGAATATATTCATTCAGCACCTTTCCTTTGGTAGAAGATTTGTAAAATTATTGAAAATATATTTTCACTGAAGGGTCGCCGTTTTTGAATTTGTGAGAAAAATGGCTTCTGGCTTTTGCAGTTAGTTGGATATCGCGGTATTGTATTCATTCTCTGTTTTTCATTCTAACATGAGCCCTGATGTCTCTGAAACCAGGGCAGGTAATTACAAGCATCCCTTATCATCCCAAATTAGTTGGGATGATAGATGCAGGAAAAGGAAAGGCAGAAAAAAAAACAAAAACCCAGGAACTGAGGAAATGAGAGATACTGCCCATTCTCTTTTGGAAACTGCGCCTCTCTCAATACCATGGGTGATATTTACAAACGCTGATATGTGTATTTTAATACAACTGTGGCTGTCTTCTTTCTGTCTCGTAGTTTAGTGTATCCACATATGGTTCATAAGCAGGGACAAATGAGACAGTAAGTTTAAGAGATGTCAACCATTCTTGACAGCTCCCCACAAAGAACACGAGTGAGACAGGCCAAACCTGCCACCTGGCTGGTTGAAGTTGAAGGCTCACTGCTTTTGATCATAAGGTGATGTAACTTTCATTTTTCAGTTCACGTTTCTTAAACACTGTTTCACTGAAATGTATCTAGTTGAATTGGTTTGAATTTGAATATTATTTGTTTAGTAGATAAAGGTGGCCTTGTGGTGTAAAAGCACATTAAGAAGCATTTTAGCAGAGCAATTGATTTCTTTCATTATCATGATAGATGGGTCATTACTTGATATTATAACCAAAATCACTGCAGCCTGACTGGATATACATTTTCTAATTCTACATATTCTTAGACACTGATGTTCTAATTCATATCTAGTTTAACTTTGAAGCCACTGAGAATGTGACAGAAGTAACATGTGACATAAAAAGTTGAATGTGTTGGGTGGGCATTAGAAAGATAAACTGATTAGGAATGAAATAATTCATCCTCAATATCCTTTCTAATTAAAGATCTATATAGTATGTTTCCCCAGCAATTTTCTACCTGATTTTCAGCTGTCAAAACTTCGAGTAGAGGAAAATATTTTTAGAAATAGAACATTGGAAATAAGTCTTGGGTGTTTTTATGTTAATGTAAGATATAAATCATTTGTCAGAATTATTGGGTAATACTTAAGTGTTTTATGTTATACATTTCTTATATTAACTCCATTATAAGTGTATATTTTCAGATGTAAGAGGAATTACATCACTGTAAGTAATGCTTATATTCGCCACAAATGCAGAGTGGAGGAGAGAGTTGACAGCTTTTTGGGAAATTTTGGCAAACGTCGTATTTTGGATGGATTATCTATCAGTTCAAAAGATAATGCTTATTTCTAAACTTCATTGTTTTAAAGTAGAAAAGAAAAGAAACTTTCAAAACTGCTCAGTCAATAAAGTTGGAGGCTTCGTAAATATACAATATAGAAAATAGAAAATTTACACAAATTCAATTACAACCTGAAATAAGAATCTTATTCATTAAGTTCTGGTAAGATCTGCATATCTTTTTAAGGAACAAGTATGCCCAGAATTAAAGATACTGCAAAACTGATATTCTATACAATATAAGCAAGACCTTATTTTGTTAGTTTTTAAAACCTTAAAGATTATCATAGCTTATTTTTTACTCCAATATTGATTTTGAAATTTCATTTCATCATAATACATAGTCACAGACAAATTAATAGTGTTTGTCCTGAAATTGTTCCTAAATTCTGCTTTCTTGTCTACTTGTACACTGAAGGCAATTAAAAAGAAATGAAACAAATATTATATGTAGGAACCAGTCATCTGATAAATTAATTATATTTTTGTGTTGTCTCTGGTCTTCTCAAGAATAAAAATATTAGCTACAAATACAAATCATTTGGGAGTTGAGGTCTGTGTCATTTCTACAATGTTTCTATAAAACTGACTGAACGCAACTGTAATATATTAATGTTAACAATCACAGTTACTTTGAGAGATCAGGTATGCTTCTCCTGCTGTAATAATGAAGTCTAATTAGAAAATAAACAAAATTAAGCATTTATAATATATTTCAACATGCTAAAAGCAAAGTCAGCCACAAAAGAAAAGGAGGAAATAATGCCCAATTGATGTTTACTAATATCATTATCAAATAATTTATCTTTATAAATAAATATATGTTCCAGAAAAACAGCAGCATATTGAAATTTTATGTGTATGTGTGTGTGTGTGTCTATGTGTGGACATTGTAGACATAATTAAAGTCGTCTTTCATTTATCCAGCATTTCTAGACCATTCCTTTCCCTACACCAGGATCATCTCATTACAAACACACACATTTGTTTAATTATTTGCAACTTCAGTACCACATCTTATTTACACAACGTGCCCTAATATTTTAATTAGTCACTTACGCTTAATGAAAAAATGATCTCGGCAGTTCGCCAGAAATATGCGAGGCTCCGAGCACACCACGTCCTGGAATGTTTAACACAGGCCGGCTATTGGACCACAGGAGCGAGAATTTCGGAATTCATATCAAATTCAGGAACAAGGTTTGACCTGAAATTGAGTAAGCTTAAGACTCTCAAATATGCTGCTATTGTTTTGGGAAAGGGGCTAGTATATTTTCTATACAGTATAACAAAGCAGATTAATTGTTAAATAGTAAATTCTGTGTTAATCTGCCATGTATGGCTTCAACAGTGGTTCTGTGGCAAGTAGATATTCCTGGGTTCTTGCAATGCCCTTTAGCAACAGAAGTGGACAGAGGGAAATTGGATTAAATAGCAGAGCCCTTCCAGATGACTACACTCTTCTGAAAGAATCCCAGCTCTCTGCACAGTTACAGGAAATTGCTCAGTAAATTAAATCAAGATCAACCACTGATCTGTTTAATTTAGACTCAAACATACTGGAATATTCTCCTCAAAATGGGTGCCTCGTTTAACATTGGGAAATTGCAGTGAATTTTCTTCTTTTGGCCTTTGCAAACCAAGCCAAAATTAGGTTTTGAAATTCACAGGGCATTTAAAAAAAAAATCTCATTTATCCAATAGTCATAAAGTCCTTTAAAAAAAATTAAGATAGACCAATGTAAATATAGAAAAATGATCGCCAAGGTTACGCTAATTCTTACCTAGTGGTCGACTTATTACTCACTTTCTATTGAATTTCTTATAACCATATATGCTAAAGAAATGGACTCACAATCTTTTTATAAGTAAAAACTGGAATGCGTCCATTAATTTCTTTCTTAATTTCAATTCCATCCTCTTCCAGCTAAAATCAGAAACATCAGTATTTAATTTCCATATTACAAATTCAGTGTACACTTTTGTAATCATTAGACTCTTGATTTTGAGTAATTTCATAGGCATTAGACACCAATATGGTGGGTTATTTTTAAAGTATTCAATATTAGGGCATGTCTTTAGAAGAAGCCATCTAAGTGTTAATTATTAAAGTTCTAAGTAAATATTTATATAGAGGAAAAATAAATCTCAAAATTTTTGGTTAAGTTACATTGTGTTTTATTAGGAGCTGTTTAATAGTTATTTCATATGAACAATGTGAAGTAATTATTCAGTCAATTTATTCAACTCGATCTCTCTTCCACCGTTTACAAAACAAGATGGTTAGTTATTCTGGAGAGGTTAATGTTTCAGAGCAAGCCATGTGATTTTTGGATAAACCTCTCAACCCTTTGAAGTTTTGTTTCCTTATCTTTAAAGTGAGGGTAAGAAAATCTGCCCTGTTTTCTTCAGAGAGCTGTTGTGAGAATTACATCAATATTATCTTAGATTTTTTAAGTATCAGTGCATATAAAGATAGATAGATACACATATACATGTATGTACACATAATGTCATACACAATATTGGCATCTTACAAATAGATCAATATAATTTCCCTATTTCACAAATAGTACACAAGAAATACAAGATTAGAAAAAGAGGGAAGCAAACTGACATTTGTTTGTTTAGTTATATTTAATAAGTGCCTCCCATCAATTTGGATCCATGTACTAGTTAAGATTAAAACGTTAAGACTTTTCCTAGAAGTGCTCCAACGTTTGCCATTAGAAAGGTAAAGTCTGACTGTTCTTTCCCAAAATATTCCTTGAATATCTTTAAGGAAGATGCTGTACTTGGTGACACTTTTCCTTCTGTGGCAGCTAGCAACGCACTGTTTGGCCCTCGCGGAGTATGTCTCATCTGTAAACTGTCACTAAACCCAGTTCCTTTTGAACCTATTACATTAAGTCAGTCTCTCATTTCTAGACTCGTTTTCAGGCAAACGTGTTTCCTCGAGTGATATAATTAACTGGTAAATTGAAAGATGGAAAATTATGTGGAAAGGACAAATCATTTCCATATTATTTGAAACACAAAAACACCTTGGACTGGAAATCCTGGGAGAATTAATTAATGATCCTCACCATTAACTGAGCAATCAAGACCACCCATGATCAAGTTTTATTTATTAGCATTTCACCTTTTATAATGTCCTATGTTAGAGATCTTCCTAGTCATCTAAACACAAGAAATAAACAATTGTGACTGAGAACCTTACAGTTAATGCTTCCAACAGGCTTTATCTTTTTACTCACAGTAGATAGGACAGTACAGCAGATAGTAGGCAGGATTCTTAAAATAGAGGTTGGAAGACAGTACCTCTCAAAGATCAACACACTTGTAAATCAATGTGATCAAACTACTTTGGCATCTCCTTGAATTACAGATTTTGTACTCCTATTTAAAAAAAAAAAAAATCCCTGAACAATTCTGAAGCTCTGTGACATGCAGTAATTTGTAATTTTTCTAAAAGCACAAATTGGTGCACATTTTGGCTCTTTATTCAACACTGGATGCAGAAATTTTCTTGAAGTGGTAAAAAAAAGAAAACAAAAAAACAAAAACAAAAAAACCCCCTACTCTGCTGGTGGATGTAAAAGGAAAGTGCAATGGTCCACAAGGGTGACTTTTCAGATACGGGCAACAGCAGAATATTCTGTATTTGCTATAAAGGCACCGCGTATTTTTACCTTCTAAAGTTACTGCTGTATGTGATAAATTGCACATGATGACAAGTTATGAGAACCTTCAGATGCCAGGACGCTCCATTCCCTCACGGTTGTAAGGGGTGGTCTATCTTTTGTTTTTCATGTTGCCACCTGTTTTGTAATAGCACATCTAAAGGGTCTTTCTCAGTCTTCCAGCTACGTTCATTTTCTTTCTAAATCTATTTTTCCCTTATTCTCATTTTGATATCCTATATATTAAGTATAATAAAATGTGAATACATTATACATTTAAATGGTATGTATCATCTATTTAAGACAACAGATAGTAAAGGAAAACTCCACTTTATTTTTGCAGTCACACAGATCGGGACGAATCAATACAACAGAGAACGCCATCAGTAAACAAGTAAACGGTCATGACTATTTTTCTAGAAATATATTTTTCCAGTTTTATTTTCATTTTTCATTGAAGTTTTATGTCATCCTCCACAAAGGCTAAATTCCACACTTAGACACATAACTCGCACTTAGTCAATGTTAAGATGGGCAAATAAATATAGTTGGGCACAACATAGACTGAGTTAATGTTATTATGCAAGACTTACTTTCTAGCTAATTCAAGAAAAGGCACATTCTGAGTATTTTGGCTTGTGCATATAGAGGCAGTAAGAAATGTATCATCAGACTTCAAAATTAATACTGACCTTGGCAGTATTCATACTAAGAGTGTTTATTCTTATTCCTTTTAACTGGCTTTAAGAATGAATTATACAGCTGCAATTCAGTTTCCTCTAAAATTTAGTTTACGACATAACATGTGATCGAAGTCAGAGGGGATACTAAAGGGTAGGGGTTGAAAATGGAGTCTCTGGGTTTAGAGTCCAACCCACTGCCCAGTGGTGACCGTGAATGGGTCACCTCTTCTCTTAAGCTCAGTCTCCTTATTCAGAAAATGAGAACTTGTATCATAAGGCTGTTGAGAAAAACATATGAAGTCATTCCGAAAATTACTTAATACAGTATTTGGCATGTGTTATGCATTCCCTTGTTGCAAATACCTCTCTAGTCACGTTTTTATTGTTACTATTGAAACAATTATACAAACTTATCACTAGTCTTCATTTTTAGCCCTATTTCAATGTGAACAATACATGTGCAACATCATTATAAGATTCTTGTATATCAATGTAACGCATAATACGTGTTATGAACATACCCAATCTATGCTTCCTTATGAATATAATGATGAGCGTTTTTACAGTGGTGTTCTAAAGCCTGCATTATCTGATTTTATTTATATTTAAAATGTCTAAGCTGAAAATCGATTTGGATAATATGAGTATTTTTATGGGTTGAACGAGCTTCTATTTGCACATTTGATACCCACCATGAAGATATTTTAAAGTTAAAATATTTTGTCAAGGAAAAATACTTTGGAGGAGAATATTAACTAAATTTAGGAAAGACATACTTATGATTTTACTTGACATACTTCACAGTTCTATTAGTGGGTACTATGATTATTTTTTAACCC
The DNA here is from genome assembly GCF_036321535.1 of Camelus dromedarius. Classification (NCBI taxonomy): domain Eukaryota; kingdom Metazoa; phylum Chordata; class Mammalia; order Artiodactyla; family Camelidae; genus Camelus; species Camelus dromedarius. The sequence continues at coordinate 39,146,879 of NC_087454.1, read as the reverse complement.
ATTTTTACCTGTTAGAAACCTGAAACTTGAGAAGTGAAAGTAAGTTTGCATACACTCTAGAGCATGCGCTGTGGGCTAAATTTTCATAATATCACAGTGTAACTTTAATCCTCCACACAAGTCGACCCAATGGAAATGGGCCACTTTTTCATAAAGGAACAAAATTCGTCTCACTTCTGAAAAATTCAAATTGCTCTTATGTATAAAGCAGAATCTCATTCCAAATGAATAAATAAGTAACAAGCAGTTGAAGAATGGAGGAGGAGAAAGAAGTTGAAGAAAATCAGGAGGAATGTAAACCCATTTATTAACAGAGTTATCCCCAAGGAGTAGGATTGTAGACTTGATTTTTACACTAGATATTTATAGTCTAATTTTTACATTAGATATATACAGTCTATTTTCTTAAATCTTGAATATGGTTCCTTTTGTACTTTTTTAAAAAAGGAGACAGTATTAAAAAACAAAAACCTTCCAAAAAATCAACAAGTAACTGGCAATTCTGCCATTATTGCACGATAACCATTATTGGTCCCGAAATGATTTACTTGTGAGAAATTAAAAAAAAAGTCTTCAAGAAATTAAACCCATTAAAGGAATGATTAAAGGATTCCAGAGAAGTAAGTTTATCTGACAGAATGTGGTATTACTTATTTTAAAAATTATTGCCTTGTAAGAAAGCAGCATATCTAATGTTAGTTCTAAATAATTATGTATCAGTCAATAAATTTATATTCTTAAATCCATTTATATTCTTAAATCCACAACTGGAAAATAAAAAGAAAAACTATTTTAAAATTAAATATTAATTCCATTATGAAGATTATCTTTATCCAACATGTGAATACAATCTTCTCTGTTCAGGGACATTTAAAACTAACTTCCATCCAGTCACAGATATTATGCACTGATCTTAGTGAATTCCAATAGGAGGTTTATTTCCTTCTAATTTTAAGGTTTATCTTTTGAAATAGAGACACTTTCTTACCTATTGCATCACCTTATGCATTGTAGCTAAGAAATCAAGATGTGATCAGTAGGTTATGTATAAATATTTACAATTATTTGTCTTAACTGAGACGTTTTTCTTTTCATACTGTTTGGCTTACAATGGACATGCACTGATTTCATAATTAACACAATAAATGTTTCTTTATGTGGGGGCCCTGTTGCATAGATGGGACAGAACTCAGTTCTCTATAGTCATCAATTAATTGCCTTTCTCTTTTCTCTCACATCCCATGTACAGTTGGGAAAATGGCAGATACTGATGAGGGAAGGATTAGATGGCATCAGAGAAGCTGAAAAATGTCCTGATGTCATAAAAGGCAGACTGGGAGGTCAGAATATAGGAAACATGGTGCACCTTTCTTAGGGCAGACAGAGAATGAGCCAGAAGGGAAGGGATATTTTCCTCCTGGTGGAAGTCATCCTGAGAGGCATCGAGGTGATGGGAAACCTGTGTCTAGAGGTGATATTCTAGGAGAAGGATCCAAGAGTCTCCAAGTTTCTCTTGGAAATTGATCATCCTCTATATCCCACTGGGAAGCATAAAATAGGATGAAACAGAAGCTGGAACGAAATTAGTGTTTAGTAGCTTGTTGCCAATTCTTAAGATGTCTCAGGCTGTACTTGGTTTTGGTAAAGGCGGATAAGCTGGCTGGTGTTAAGGCATCCAGTGGTGTATGAATCAGACAACTTCCTCTCTTATTTTCCCAATTTTTCTCACATAAAGTGTAAGAGACTGAAATATAAAACAGCATATCAAGTGGGGTGACCTTTTTACCCACTGTAAATCATCTTTTGAGTACCAATTAATAAATTCTATGTAAAGAGACTGGAAGATTTTTAGTAAAGATTACTTCATGATGGATACAGAAGACTGGTGCTTCCCTGTTGAAAAGAAAAGCTATCTTACTGTTAACTTAGATATTTTATTAGAAAACTAGAATGTTCAGACACATGCTACGCATTCTATTGGCAACAGGAAATATTTTGTTTTTAAAATATTTAACATTGAGTGATACCTTCACTTTGTGTTGTTAACACATGACTGCATGGCTTATAGAACGATATTTCTGATTTTAACGGACTCAGGTACTTTAAAGCAGAGTTCTGGTTTATAGATTGAAGGATAAAAGCCTGAAATTGCTTTCATGCTTATTTAATCATGTGAGGGTTTCTTTTTTAATGTCAAAATAAAACTTAGATTATAAATGAATCCGTTTGTTCTACAAAAGACTGCACCAGGCTTTATGTCAAACGTGGGATATATTCACCTACATTTTCTATGATGGAACTGCTGAAAGATGATGAATTTGAGGAAAGATCAGACTAGATGCACTTCAAGCTAAAATATTTTATCATAATCTTTTTCTGTTTTTAGTCAGTATTCATCATACTGCTACAGAATAGAAATTATGCTATGACTGAGATTTTAGATTCTCTTTTAATCAAATACATTAAAAGTTGGGAATCATCATAGCATTTTGGAAGATGTATGGGTTCTCAAATTTAGTTCTGAATATTGCTTTTGCTATATAATAAAAGCGTGACATCAGCTAAGCCTCTGACCTTCAACTTCCTCTTCCGTAAAATGGGGTTAATTGTACTTTGTTTGCAAGCTTGATGTAAGGATTACAGGTGTTCTATGTACACTTTTATGTGAAAAGTCTTGCCTGCTATGTATGCTTAGAAATCTGATGGCCTCATGATTATTATTGTTACTATTATTAATACTTTGTCCTCATACAAAACACAAATAATGTAATCCGTTTTGTAAATTACCACTCAATTGGATATTTTCAATCATCCAGGGCATAATTTTTGCAGTAAAAATTAACCCTTCCCATGGAACCTGCAGAGTAGCAAACACATGACGTTTATAGTTAACAGGCAGCCTCTTTTTTTTTTTTAAGCTGAAGTATAGTCAATTTTCAATGCTGTGTCAGCTTCTGGTGTACAGCATAATGTTTCTGTCATACATATACATACATGTATTTGTTTTCATATTCTTTTCCACCATAGGTTACTACAAAACATTGAATATAATTCCCTGTGCTATGCAGTACATATTTGTTGTTTATCTATTTTAGGTATAGTAGATAGTATCTGTAAATCTCAAACTCTCAGTTTATCCCTTTGACCCCCTCCTCCCCACCCAGAAACCATGTTTATTTTCTATGTCTGTCTGTTTCTGTTTTGTAGATAAGTTCATCTGTGTCTTTTTTTTTTTTTTTTTAAGATTCTGCATATAAGTGATATCACATGGTATTTTTCTTTCTCTTTCTGGCTTACTTCACTTAGAATGACAATCTCTGGGTCCATCCATATGGCTGCAAATGGCATTATTTTACTCTTTTTTATGACTGAGTAGTATTCCATTATACATGTATACCACATCTTCTTTATCTAGTTATCCGTTGGTAGAGATTTAGGTCTTTTTCCCATGTCTTGGCTGTTGTATATAGTGCTGCTGTGAACATTGGGGTGCATGTATCTTTTTGACTTAGAGTTCCTTCTGGATATATCCCCAGGAGTGGGATTTCTGGCTCACATGGTAAGTCTATTTTTAGTTTTTTAAGGAATGCCCGTACTGTTTCCCATAATGGCTGCGCCAAACTATATCCCAACAACAGTGTAGAGAGTTCCCTTTTCTCCTCACCCTCTGCACCAATTATCATTTGTGGACTTTTTAATGATGGCCATTCTGACTGGTGTGAGGTGATACCTCATTCTAGTTTTGATTTGCATTTCTCTGATAATTAGTGATACTGACCGTTTTTCATGTGCCTTTTGGCCATTTGTGTGTCTTCATTGGAGAATTGCTTGTTGGGTGTTCTGCCCATTTTTGGATTGGTTTTTTTTTTTTATGTTATTAAGCTGTATGAGCTGTTTGAATGTTCTGGAAATTAAGCCCTTGTCAGTTGCATCATCTGCAAGTATTTCTTCTGATCCATGGGTGGTCTTTTTGTTTCATTTATGATTTTTTTGCTGTGTAAAGTTTATAAGTTTAACTAGGTCCCATGTGTTTATTTTTTTGCTTTTCTTTTTGTTGCCTGGGTAGACTGCCCTACGGGAACATTGCTAAGATTTTTTTCAGAAAATGTTTTGCCTATGTTTTCTCCTGGGAGGTTTATCATGTCTTGTCTTATATTTAAGTCTTTAAGCCATTTTGAGTTTATTTTTGTGTGTGGTGTGAGGGAATCTTCTAATTTCATTGATTTACAGGCAGCTGTCGAGCTCCCCCAACACCACTTGCTGAAGAGACTGTCTTTTTTCCATTGTATATTCTTATCTCCTCTTCAAAGACTAATTGACTGTAGGTCTGTGGGTTCATTTCTGGGCTCTCTGTTCTGTTCCACTGAGCCATATGTCTGTTTTTGTACCAACACCATGCTGTGTTGATGACTGTAGCTCTCTGTATTGTCTGAAGTCTGGGAGGGTTATTCCTCCAGCTTTGTTCTTTTTCTTCAGTATGGCTTTTGCAATTCTGGGTCTTTTGTGATTCCATATAAATTTTAGGATTATATGTTCTATTTCTGTGAAAAGTGTCCTGGGTAATTTGATAGGGATCACATTAAATGTGTAGATTGCTTTGGGTAGTATGGGCACTTAACAATGTTAATCCTTCCAATCCAAGAGCATGGGGTATCTTTGCATTTCTTTAAGTCATCTTTAATTTCCTTAATGAACGTTTTATAGTTCTCTGTGTATAAGTTTTTCACCTCCTTGGTCAGGTTTATTCCTAAGTATTTTATTTTTTTGGATGTGATTTTAAAAGGGATTATTTTTTTACTCTCCTTTCCTGATATTTCAGTGTTAGCATAAAGAAATGCAGCTGGCATTTGTTGTTAATCTTGTATCCTGTTACTTTGCCAATTTTTAAAAATCAGCTCTAGTCATTTTTGTGTGGAGTTAACAGGCCCCCTCTTGATACTGAAATTGAGACTTGATATTTAGCCAACTTAACATATTATTAGTTACTGTTTTCTATTCTCTTTTAAATCCCCCCAAAGCAGACAAGCTTCTGTATTATATTAACCAAGAGACACAGACACAGAGAGCAAATGCTATATAACTAAAGAGTTACATTTTTAAGGGGCATTTGTGGTTTCAAAGTACATCCTTATATATTTTTAAGTGAAGAAAGGAACAAGAGTAATATTTTAATAATATAGTTTAAAATTTTTTTCCTTTAAATACCTCCTTTAAAAGTATTTGTAAGAACCTTTAATGCCATTCTGTGCCAAATTTATTTAAAAACGGTTAGGATTTCAATTGTTATTAAGCCAAATGGTCTGAATTCCGTTAATATACTGAAAGTGGAAATTATCTAAATATTACCCTGAAGACCTAAAAATATTATTTGGTCTCATAAATGACATGAAGTGGATTCTGATTTGATCATATTTGAGTGTAGTAAAACTTTTGTTATAGAAATATAAGCAGGCATGAAGACTTTCTTAGTTATTAATGTGTAGTGCCCAAACTTTCGGTGCTTTGATGAGTTCCATGTCGTCAAAGGATCATCAGTGTACCAAGAGCTACAGCATCATCTGAAAAAATGTGTGGAACATGCACATGAATAACGTCAACTACCCTTAGAGCTGGCAGGTACCTGTGAGACAGGAGGGAAGGGGACAGGGCACAACCATTCAAAGCAGGACACAGCCATTAGCACCAGGACGGCGGGAGATTCAACTCCCAGTGGACCTTGAGCTTCAATAGCTGCTCATTGAAATACAGTGTCCTCCCACAGGTGCCAGGACAGGTTCAAGGCTGACCATCAAAGGTCAAAAAGTGGGTGACGGGAATCTCAGCCTCCCCCCCAAAGTAGCCGGAACAGTCCTCCCGCCTGTCAGCACCTGAAGGCGCTGAGCCCAGAAAACCAGCAGCGCCCACGCCTCGTGGCCGCTCCCCTTCTCAGCGAGACAGGCCGCGCCCTGTCTCTGGAGTGTGTGTCTGCTTTTACTTTAAACTGGGCACCCAACCCCCACACCTGGTGGCCTTTCTCTTGTCTTCTGAAGCAGCCTGCACTCTGTCTATGGAGTATGTATCTCTGTGAATAAATCTACCTTTACTCAACGGGGGCTCACTCTTGAATTCTTTCCTGTGCGAAGCCAAGGACCCACACTTGGCAGGACGTGTCCCAGGGATTCAGTGAGACCTGGGACGTGGCCATCCCCTCGTGCCCCATTTTCCTCTTTCACCTGTGCCTGTCATCTTTGGGAGCCAGCACTTTTGAAATGAGTGAGAGGGGACATGATGTCATGAAGGGATCCAACAGAGCCAGTATCACTGATGGGAGAAGAAAGGTCCAGGTCCCTCCAACCGGGCAAACGGTCACTAGTTAAGGCCACTCTTTGAACAGTTTTCATCCTATCGAAGTTTGCTGCTGAGAGGCCACTAATTTAGGGAAATTCTCTTACCCTGTTGCCAGGGAAACCTACTGTATTCACTTCTATTTTGAAAGTTGGGAAAGTTATGCAATAAATGACTGTGATGTATCCATAATTACATTTTCCTATACTTCAGCTTGATTTCAATCTCAAGTCCCCATACTGCCAAGCGGACAAAAAAAAATCTCAGCCAGTTCAGGTTAATTTGGGGGATGAGTTCCTCTGTCAACTGAGGACTTCATTTCTGCCGCTCCACTTTTCCTGGGTTGGATTTATGTTTTGGAGGTGCTGGTAGCAGGGAGCAGCTAATCTTGTCAACTCTCAACATTGTATCCACGGATGCCTCTGCATCCTGGTCAGTGCTGGCCTGAGCCAAGACCCCTGCACCATCCCCTGCCTTCCTGCAGAGGTGCCCGTCTATGTGTGGTGCTTTGCCACACCCCCTCCACTCTTGCAAGCATGGAAAACATTCTGCAAAAAAATTTTTTTTTCTCTATAGGATTGCAACTAGAACTCACTGACGTGGGGGAATTCAGTGAAGCACGCTGTCTTCCCTGGCTCCGTTTCAGGGTCCAGATCTACTGGAAACTTCTATTGGATAACTAACTTAGTGTACAGAGCCAGACTCGAGAGCACACTAGTATCTTACACTAACATCTCAGATTCTGTTACCCCTTGAGCTCTCTTCTCAGCCTGGACCATGTTTATCTTGTAGATGTACAGAGGCAGGTGGATGGGAGCCTTTCATCTGTTTAATTTTGGATAGGAGCTTTTAAACGCACCGTTAACACACAAACTTTAAAGCTCACTCAGAGCCTACTCAAAATGCAGGCTTTTGAAAGTCAAAAATCCCCTTCCTCACAAATTATTGTTTTTGAGCTTTAAAACCTCTTAACTTTTCATTTAAACTCAACAGCCACGACTGTTCTCTTCTGCTGTTCAGCACTGGTGTTTCTGCTATGACAGCCCTGCCCCGAGTTACTGAGTTCAAAGACGGAGTCTGAATGGTGAGAGAGCCACAGGGTTATAAAACAGCAATAATACGGAGGATAAAATAATTGCAATGGACACAAAAGCATATTGATTAATATATCAAAACAGGAGCAAGTTGTGACATTTCTCTGTCATTGCTTTACAGGATCAAGCCTATCGTTTTAAAAGAATCAAAGGATAATAACACACAAGACAGCTGGACTAGACATTCTTTCTCTCCTTGTTTTATAAAAACAATACCATTTTTTAAAAGTCAAATCAGATACCTGGTAAGTTACTGATAAATAAAACTTCAGAATTGCGTCCTCTGGGACATTTGATCTTTGATTCTGCAGCTTAGCAAAGAGACTTGCTTAGTGGAAGCCCATATGTAATTAATATTGAATCTTAGAAAAGTGACTCAATGACGTTTGCCTTGTTTCCTTGGGACAGTTTCCTTAGGGAGAGCTCTGGCGTGTTACTGCAAACCTACAGTGGCTTCCTTTTATTTCCCCCATAAAATTCAAATAATTTAATACAACACTCAGAGACCATCGTGACCTGACTCAGCCCCACCTCCCCAGGCTTGGTTTTGCTCGGAGCCTTTAGGAATTGGGCTGTCAGGGCCCACTGACCTTCTGTTTTCCCCTCAACCACTCCCTGAGCTTTTCCGACTCCATGAATGGACTCAGCGCATTCCCTCCCCCAGGTGGGGCTCCCTTCTCCATCAGTGAACGGCCCGGCCCTTTCATCCTGTGGTACCCCCAGTCTCCATTCTACACCTAGTCATAAGGCGTCTCCGGGCTCTCCCCCCTCTCTCCCACGGCACATGTCTAAGGTGACCTCTACCAGGGATATTTGTGCAGTGAGAAGTGGCCCAGACCCTGAAGGAGGAAACTTGGGCTCTACCCCTGTTTCAAATCTCCTGGCAAAACCGTTTCATTTCTCGGGTCTGTCTGTGGCTCTCATAACTGCCCCTGCACTGTTTCCAGTCTGAGGTCTATTGGCTACAGTTTTCAACTCCTTTGCAGAGAAGTCAAGTCTCCATTTTCAATAGCGGTTGAAAATGTGGTTTTCTTTTTTTTTTTTTTTTTTAACAAATACAGGTTGTACTTAGTAAATATTTGCTGAATCAAAGTGGCAGATGAGAAACAAGAAGTTGACTGATAAATCCCATGGGATAAATGGGGAAAATCAGGGTAAGTTTGTTTTATTTGACTAAATAAATAGTAATGTTAATAAATATTATCTTAGTGACAGAGGGCAGGCGAGGGCTTACTTACGGGGCTCCCTCTCCTGTCCTTTCCATCTCAGTCAACAGTTGCAATTTCCTTCTCGTATGTCTGCAGAATCAAACTTTTAAGACTTCCTGTGTACAATTAGCAGTTTGTAGAAGAGAGGAGGGCTGACGACTGACTACAAATTCATGTTTCCTTTGACAAGCTTCTGAATACACTCAGAAAGCCTTGCCAGGTAAATACAAAGTTAGATCACTTTATTTCAGAGAAGCTAAAAATAACTCAGTTCCTTGGCAACAATGTAAACCTTTTGCAAGCAGCATTTGGTGTTCTGGCTTAACTGCAAAGCTTCATGTTGGCAAAGACTGTTTATCTCAGAGAAGATCAACATAAACTTACCTCTGTCTTTGTTAGCCCATCACACCTGCTATTCAATTATGTGCTCTTTGCTTGTGGGTACCTGGAATAGTGAGAAAGAATAGAAAAATCAATTAAATATGACTCAACAGCAGTGTGTCAAAGCCAAACATTTACAATTTTAATTGATGACAGACACACACTTCATAAAACTATTAGCATGCAACTCCCAGCTGCAAAAACTGAACAGCAATGTGCCTAAGCTGGTTAGCAGCAAAAAAGTAAACCAATCACATTGACAAAAGCCACCGTAAACAAAAAAACTGTATTTAAAAGAGGAACAGTTTTGGCATTCGTCCCTAGTATCGAGTCTTTCATTTTCTTTTTTTCCATCAAAATTTAGCTTACGTTTGATGTTAGCAAGAGTTGCATTACTATTATTGCTAATTTTAGTTCTGTTTATTGCCTTGAGGGTTATATATTGTAAAATAACTTTGGTGCCTCTAGTTAATTTTAATTAGTTGTTTTAATAACCTATAGACCTATTTGTTATGTTTTTGTAGGTTTACTTTTTTAACAATTAGGAACTTAATAACTGAGAATCTTTACCATTACTGTGGCATAGGCAAAATTACAGAGTTACTCTGAGTGTTACCTGTTTAACGTTTAGTCATCCTTTGAGTCCTGCGACATATTTCCTTAATAATCAACAGCCAGCAAGTCTGATAGTCTCAAAAGAAATATCAGCCCTCTAAACTGCCTTCAAGGGCGGTGATATTTAGCACTGAAAATTACAAATAAAGTTTTTGAGGTTGAATAGCAACAACTGGCCAGTGACACGGATGATTTGTTTGTCAAAACAAATTGTTATCAACTACGCAAATGAAGTCCACACACTCCTTTGAGTGAAAACAATACGGTGAGTGTACGCAATGCTTACATGTTGGATGGGATCTTTAATGTGCGGGAAACTCAAAGGTTGAAGAACTAGGCATTTAGACAGTGGTAAGTGGTAATCTTACCTCTTTATTCTCCATTAGTCTTTCTCACGAGAGACATGCTAATGCAAACAAGTCAACCAGAATTTGTGTTTAGCAAGATAAAGCTTAGAGGATAGTTTAAAATCCGTTTATTCTTCTAAATCCACTTTTTCCATTAACATGTTATATAGACATTAGTGTTCACTAACCATGATTCATGTCACAGGTTAGTTTGTTAACTTTTAAATTATTTAACAACCAGAAGTTATTAATACACTTTTAAAGTATTACACAAATATCTTAAAAAACAGGCTTGGGTTCATTTTTGTAATTTTTAAATAGAAAACATTTTAGGCGTCTCTTGAAGAAGAAATAAAGCAGGCATTTAAAGCTAGAAAACAAGTGATTCCAAATTTAGTTTTTACAAAAGTTTTCAGCTTTATTGACAAATTATGGCAAACATATTTGACAAATTGTGGTTTCCTATTTAGAGAAGCTTACACATGGAACTTTATGTGTGTTGTGTTTTTCTTTGTTTTAACAAATACAGGTTAAAACACTGAACAAATTCAGTTAGCTACATACATACAGTAGCTGCTTGTTTTCAACCCCATTAAAACAGCATTAAAATTAAATTTACAAACTTAATATCAAACATCTCCATCTAACTAACAGATATTAAAAGACAGGTTAAAACATCTTATCTACAACTTTATTATAGCTAGTTCAAATATCATGTTACAGTCTTTTAGCAACCCTAAACAAAGTTTTTGCTAGTTGAGACTCCGAATGTGTTAACAGGTTCATGCTCTTTCTTAAAAAAAAAAAAAAAAAAAAAAAAAAAAGAAAGGAAAAGAAAGAAAGAAAAAGAAAAAAATAAAAGATTACACACAACAATGAAAACAACCCAGAATCGCATCTTGCTGAGTGGTTTATAGACAGCGCTTGCCAATGTCTTTTTTTTTTTTTAGTCTGTTTTGTAAAATAATAGTAGTGTCAATGTCACGCCAACAGCATAGGGGAAATACAAGAACTCCGTGGGCACAATCATGAGCCGTTATCCCAAGAATAGGAACAACAAAAAAAAGGACTATTACTTGTCATGTTGCTGTTTACGTGGAGACCTCAGGCTATGACCCGTCTTTGCGGCGAGGTCACGGTGAGGAGGCCCCTCAGTATCTACCGTAGGGGTGCTCCCTGCGGCCCCCTCGGGCTGGCCTTGGCGGCGGCGCCTTCAGGCTGGAGCGGGGCACGGCCCATTCCTCTGGTGCTGCGGACGAGAGAAGATGGGCACACTCACTTGGCTTCACTCACAGTCATTTAAGATGCAACATTCGATGCCCTGATCACACAGGCTGGCACTTGGTTTTCACGATGATGCTTAAGAGAATGCAAGAATAGTTTACACTTTTCCTGAGAGATACATTGATGGGGTCAAAGTTGGCTTTAAAAAAAGAAAAGAAAAGAAAAACACCAACCCCCCCTGCCAAAAAAAAAATGCAACAATTCAAAAGAGAATAGAAGATCTTAACACAGAAGACTCAAGCCTCACTACACTTTCCACACGGTGACAGCTTCCCAAAAAGTACCTATTTATGCAAGCACTTGGAATTATACTTGCAGGGTATCTTTCAAAGCAGAGAAAGTTAAAAGTCCATTTATTAGGAGTGAAATGGAAAGAGGAGCATCGGTGTAAACCACCCCCACGAATCTGTCAAGTCTTTGTGCCCAGAAGGGAAACGTCGTGTTCCTTCATGGGGCCAAGGGCTTCATACTGGGTTTACGGTGATTTATGGGATTCCAGAAACTAGGTTATCTGAGTCTTTCAGGCAGAATTCAGCTCTTCATTAGGGAGCAGATTACACGCATTGGGCTATGGTGGAAGGAAGTATGGACATTAACAAAAGGGGATTTCTAGAAAGAGACACACTGACATTCATAGCTCATATAAAATGGGGTGGTAATGGATACGGCTGGGAAAAAAATCATTGCAGGTCAAGCCCAACTGATGTAAAGCATGTATCTCTGGATAGTCCAAGTGCCTCTAAGAATATGGCTAGCAAAAAGCAATAAGAAAAGTTTAAATTGCATTTACTGTACTACAAGGCAAGGGATAATGACGTATAATACGGAAAAATGAACAAGAGTTGGAGCAGTATGGGGAGAAATAGCATTAAATGGGCAAACATTAGGTTTCTCAGGCTCTCATTCACCAGGAGACCTTTATTACGAACGGTATTTGATGATAAGTGAAAAATTATCTCTCTTACTATTTCAGGTCCACGCTTTTGTTTATTTCAATATGTGATAGGACATAAAATAGACGTGAGGCCCTAAGTAAGTATGAGAAATGTTACCTCACTCAGAACAGCTCTGCCTAGATCAGGAGTTGGCAAACCATGGCCTGAGAGCCACGTTCGGCCAGCTGCCTGTCTCTGTGAATGAGATTCTCCCGGAACACAAATGTGCCTATTTTTTGCCCTATTGTACATGGCTACCTTCACTCTACAAAGGAGGACTTGAGTAACTGTGACAGACACCACACTCCCTGCAAAGCCGAAACTATTTACACTCTGGGCTTTTACAGGAAAAGTTTGCAGCCCCACTCTCGATCACATCTCTTTTTTTGGTGGGAGATCGTGGATGTGGGTCTTTCTGATGTGACCCCCTGAGGACAGGAATTTACCCCTAAGCTGCCAGACTTTCTCAACACAGACATTTTGGAGAAGAAGTTTATGTATGTACTTGATTGGAATTAAATAAAACTTTCTTTGACGCACTGGAAGGGAAAATGGATTTTGCTTGCCAAGTTTGAAAGTGACTTGTCAGCCTTATGTAATGTGAATTTTACACTTTGTCTATAAATAGTCAACAATATGTCAATGTCCTTATCCTCTAGTGGTAAAATATACCCCGGAACGTAGCGCTTTTTGCTTCACTTGTTCTAGAACGTTAGCGATCCCTGGGTTGCATTCTACGGATTTTAGAAACTGAGCTAATACAGGTTTCAAGTTTTCCCAGGAGATGGAAGTCCTGGAGCATTCTCGGATGCTGAGTGTTCCTGGGAGGTTCTGCAAAACAGCAGAACAACTGCGGGCAGGGAAGTGTGGTAAAAACTCCCTCACTGACTTGGCTTTACTAGACTTCTATCTAAAGCTCCAGGGTAGCAAACTGATGGACTGAAACCTTACATTTCCTGACCGTGAACCAGCATTAAAATGGGGAGTGACAGATTCACTGCTGTGTCCCGAGCGCCTGGAGAAGATGCAGTGCCTGGTCGATGGCATGAACTGATGGTTAAATGTGGGAACTGCGAGGCAGAAAGAGCTTCCAATGACAGCCTTAAAAACACTAACAACTGAGTTGAAGAATTTCAACGTTAATTTTATAAACTCCCTAACTAGAAATCTTCTATATTTGTTATAGTCAGACTTCTGACTCAAGATGGTTATTAGTTAGCTAAGCACTGAAAAAATTTCACTACTGAATTCAATGGAACGATCATAGAGGCACCCTATTATAAAAAGTGTAAAAACTTTTGGTTTTATTGCATAGAAATGTGCTCTTTTATAATTCTCTGTTGGTGTGTGAGTTAATACTATGCTCTTTCCTCCTTGCTGAAGCCCAGGAAATTGGGAAATTCTGTTAGTCTACCATAAATGCAACCAGAAAGGCAGCTGAAACGAATTCCTGCTCAGGCAAAGGGAGTGTTAAATTTTCTAAGATGCCTTACTGTTAGCAGAGGAAATCAAGGATTTCTTTCACTTAATTCAGATCTTGGGCCCATTGTTTACACGTTCTCAATGACAGTGGTGAATCGAGATCAGGAAAATATTTTTTCTATTTGTGCTAAATTTCCTTGGTCTTTATTTTTCCTAATGCCAGAATGTTTACGTATAGCCACACATTTGCAGTCACCACATTACGATACAAGCCAGCTTCTCTCAGTCCAGTTATAGTCTTTGGATTTGGACTGGAGAACGCTGACCCAATGAATGGTTCTTTTTCTTTGTCATCATATAGTGTGTCATTGAGCTTTGTATGGTCAGCCAATGTCCTCACTGCTCGCTGGAAGCTCTTAGATTACTTCAGAGATAGAAGTGATTCTTAGAAACCCAAAGGAATTCTAACTTTAGTCCACCATGTAACCTTGCACATGGAAAAAACCAAACATAGGAAGAGACAATTCATTTTTAAGTCCTCATGATGAGAATTCTCTAAAATTTGAAATTATAAAGAGCCAGGAATGGACTTAGAATTTTTCCATCTGCTTGGGGTTCTACTATTCAGCAGGGAAAGTGGAATTAAAATATGTTAGGACTTCATACAAATTCTGGAGTCCTGGCCAAGTGTGTCTATTCCCATGAGGGATGTCATTAAAAAAAAAATCATTGTAGACAGTATAATTCAGAGATCATTTTTTCTTTTTACTTTTGGAAAATGATAAAGGAAGTCAGACACTCTCAATATTAGGATCTTGTTGTCTGAGAAGCACTAAGTAGACTATATGTGTATGTGAAATAAGTACAATACTCCTTAGAGAAGGTGCAGGGTTTGAAATCACCAGGATGGTTTACAGACTTGTGGATTTTAAAAAAGCATATGAAGATGTGAAAAATAGAGCTCAAGTGACTTGACCAAATTCCCACCATTTCTGAGCTTCCAAATTTAGATTTCAATGTACCATACAGTATATGAAATAGGAAGGAAAAGGGGCAAAAAAAGCATTCATTAGATAAAATTTTCTTGTTTTCGCTTTACTAAAGATCTCCTGTATGTGAGTCATTGTCCTAAGCCCTGCATACGAGGGGGATAGTTTAAGGAGCCTTAAGGAGATGACAGGACCAAACTAACATGAAACTTCATAGATTACGACACCATGTAATTACTATTTGAAGAAAATGCTGAAGAAAGCCTAGAGGAGGGAGCTACTGAACTCCATCATTCAGAGAACTTGGATGGATTGAATTCTCACATTTAATCATTTCAAAGAAATAAACTTCTGAGCAAATATACAGCATAACTAAGAATTCAGATACTGCTTAACCTATTTAAAAGAACTCACTTTCTTTAAAGACTTCCTTGTATAATTATTTTGTATCATCTGGCCTGGTTTTTAAACTGGATTCCAAGATCTATGACAGGAAAGACTGTCTATGGTTGCCTTCAGGTAGTAAAGGCACCATAAATCTTCATTAAGTACCATGTAAATAAATGGCGTTACTAGCTCAGAAGGAATTTTAAAATCAATTATGCAAAATAAATGAAACAGGACTTTCAGAAACACATGGTTAGCAATTAGGTTATAGTGGTCTTTTGAAATATATTTTTATTGAAGTATAGTCACTTTACAATGTTGTGTCAATTTCTGGTGTACAGCACAGGGCTTCAGTCCTACAGGAACATACACATATTTGTTTTCATATTCTTTATCACCGTAGGTTACTACAAGATATTGAATACGGTTCCCTGTGCTAGTGTTTTGGATATTTGAAATAGATCATTATTTCTTTAAAAACTTATTCCATATCTGGTTTTGTAAACTCAGATTGATTTTTGTTTTTCACTCAGTTGAATGAAGTTTTACAGAACGCCAAACAGTGCATCTCCATTACATGCTAATAAGCATCACTGAGAAACGTTTACTTTGATAAAGGGGCGTAAATTACACAGGTAATCCCTCTTGTGCACTGAACGTTACTCCACTGACTTAAGCAGCTTCTGCATCTCAAATATTCTGCTCTCGGCCGAATCAGGACTATTACGTGGTGTGTATTTCTCAATGTGATCTCATTCCTGCCAGGGAACTAGGAACTGTGGGGCACATTCAGAGCACAAAAGAAAAATCTGGATGATTTTTAACACTGCAAAAAGGTGTTCTCTGATAAACACTGAGGTTGGACAAAAAACAGGAAGCACAGGAACAGGGCACCAATTTATGAAAAGTCGGCATTTTTTACGTACCTGGAAAGTAAACCTTTAATGTCTGTCTTTCCAGAAGTAGGTTAACATGACACCTTGAGAGTAAATTAACTTTAGAGGACAGTTCAGAAGGGACACAGGGTATCATAACATTACTGAGGGCATAGTTCTTACGCTCACGCTTTGCCAGTAACACAGCTACTTGTTTGTATTTCTGAGATCTGAAAAAGAACCTCAGATTTTTTTTTTTTAAATACGCTAAAACAAAAAAGGACAGCTCTTGCTTTTTTTTGAGCACACTGTAAAAGAATACGCAAAAAACACAACAAAGGTGAGAAACCTAAATTAATCTCTGTTATTACAAGCCGCTAGTGTCTTTGGTTTGCCAATCCTGTGAGAGCGTCGCAACAGGCTGATGAAAGTTCACACCGGCTCTGAGACACTCAGCTTGTTGGTCCCAGTGAGGTTTCTTATCTTTTAGAGGAATACCATTCCATTTAAAAGCACCTTTCGAATATCTGAGTACATGTTGTTTTATAGCTATTTATTCCCCAAGGGAATATGTTAGGTTACTTGTTTTGTAGTTGCTGTAACTCATTATAATAACACCATCCATTTTCTTCATTTAATTTTTTTTAAGTTAGAACCAGCTTTTATTTATTTATTTACTTATTTACTTATTTATTTAAAGAATTATTTTTAAATTTTTTCCCCTTTATAAGTGTTTTTTATCCATATATAGTCAGTTTGCAATGCTGTGTCAATTTCTGGTGTACAGCACAGGGCTTCAGTCCTACAGGAACATACACATATATTCGTTTTCATATTCTTTTTTGCCATAAGCTACTACAAGATACTGAATATAGTTCCCTGTGCTACACAGTATAGCTTGTTTATTTTATATATATTTAATTTTTGAATACTTATTTAAAAAATGAAGATGGCTGCACTCCATCACAACTTGTAGGGGTCAATCACAGTGCTAGGCATTTTATGTATATTATTAACAAATACAATTTTCTTGCAAAATAGGTCCTGATATCTTCCTTTAAGAAGACTTATATTACTCCCTTTTGATTATATAATAATTGGTGATCCCAACAACGAATGATTAGCTAAATGAATGAGATTGCAGTTTTAATTTCATTAACAAAAATGCATGCTGCTCAAATTGAATTTTGCTACTGTGCAAATCTAGGTATTAATTCATCCAAAGTGGAAGGCAGGATTAGCTGATCTGCTCTGAGCATTTAAAAATATTACGGAATATTGGAACCTAATGGCTGAACCATTGCATCCACATAATTTGTATCATTATTATACGTAATTGCAGAGTTGTGGTTTTAAGCGGCAGAGGGTAAAACAGAACAGAATTGAAGGAGACATATGAATGGCCAGCATCTCTCTTCAAAGATGAACATAATGAATTACTTTCCAAGAAGAGTAAACTTTCAGTTCACCATCAGTTAAGTTCTCAGGAAATTCAGGCAGCTTCTGGGAAGCAATTACAGCTTCTATCACTTTTGAAATTTTAATTAGATGCCCCCTGTCAGAGACAAGCAACACTTGGGATAACCCATTTAGAGGACAAAAAGGACTTCACTCCATTTCCAAACTTAGAGTTTTATGATGCACACGGCAGGTACTCCATAATTATGTATTGAATAAATTAATTGTTTTTACATGTTTTGCATCTTCATTTTGTACCCAAAAAGAAGCCACAGGTTTCTCTCAGGTGGGTATCTTTACTTTGAATGGAAGTCCCAGGAGTCCTATAGCCAGGCCTGCATTTGAGTTCTGGGTCTGCCTCTCCCTTGTTGAAAGACCTCTTTGCAAGTCAGCAAGTCCTTTCATCTACATACTGATGACACATTTTGATTGTCACAAACTATTCTGAGCTTCGGACACCCACACTTCACTGCCTGTGAGACATTTCAGGGGTCTCAAGGTCAGCTTTCCCCCCCCCAAACTAAACACATCTTTTTTCTCCATGCTACTTAAACTCTTTCTAAATTTCCCACTTTAGTGAATATTGTTATTGCCTACAACTTATCCAGTCACTCATCAGAAACCCTTGGCATCTTCTCAATTTTGCTCATTAGATCTAAACAATCTTTTCTTCCTTAATATGTATTTAACTCATCCATTTCTTTCCATCTCCATCAACCCTATTCCATGGCAAGCCATTGTCATCTTTGTCCAGAGTACTCAGCTACCTTCTTATTTTTTGTGTCCTTCCATGATTTTAAGCACATATACATATATATGTTCAATACAAAAAGACATCTATTATAAGACACCAATAATTACAATCATATTTCAACTGACATTGTGTTTCAGTTCCCACTGAGTCATTCAATAAATTATGACACCTTTGATAGATGAAGTGTAGCAGTTATTTCAGAACAATGTATCTTAGTCTTTTTTTTAAATCCATGTACTATTTTAATAAATATAAAAATCTTCCCTGGTAATTCTGCGAAGATACACTAGAGTAGCGTATCTCCTGGATATATGTTTTTCTAGTTGGTGTATTTCCATGTTGGGAAGAAAATGTTTTCCCAGCTTTTTATTTTGTACTCTGCACTTTGTGTTTTTTAAAAACAATTCCTTTTTTGTACATTCTAAATACAAATCTATATCATATTGAATGTATTTTTTGCACATGATCAGTTGACCCTAAGATTCTGACAATAAATCACTCAACTTTCCCCTCCTCCTCATTTCAAATGATTGTACCATTAACTCAGCAGAAAATTAAGTAATAAAAGAACTTTCCTATGACTTGTTTTATTGGTGTAACAAGAGAGTTGTTAGATGCATGTGGATTGTAATTCTCTGTGGACTTTGGTTGGGTGAGTTTTAGACAAAAATCAAGTTTGAGATTTAACTGTTCAACACGCTTGTTCAAAAAGAGACTAAATTTGTTCAAAAAGGGACATTTTACTTTCCATTATTTAAACTTATAAATTAAAAAGTAAATGTAAAATGACAGATTCTATAACACAGTGTTTGCTTATAAAATACCCAGTGTTTTGAAAATATGTTGCCTTCAAGAATGCAGACAGTGGACACGTTTCGACCTTTCATATTAAGATCGTGGGCCACTTTTTGCCATGTATCCTTCTAAAATTTATTCTCAATCTTAGCTTCCAGTAGGACCACCCAGGAAACTTATAAACTGATGCCCAGTTCTCATCCCCAAAGAATGTGATAGAGCTGATCCAGGATAGCAATTGGATACTGGTATTTTTTTCAGAATTCACCAGGTGATTCGAAAATGTATAATTAATGTTAAAAATCTCTGATCTAAAATACTGAAAAGCAGGTTCCAGTGTTGCCGAAAACTGTTGCATTCAGGACTACATGATTCAAAACAAAATTTAAACCCGTTGCATTCAGGACTACATGATTCAAAACAAAATTTAAACCACTGTTAATACATCTAACTTCAAATGAGCAAGGCAAGAATGAAGTAGTGGTTGTCTGCTCTTTTTGGCTGTTTCTTGACGAAGCAACATAGTCTGCATTTATTACCAAGACTAGTTGGATTAGATGTCCATCCCACTGTAACCTCTGAAACAGTTGGGAACAGAAAATCAGCTACTTCTTAAGTTAATTTTACAACTGGATTTTAAAACACTTTAGGAGCACAATTTCTTTAGTCCTCCTTTCAGTTAAAAATAAAGTTTTGAAATCTATATTAAAACTTAAATTGAATAAATCACAGTGGTATTTTTCTCAATATCTCTCAATAACAACTTCAATATTAATAAATCCTACGAGAAGTGTTTTGTATAACATTATTTTTTAAAAATGACTATAAATTTCTGCCCACCTTAAGAAAACTAATCTTCATTTGTAACATCAATTTCCTCAAATTTCTACGTCTGTTTACTATTGCAAATGGCTCATCTCTACGCTTGAATCGCGTGGTGGCGTGATTACCGGGTAGCTTCATTTTCCTTTGCTGTTTTCACAGATTAATCAAGACAGAGCTTATATTCACACTGGGGAAATAATCGTTCCATCTCCTCAACAAAATGAGTGTGTTTGTGTTCTGCAATCAGCTTGAAGTGAGGCACTCGTATGTTCCCAAGTTGGGCACAAAAATTCTTACTGCTTTCATTCATTTCAAGACATTATATTAATGTTACCTTCCTTGCTTCCACACAGCTGTCATCTAAAATGCCACTGCAGAACAGACCCATAATTAGCTCTTCAGTTTGTACTTTAAATATGTTTTAATAAGCAGCTCTCTTCTCTGAGTAGAGAATATTGCTGTCCATTCTTAGCTGTCAGTCTCAGAATTTAGAGGGTGTTTCTTATGTGAAGCATTGCTCAGACAGGCTGATCTATGCACTGTATTTAAAATGCACCCTTACTGAATTATGAGCTATTCACATTTATCCAAAAACAATTATAATGATTCTGATAGATTAGGAAATATTTTAAAAACACAAAAACTAATTTGGAATTCCTGTAAATCAAATATTTACGTTCCAAAAATAAATTCAAGTTATCAGAAATGTAACAATTAAAAATTAATTTAATAATAATGACAACAATGAACCATTTAATAAATATTAATACATTAAATAATATATGTAGATTATTATATTTTATATATTAAATATAATTATATCATATTTCATACTGGTATTTATTTTAAATATTTAATAGTTAAATTTTTATATTTATTGCAAGAAAAATAGTTTAATATTTTATATTAAGTGTATGAAAATATCTTGAATAATTTAATTGCAATGAAGCCCAGAGGACACATGATATTCACTGAAGTCAATGCATTTGTTACTTCAACATGAATTTGGGCCCAAAAGAGACAAACACGATTTCAATATGGTGATACACGAAGCCACAATGTGTAAAGATTCCGAGTGAAAGGTCACACTGAATGACTGGAGTTTACTTCTAGTGGTTTATTTCAAACCATTTCTGGAATCCAGAATGAGAGACTCTGGGTATCTGTGCCTTTTGAATGCAGGACCCAGTTGCCCCAGAGAGCATTTCTTGTTCCTCTGTCAATACCTCTGTTTCCCCGCAGGTGCTTCCTCCCACCTGAGCAGAGGAGAAGTGTCTGGGCAACTTACTGTGAGTCTCCTCACATTCTGCCCAAGTCTGGGTGCTGCCAGTGGTCTGAGAATGGAAGCTGCTCATTTTATACTAACACAGATCTGTATCCTGGATACAGCCAAAATGTAACAGAGAGGAGTCAGTAATTCAGAATATAAGTGGATAAGCAGTGAGATGCAAGATTTACGTTTTGGAGTAAATGTTACTGATTTAAAAGATCGTGCACAGTTCATTAAAGGTGAGCTATAAATGGATACTTGTTGATATACTAGGTAACATGTGAGTTATGGAAAATTAATTTAAAAAAAGTCAGTCTATAATTGACGTAAGTAGGTCCTCAAATCCCTGCTCCATGTGCAGACTTAAAAGTTATCATCTGCCCCTTTGGAGGTGACAGGATAAGCATATGAGCAAGAAGACTGAACTCAAAGCTCCCTTTGCACAATCACCTAATACCAAAATCTGACTGCACACGATGCATGTTAATATAATTAGGCATCAAAGCTGCGATGCTGAGCTCTTACTAGGTCTCATCATCTGACTTTGTCCTTTTTGTCCTTTTTCTATGGTCTGGATCGGATATGGGGACATGAGCACATTTAAATCTCATGACCATATGGAGTGGCATGCAGGCAGTTTCCTTACTTCCTGGTTATACAAAAAGTTATACTAATTATGTAGATTTGGTTCATTATAATGGCACATATGAAAATGTATTAAGTTCTGCATTTTGTCAAGGTATTATCTTAATGATTATGAACTGAAAAAAAAAAAAAAAACCCTTGATCTTATGATGGGGAAATCTTAAAGGAATTTTTATAAATCAGTCTATGTGTGTTCTCTTTTCAAATAAATTATGTATCATGATGGATTTAAAAATTGGTAAAATATAAAATAAAGTAAAGAGTAAATAAATATGGGAGTATAATTTAAATTTCCATCTTTTATAACCTAAATTTTCTGCAGTGTGTGTGTATTTTTAGAGTAAAAAATGTTATTTTTAAGTTTAATCATACCTATGTAGCTACTTAGATTCTAAACACCTGTGGTAAAAAAAATTCTAAAATATATAATTAATTTCACATGTACATCATTTAAAACATAGGTGTTTTTATTTGTAGCAATATGGATGGACCTAGAGATTGTCATACTAACTGAAGTCAGAAAGGAGAAGACAAATATCATACGCCATCACTTATATGTGGACTCTAAAATATGACACAAATGAACTTATTTACGAAGCAGAAACTGACTCACAAACATAGAAAACAAACTTGATGCTTACCAAATGGGAAAGAGGGTGAAGGGATAAATTAGGAGTTTGGGATTAGCTGATACAAACTATTGTCTAAACCAGATAAACAACAAGGTCCCACTGTATAGCACAGGGAATTACATTCAATACCCTGTAATAAGCCACAGAGGAAAAGAATGTGTAATATATGTGTGTAACTGACTCACTTGACTGCACACCAGAAACTAACACAATGCTGTCAATCAACTATACTTCAATTAAAAAGACATAAATGACTTTGTGCTTTTGTTCAGGGTTCCCCGACCTCATTCTGTGGCCCAGTGTGTAGCAGAGATGGGTCACAGTGAGCAGAGAGGATAAGGAGGTGATGGAATGGCCCTGGGCTGCTGGAATCCTGGCTTATGAGCAAGCCCCTTCCTCAGCTCCACTGTTTCCTATGAGAGCTGCCCATGATGAAAGGTTGCAATGTGTTGGTTGGATTTATTTGCCTCTGTTCCTGGAATGTCATTTCCTGACCTCAGCAAAAGAAGTAAATAAATCCTGTCCTGAATACTCACCCTCTGACATGAAAATCAAACAGCACTTCCCAAATCAGAACGCATTGACAGGTGACTTACCAACATTTTCAAGCAAAGAGGAAAACACCTTAAATGTGAACTGTATTTTGAACTAACTCTTGATCAATAAAGTCAGAAAATGGCAAAAGATCCTAATAGCCAAAGAAAAAGTCAAGACCCTAAAGCAAAGTCTATGTTTAGGCCTACATGTGCCTAATCTTTCAATCTTAAGAATATGGCCAATGTGGCTGAAATTTTAGATAATGAAATAGAAGAAAAGTTATTATGAAAAATTCCTGCCTAATGTCTTTCTTACTCTGTCCAGACAGTCAAACCACTTTCTGCATTTTCCTCATTACTTTATTAAAAATAATTGATCAGCTGCTTTCTGTGTGCAGAGAATAGCCTGTTGGTAAATTATGATTTGACCCAGAATGGAATCCAGTGCGTAAGAGCAGGTGTTGCTTCTACAGTTACAGATGCTATTTGTCTCTAGCCTTGGCTGCAGAAAAAGAGTTGAACAACCAAGAAAGAGCAGAGCAAGACCCACAGGTCACAGAGGTGAGCCCAGCTCTCCTGATCAGCGCTCCCGCCTCTCGCTTAGAAGGTCTCAAAAAGTAATGGCTTGTATTCACATACTTTGCCCTATGGTCTTGCTTACATGGTATTAACATTTAAAAAATATAAACACCTGAGCGCGAGAAATCTCATACCCTGTTCCCAACTATGCAGTCGGATTTCATCAAATTCATCCCTGCCACTGATTTCGGTGTACGTAATTCTAAAAAGTAAATCTCATGGGGGATTTTCCCTCAAATGTGTGTGCCATGTGTAAAAAACAATGACTGCATTTTGTGTTGGAATAAAGTCAATGGACTAAAGTCAATGGAATAAAAATTCCATTTTAAAAAAAGTGGCTTATAAGTAATAATGTCTTCCCATCAGAATGTAAGTCGCAAGAGATGGTTCACTGCAGTGTCTTTAGGACTGAGAACAATGGCTTACATGTGTTAGACGTTAAATAAATATTTGTTACATGAGTAATGGTCTCTGCGTCACATGGTTTACAGCCTGACACAACCTTCTATATGTAGGAATACTTGTCTAAACAGAAGACAGTAGGAACCAGGGGTGCTGGATTGTGCACAGCGTCGTATTCCTAGACCCTGACAAACCCTTTGTGCACAAAGGACAAATGTGCATTTTCATTATAAAATGGAGATAAAAGTTCTTAATATTTCAATGTTACATAAAGAAATAAGAAAACATATGTAAGTCATCAGCTTATGGATGGCTGTCACTGTGGTGGTGGCTTATTTTTATATTTTAACTTCTGAACTCAGCTTTATGATGGTCACCCAGGGAAGTGAGTTGTCCCCATAAAGAGGAACAGAGTGGCCTTGGTATTATTTTCTTAAAAATCCAGGACTGAATAAATTTAAACGAGGGTTATTTTTTCAAGGCAGTCAACTGGTGATGCTGCATACGTTTTAAGGAACCAGAATCTGCCCTCCTAAGGGAATTACTGTCTTGATATATCATAAGGCATTCAATACATCTTACTGAATTGAAGTACAATTAATTTTAAGTAGTTTTTAAATTAAACAATGTAATTTTGAAGTTTATTTTGTAGACTGACGTACTTGTTAATGATGAATTCTTATGCATCAATTATCTGGCATTTTCAGGAACTACACACACTATAAAAATAACTTGAAAGCTACAATTTCTGCCCTTAAATTTTTAAAAATCTTTTCATTGTATGTTATTCTGATGATTTTTGTAATAGCAGGAAAGACACAATTGTTGTCGACTCAATGAGTCAGACCATGGACACGGTGAATCATATAAGAAAGACACTATTCAGAATGTTTACTGTTGCTGTTGCAAATGATCTATGATTGTGATTAATTGCTTTTGAAATTTTGGTCAAAATTGATCTGTCCAATTTTCTGGCACCGGCTCTGTATGTCAAATCTCACCCTAGAATTACATACATCAACGTAGCCTGGACTGCTGTAAAAACAGGGGGGAGCAAGACGGAAGTAATTTCTGAGTTGTCAGTGACTGATGGATGTTCTGGTTTCACAGTTTTAGTAAAGAAAAGGTCTTACCATAGCTGGCATAGGCATCCTCGCTTACTCCATGACCATAGTCATAGTACTCAGGCACACTGCAATAGATTTAGACAGCAATCAATGTTACGATATTCAGGAGGAATCAACCCAAAAAACTCAAATGGAATTTGAAAGCAAAATGTGTGTTAAGAATTTGAAAGCAAAATGTGTGTTAAGCTCATAATCCCAAGAATCTCTAGGCATAAAACACATCCTATAGAAATTTTCAGTGAGAGAAATACATGTTATTGACAAAGAGCGCTGTGATTTTCTCATACCAGCTCAGCACTTCCTTATTTCTATCCTCCAATTATGTAAATCAAATTTCCTCTGAAACACAAGTCTAATACTTCAAGAGGAGAGTTATAAAAGGTCTATTTCCAAGAAAAAGTGCTACATAAGATGACAGTCTGGTCAGCTGTGTGTGGTGTTTAATGCTGTTACCTTAAGAAATATACATCAATTTCGTCTTCACCTCCAAACACTGAAATGATGTTTATAGTCCCCTTCAACCCTTCCACAGTATGTCCATGCACTTCTCAAATATATACACTATTTCTTTTCTCTTAATGTCATATAATTAAAAAAAACCACTATACAAAAGGTGGAAATTATTTTACTTTAGCTTAGTATTTGGAAAAATTATGCATATTTTAATTTTACTTAGGGAATCTATGAATATTTGTAATACAATATATTTTTCATTCAAGTAAACTTCATTTAAAGTCCTCTGCCTGAATCTTAATTTATAAATTTATATATGTATATATTTATAAATTATATAAAGGTTATTCATTTCTTTTAAGTATATAAAAGTGTGGCAAGAAAATGGCTTAATATCAAGTGCCAAATTGTGTAGGGGTGAGGGTGGGTGACAGATGCCAAAGGGTTAGGCTGGAAGGAAGACAGAAAGCCTCAGAATTATTTAAAAATATTTGGTTGTTATTATCCCTCAAAGCAATCCCATAGGTCTTATTATGTCAAATACTTGAGATTTCATTGATATTAAGGAAAGAGACGCAAAAAAGAAAACGAAAGTTTAAACATTAGAGATGAAAAGACAGATGGAGAGAAGTTTGGTCATCTGTATCTTTCTGGGAGGTGGCTGATTATGCATTAACTCAATTTTACTGTAAAGTAGCAGGAAGAAAAAAAAGATTCCCTAGTCTTTATTGCCCAGGATATTCATATACAAACTCTCTAGGAAGAATATATGGTGATAAGTTTTCTCTCCATCCTTCTAATGCCTTGAGATTGTAGAAGTCTAAGGCCATTGGCTGGTGGCTGGATGTTTATCTCTTCTGTCACATACTTATCTTGATAGAAATGGTGCACCTCAATTGAGAGCCCTCACGTATGTGTAGCAAAGTCCTGAGAGCTGTCACCTTGATTTCCTGAATGTTCAAGAAGTGGCAGTCGTGAGATTGTGATTTAACAAGCATGTTCCCATGTATCAGGATGAAGAGAAAATGAGGGCATTGAGGCTGCTCCCTTCCTCCTAACCAGCAATCTTTCCACGAGTAACCCTGCTTACGTGTCCCAGTGCGTGCTGTGTGAAGACCAGTAGCACCAAACATTATCTAGTGACATCACTCTGTTTCTGATGGGATTTCAATTTTAATTTTAATTGATGAATTAATGTGGAATCTAAAAAAAAAAAAAAAGGGCACAAATGAACTACTTCTTTGTAACTTAGATGACTGATTTCTTGAATATGTGCAAGCATATCTGATTGTCCTTTGTGATTGGATTACTGCATTCTGTTGATTTGTATTTTGCGGTTGGCTTTATTCCTTTGGTAACTGTAAGTTTGAAAAAGCTGAAACTCTAACCTGTTCTTAGAAACAATGAACAGTACGTATATGTTAATTTCAAAAATGACTTAACCATGAAAATAAAGGGTGAATGGGCGGAAAATGAAATAAACCTGAGTTTGCATTATCCACTATAGTTTAGTATATGTTATTGCTTGCTCTTAAGAATATTATCAGCAGCTTCCAAAAGAAAATAATTGTTTGTGGAGCTGCTTTATTTTTTAATTATTAAAAAGTATGTTTCAAAAGTTTTAAGAAAATGGATTTTCATAAGCAAAAGAAAATACATGTGAAATATGTGGCATTAAATATATAAAGAAATTAGAATAAGGAAACAATAAGGATAACTAAGGAGATCTATATTAAAGTAATTCCCAAATTAGTTTATATAGAGAATATTTTCTGGTTATTGTGAATCAAGGAACAGTCTCCGTTGAGAGGAGATGTAAAAAAAATTGAGCAATTTACCAATACTTTCAGTTTTATGTATAATATCTCAGCACTGAGAAATTTGAAAGGAAGAATTAAGAAATCTTAAATCAATCTAGACACTGCTTTAAGAGTTGGCTAAAATTGCTAAATAAGTAACAGTGATTTATTTAAAGAAGGGTTTTCTGCAATAAATCAAAATTTTCATATTTGATTCCATTATAATAGGGCAGGTGATATGTACAATTCATGATCCATTTGGGAATCTAGCCATTGCGTGACGTTTATTGATGACACCAGTATTTCCTACTTCACAGAGAAAATTTCTCCAATTTGGAATTAATAAAAAACTAAGAACTATGATAACTCAAGAAATGTCTAATTTAACATTTTTCCATATATGTAAGTTATATAAAAATATTTATTATGACAATAGTTAATAATTTTGCCAAAATAAAAAGGAAGAAATATACATTTAAAATATTTTAATTGATGAAGCTAAGAGAAGGAAAACTAAATTGCAGTGAGAGAGACCATGACAAAGCAGCTGAGTTATTCTCTACTATAAATAATACAGACCCACTAAGAGGGAAGTTTAACTTTCAGAACTCTAAAAAGGGGAGACTGAAACATATAAGACATTTGTAAAAGAATGGATCATGCAAAATAATGGAAGAATAATGGAGAATAATCATCCTGGACTCCACCAGAGTCCATACCTCTGCTAATCCAAACATTACTTCTCATTTCTTCCCTAAGAAAATATTTTACGTGGACAAATGGCCACACAGTGAGTGGAATACACTTGCCAGCCTGCCTTGCAGCTAGATGTGTCTTGTGACTGTGTCAGGAAAGGTGGGATGTGCACAGAAGTGAGGGATGTCAACCTCAAGTTCGTTTCCAAGTTGAGAACAAGCTCCTCGTCTTGGGCTTGTGCACCATCCCCTCCTCAGATGGTAGAATGCACTCAAAGCGATGATCTGCCACCTACCATGCAAATGAGATAATGACTTAGGAAGTCATGTACAGCAATATGGAAGGAACTTGTCTCAAAATGATCACACTGGAGCAGACTTCCTCTAGATCACTGCCTCCCTCAGGGGTTGTTATCCAGAAAATAAAAAATCATCTTTTCTCTTTTTTGAGCCACTAATTTTTGAATCTCTGTTACAATGATTTAGTCAAATATAAAAATCAATATATAGAAGTGTACAACTGCCATTACAATCCCAAAATTTGGGCTATTACCTCAGTGGGAGGGTGGAAAGTGTAAGGGAAAAAAAAAAATGGGAAGGCCCGAATGGCAAGCTACAAATCCATGTGCATTTCAGCACTGTGGGAAACAGCTGGACAAAGCCCAGTGGTTGGTAATCCCTGATGCTTTTTAAAAGGTTGGCAAAAGTTATGAGCTCAAGTAAGAATCAGTGGTGAAGCTGGGATTTGAACCTTGATGTATCTGATGATGCAACTCTTGGGGACAACTTATAACTCATCTAGTCCATTCCATGTATTTCAATAATCATCAACTTTATCTACATAATCTTAGACAAAAAGATGCTAAATAAATCACTTAACATCATTATGACCCTGAGCTAAGTGTGATTAGGAAGATCAGGTGAGCTGTGAGCACATTTACCTATCTTCCTCCTTCTCAGAAGATTCCCAAATACTATCAACAAGGACCTAAACCAAGCACATGAAATTCTCAACACCCTCTTCATTCCCTCCTCAATTATTTCCTCTTCTAAGAAGTCTTCTCAGGTCCCCTCTAATGTATTCCCACAATGCTATTTACCTCTCACGTATTGCACTGTCATTTTTTGCAATTTGACTTTTACATGTGCTATTATTCAATTGTCTGTCTTCCCAATTAATATAGTTCCCATGAGGTCAGGGCTATTTGGACCATCATGTATTTACAGGGAGGAACCCAGTGCCTGACACATAGTAAATGCTTTAGAAATGTTGGCCAAATGACTGTGGAAAACAGTATGGAGATTCCTCAAAAGACTAGGAATAGACTTACCATGTGACCCAGGAATCCTGCTCCTGGGCATATATCCAGAGGGAACCCTACTTCAGAATGACACCTGCACCCCAATGTTCATAGCAGCACTATTTACAATAGCCAAGACATGGAAACAGCCTAAATGTCCATGGACAGATGACTGGATAAAGAAGATGTGGTATATGTACACGATGGAATACTATTCAGCCATAAAAATGACAACATAACTCCATTTGCAGCAACATGGATGTCCCTGGAGAATGTTATTCTAAGTGAAGTAAGCCAGAAATAGAAAGAAAAATACCATATGAGATCACTCATATGTGGAACCTAAAAATAAAAAAAAAAGAAAAGAAAAATGAACATGAATACAAAACAGGAACGGACTCATAGACATAGAATACAAACTTGTGTTTGCCAGAGGGGAGGAGGGTGGGAAGGGATAGACTGGGAATTTGAAATTTGTAGATACTGACAGGCATATGAAGAATAGATAAACAAGATTATACTGTATAGCACAGGGAAATATATACAAGATCTTGTGGTAGCTCGCTGTTAAAGGGAATGTGACAATGAATATATGTATGTTCATGTATAACTGAAAAATTTTGCTCTACACTGGAAATTGACACAACATTGTAAATTGACTACAACTCAAAAAAAAAAAAAAATGTTGGCCAAATGAATGCACTGAGGTCTTGGAACTGATGAGCTTTATGTTCATTCCAGTTTAAACAGCCACCTTCTAACCTGTAGGCATCATCCAATAATCCATTGCATTGATTACCACTCATCACTGCCTGTGTACGCACACCTGAAATCCCTTTTCTATTTGAAGAACCAAATGCTACTTTATTCCACAGAGCCCTTAGCATTCAGTTCTATTTAGATCAAGGTCTCCAGTTTCCTTGACCAATTTCCTTGATCCTTCTACGACATAACTATAATTACAGTTAACCTTCTAACTATATTTAAAAAAAAACCTAAAGGTTTTTAAAGGTTTGTATCAGGAAAAGTAGATTTGGTGTTTACTTAGAAACCTTCTATGTAACAAAAATAAAAGATTCTGCTCACCTACAAAAGAATAGGACACGGGTTAGGGGACTTAGAAGCTTTTCAACTCTAGACATGTTACGGAAGGCAAGTTTGTGTGCCCCACGCCCCCGTGAGGCCAAATAAACCAAAACATCGGAGTTTCAAGCAGAGAAAGGTTTACTGCAGGGCCAAGCAAGGAAGACGAGGTGGCTCATGACCAAGAAAACCCCAAATTCCCCGAAGGGTTTCAGCAAAGCATATTTAAAGGCCAGGTAAGGGAGGGGGGCCGCAGGGTGCATGATCAGCTCGTGCACAGTCCTCTGATGGGTTGATGCAGAGGTGACAGGGAGGTCAATATTATTACCCCCAGGCGCCAGGGGGTCTGGGAGCCACATGCTCTTGATCGTCAAGTAGTTAATGTCTTCTTCTGGATGGTGGGTTTTAGCATCTGAAAAACTCAAGAAATATACCTGAGATACTACTATTTGGGTCCTTCAGGGGGGAGCTGCAGCAGAGGGCATGGGGGAGGGGTCTGACCCCAGAAGCCCCCACAGGGGTTTGAACTATCTGCTCAGTTACAGGTAGTCTGAGCCTTGGATTTTAAAGTAGAGAGATTTTGAGTTGTTTATTCTTCTTTTTAACATCTCATGGGACTGAAGGTCAAAAACCTCTGCCTTCTATTTACCTAGAAAATTTGCAACTGGATGAAATCATTCACTCAATATTTACTGAGCACCAGTACTATTCTGGGGATATAAAAAAGGAGAAGTTACACGACCATATTTCTTAGATGTGTTGGAATAATAAATATAAGTATTACAAGGAAGTATCCATAGATGAATGCTGTGGATATTTTCAACCTACTTTCTCTCTATTTATCCAGTAAAATTTATTGAGAACCTATTATGTGCCAGATAGTATTCTAAGTGCTAAGTAATACAGTAGTGAACAAAATAAACAAAGATGCCAGCCCTCAGGGAGTTCAGAAGTAAAGTATAGGCTAAGTTAAAGAGTTTTAAGTGTCAAGGAGAAAAGACTAGAGCTGGAAGATGAACATCCAATGTTGGGATAAGGGGTACAATTTATAGTTAAAGTAGTCAAAAAGGCTTTACCGATGAATCGATACTGACAGACACCTGACAGAGATAAAGGAGAAAGCCTCGGAAATTTAGGGAAGGAGCATTCCAGATAAAAGGAAGACGTAAAGACCACGAGGCTGAGGTGTGCTTGGGGCATCTGAGGAATGGTGACGCGCCAGTGTGTCAGGGCGAGGTGAGTTTCAGGAGATGAGGCTGGGAGCAGGGCTCAAGGGACATGGATGTTTTTCCATGTCCACCCCTGGGGTCCTCCCCAAGGCTGTCTCCTGAGCTCACTTCCTCGGTCTCTGCCTTCTTCACTTTCACTGTCACATCCATCCCCAGGACTTTACTGATCACAAACTCCGTAACATCTATAAGGAAATTGCTAGTATAAGAGCAAGAATTGTTTGAATCCCACATTAATATCAAATTAGCACGACTGCTTCAAAGTATTCCTTGTAATATTGTAAAGGTTAACATGTACATTTTCATCCCAATATTAAAAGCTAATTATTTAATTAAAATGTAAAATAACACAGTGATTTAGAGAAGGCATTATTTGAAAGCAACCAAATGTGATTGAATTTTGATAGCATAAATGAGAGGGGGTCTCTGAATCCACTGTCATGGTTAATACTGTAAGTAAATTGAAGTGAGGGCTTGTAATATTTATCAGGCTGCTACCAACAGTTTTCAAAAGCTTATAAATGAAATACTCTGAATTATTAGAACAGATGGATATAAAACATGTTTAATACACCCAGTCATAAGGCAAAAGGAAGCATA
Source organism: Camelus dromedarius (assembly GCF_036321535.1). Taxonomy (NCBI): domain Eukaryota; kingdom Metazoa; phylum Chordata; class Mammalia; order Artiodactyla; family Camelidae; genus Camelus; species Camelus dromedarius. The sequence continues at coordinate 39,114,835 of NC_087454.1, read as the reverse complement.
GGAAAGAAAACATATACCATATGTAACTGCTAATTATGAGTGAAAATTGTTAATCTCATATTTTTAGAATTAAAATCACAGGCACCAATATCACTGGAATTAATAAGAGATTCAAATGTGAAAAGCGTATAGCTTATATCATTAGCCACCATTATGTGTACATATTTTACACATTTCATTTTTCATTCAAGAATTTTTCCATTTAGAAATTGGCCTTTATTCTGAGGACAACAGGAGAATTAAAACACACAAGGTAACCTCTCTGATACTAGACAACAGTGTTCTCACATAGGACAATTTTCTTTGTTGAGAATTCACTATCACTGCACTCAAACTATTGGTAAATAAGAAGTTGGGATAAATATAAACCATAGCAAACCCTTAAACTCTTTTGCACAACTTTTATTTCATGCATTTCTAGTACAGAAATAATTAAAGTAGATTTTAAAATAAAATTCAATATATTTTTATTTGAAAATTGAAATATGCTGATCATTTTGTATGTGTGCTCAAAAATATTAAATAAAATATGTTCCTTTTTGTGTGTATGTGTTTTGGCTAAAAGGCAAATACCTTTTTCTGCATTCTAATATCTGTGCTTTTCATAGAGTTCTAACACAGGGAAAAAGCAATGCTTTACATACTATATTTCTGAAGTATCTCTGAGATTCCATCAAGATTCCATAAAGCTTTAAAGCATCTTTGAAATTTATACTGTATTAGTTGGTTACTTATTTATTCATTTCATTCAACCTGCAATGTTACACAGGAGGCACTGTGTTATAGAGCAGCCACGTTTGTGTATAAATAAAACACAAAATTTGTGTTCTGAAATTAACCAATAAACTAAATAAATTAGACATTGATGTATGGAGAGATAGGAAACACAGCAAAGCTCTATATTTGTTTTTCTGGCCAGTTTGTTTTGAGAAAGTCAAAGCTGTAAGTATCCCACACAGAGGTAACTCTTATTACAAGACAGAAAAAAATCTACCATCTCAAAAGTATAGAACACTGAGTGTCCACTCTCCAGCCCATTTGGAGGGAAATCAGTATGCCTTGTGAAAAGTGATACACAGAATTTAGAAAAAAATATATATCTGAACTTCAAATTGAGAGTGGCTGTTTTTCATTTTTATTGAGTGTGTCATCTAGAACAAATCATTTAATCTCTTTGAAAAAGGTTTTTTTTTACCTTTAATATGGCAAAAATGATACCGTGGGTATTAAGAAGAACCTGTGACAGCCCTGTGATAAGTGCCTGGTACATAGCAGGCACTCAGTAAGTATTAATAATGGTGATCATCCAATCAATGAAGGCGTATACATAAAGCGCCTCTTCTCCATATTCATAAACATTACAGTGCTGAAAGGGGTTTCATCTTCTTGAAATATGCTGAAACATGAAATAACCATATATACCCTCATAAGTTTCAGTTGACGGTATTTTATGTTCACAGGATGAAATATAGGATGATTATTCATGAGGGAAGTGACATATTTGTTCTGCTCATAGATTTAGGATGAAGACAAATGATCTACATAAGGCATCTGGTGTAGAATTATGATCAGCTTTGCAATGATCCCCTTTATAGAAAATGGATCTTTTGAGGGTGCAACCTTATGCCCCAAATGAGAGAGGAATTTAGATATGCTTTTGTTTTTCAGAATCAGTGCTTTGTATAAATTTCTGCAAATGGTCTTTTTTATAGACACTCTCAAATCATTTTTTTCTAGTTCAGCTTGTATTTTCTGCTTACTTTGACCCTCTATTACATGAATGAGGGGTGAGCAATTTTGTAACAAAACATTAATCTTCTGTGTTATCATGCGGAATTACCATTAGACCATAGTAATTATTTTCCATAAATAAGAACTTCACTGGCTGGTTAATTAGGTTCAGTGGTACATGACATTAATAAATGAACTGTTACCTGCTTTTGGTCCAAACACACAGAAGCTATTGAACCCTAGCTTGAAATGGACATAATTTTGACTGTCTATACATAATTTCTTTGGTTGAGTCATAATTTATGAGTACCAGTAAGATTTCAGTCCTGTAAAAATCAGCATAATTTCTATTTATTTCCATCCTTTAATCTAGTTGACTTTGGATTCATTGGCGCAAGTTGCACTATGGTTACGTATTAATGATGATTTATATTCTTCTCCATTCAAATCACAAGTGAAATCTTGCCTGCTTTGTGTAATGTTCCAGGGCAACCTGTTAGTTATTAAATGGATATTTTCATGCACAAGACTTTGGAAATGGAAATAAATAAGAGTCTGGGGAAAGAATATATGAATTGATAACAATTGATTCTATTTCTGTAAGTCTTTTCTTTATGTGTGGAAACAAGGTCACATTTATCCAGAAACTCTAAGCAGACAATGTAAGTAAGGGGCTGTCTTCAAGCACTACCAGTGTGGCATGCTTTGAACTGAACTGTAATTATGTATTTTCATGTCTTCCTTTTTTCTAATCCTTAGACTGTGAGTGGTAATTCCTTAGCACTGGCCCTTTTCCATCTGTGTTCTAGTGATCTACCCAGCCTCTTCTCAGTTACTCCCTGTTACCACACCCAACACCCTGACATGGTGGAGTATCTCCCCAAGTCAAAATCTTTTCAAGGCCCCCTGCCCCCGACCGTGGTTGTCCTGTCTAGAGGAAACCCCCCCTACCTCTTCACCGAATGAGGGAGTCATCCTCTTCCTGGGAGCCAGGTCAATGGTCAGTGTCTTATTAGAGCTTTACCCAACCTCGCAGGCAAGCTGTCGGCCCTTCCCGCTTGCCTTGTGCAAGACCTTGCTCACGTCTTCATGTAGAACAGCTCATTGGGCCAGAACTCCTTTTTAACACTCTGTTTCTCCAGCACCATGGTTCTTAATATCCAGTGTACACAAGCATCAGAACGATGCTGTGCTTAAAAGATGCAGCATGAGCACTTCAGAGCTCCTTTCTTCATGCCCTGAGTCAGCTGGCCTCAGCAGGGGCCCAGAAACCTGTAATTTCACTTGCAGGTGTTTTTGGTGCAGAAGCCCAGGGTCATACTTTTTTTTTTTTTTTAAACAAACCTACACTAATTGTGAATAAGTCAAAGTGTGAGCTGTGTGTTATTTGTTTTGAATATATAGGCCCAGAAGAGTGATGGGGAATGAAAGTTTGTTGAGAAAAAGAATGAGCAGCTTTAAAATACCACCTAATTTCTTTGTGAATTATTTGTAAGGTGCCTGATGGTACAGCCATGGAGGTTCGTGGCTACGTCTACAACTGTTCGTATGGAGTCTTAATTAATGGCCAATGTCAACTTAAAGGGTGCTACTGAACTTTGTCCTTGGCGCTGTATGTTTTCCAGAATTAAAAAAAAAAAAAGATTGGGTAAAGAAATATAAGAGGTGCTAGGAAGGATAACTAATATGCTGGTTTTAAGAATTAGCATTCCAAAAAGCAGCTCCAAATCAGCCACAGAAGGCTAAACGCAAGGTCAACAGTCACAGAGATCAATGTCCATTTCTGTGTTTGGGTTAAAGAAAATCAATTCCAAAGATGCAGGGTGGCATTAGAACTGGCTCAACAGCAGTTCATTTAGAAAGAACCTAGGTTTTCAGTTGAAAACAAATTCAATTAGACCCAGAAATGTGACAGAGCCACTTAGGGAAACCAGATGGCCGGACGATGGTGACAGGCTTTGCAGCTAGAAGCATAAGCTGTAATGATGTCATTTCTTTGTACCAGCCTACTGTCAACGGATAAAATGTCACCTCAGGTTACTGTGCCACACTATAAAAGGAAAACCTGGACAACTGGAAGGTTTTCTAGCAGAGAAACTAGGGTATCTGGTGAAATGGAGACCATGACACACTGAGAACAGCTGTGGAAACCATGCCTGTGTTGTGGGGATCGCCCTGGATGCGGTCACTGGTACAATGCTGTTGCCTGACAAGCAATCACAAAGTACTAGCTTCACACAAAAGCAGTTATTTTTTCAGTTCACATGTTTTGCCTTGGCTGGAGGTTTGCTGATCTAGGCTGGGCTTGCTGGGGGCTCTGCTCCAAGCTGTGTGTAGAGCTGGGCTCTGCATGTGTTCATTCTGGAGCTCAGACTAAGGGCACGGCAGTTACTTGGGGAAGCTGTTCTATGGCGATGACAAGAGGGCAGTTGGAAACACACAGTCCCTTAAGGTCTATGCTTACAAGTGTCATTATCCTATTAGTCAAAGCAAGATACATGACAGTAAAGAATCAGGTAAATATACTTTGCCACTTTTTAAAGATGGGCTGAAAAACAACACAGCAAAGGGTGTGAACACAGGAGGGGTGAAGAATTGTAGTCAAGAACTCACTCTACTACACACTGGATTGGATATTGGCAGAGGAACATTATCTTCATAAAGAAAGTTTGAAATATGGAAGAAAGCTAGATTCATTATGTGTATCTTCACAAAGCCAATTAGTGATCAATGTATATAAATGGAGATTACGGGATAGGAGACACTCAGTTTAAGAGTTTCCTAATAAGATGAAATGTTTAAAAAAGGTAAGAGCAAAGGGAAGCGATATGGCTTTAGTACAAGTGCCCAGGTCTTTGGATTTGGACAGGAATCAGTTCAAAGTTTGGACCTTTTGCCTATAAAATCCAGGCAAGCTAAACAGTCTGTCTTAGCTTTTTTTATTTGCAATGAGAGGATAGAACTATCTACCTCATTCAATATTTTTGAAGTACTTAATATAGGCGTCTGCACACAGCAACTGCTCTGTATTGTGGATATTATTATTATTATTAAAGTCTTACCACCTTTAGAAATGGTCAAGTGTTCCTTACCTAGCCCTTCAGACTCCTCCCTTGCCTCCTTCCCACATCTCCTATAATTCAAAATTACTAAATATTATACAATGCAAGAATACAAGTCCACAATTACTTACACCTGAATTCCAAATCCAAGTATTTTGATGTCAGTTTTGTTTTCTTTGAGTGTATGAAACCATCAGGTAACAAAATTCTGACCTAAAATGCTAAGAAGCCATTTGTAACTATTTTACATCTCGCTTAGTTTAGTTATTCATACCTTTTAACAATAATATTAGTATATACTTTTGGCCTAGCTGCCACTGGGGGTGAAATGGAACACACAGCACAAGAATCTTACTGCCTTTCTGGAATACTAACAGTGCTCAGTATGAAACACCTGGCCCACAGCACTGTAAGGACAGGAGGGTGAACTTGTACTTGGACGTGCCAGACTGTCATGATCTACTTCCAGCGCTTGGGAAACTGCAAGCCCTTAATAAATACGAACTTAATGAAATGGTAAAATACGACGTTGATAATATTATAAAAGGAAATCTAATTATGAAAAATGAATAATATCTATATCTTAACTCTATTTCCCGTGCGTCTGAGATAAACTGTATACCCTTTCCTGAAGCACTCCCAGGACAAGGGTGCCTTGTTTTTGGTGTCTGACCCTCCAGCTTAAAGATCACAAAGATCCGTGTTTTCCTTCTTGAGGACGGTGTTACAAGAAAATTATCTTCCTTCCTTCATTGTTAGTGTGCAAGTGCAAAGAAGCAAGACCTGGAGGGTTTTTTGTTGTTGTTGTTGTTGTTGTTGTTGTTTGTGTGCAAATTGACTAGGAAACCAAAGAAAGCAATGAAAGGATAGAAAGGTTTTTCAGGAAAGGGATGAAATAGAAACTAATGGAGAACTTACTGAGTGTAAATGGCCAAATCAGCCTGAGGCAGAAAAAAAAAATACCATAATTTTCTCCAAAGATGAATTCAGTTTTACTAATTTCGAGATTGGATGCCAACCTCAAATTTTACTCAAATGCCATTCTTTTCTCGTTTCTACATGTGGCGTCCGTCCAGGCTTTCCCGTTCCCTGTCTGTCAGCTAAACGCCCTGCCGCTCCCAACGGTTTTATAATGCGATTCACCTGAAGGCCATGTGACTCTTCACTAATGAATCATATTTTCATTTCTTTATCTTTGCTCATGAAGCTGCCCTTGCTGCCTGGCTAAATTTTATTTAGGCAGTTAAATGGCAGCTTGGCATCAGTTCTTAGAAGACTTTTGGTACTTTCTCTTAGCCCTTCACTTAGATGGCCTCCTACGTACCCGCGAACCTTCTAGCATAGTAGTCATCACGTGCTGTGCATCTATTTCCATATCTGTCTTCTCTAATCGCCTCCAAATAGACCATGGTTGGATTTTAGGACATCCTTCAACACACCATACAGTGCCCTCCAATGCCATTCTGAAGGACTCCTTGTCACTGTGCCCTTGGAAGCACTTTCTGGATATGATTTCTTCTCTATCTTGATTATTTTGCATAGAGCAGTTTTAGGAAACATGTCAGTGGCTACATAACACTAGTCTCTTAAGTGTTTCATTAAAAAAAATTAGTTGCCAGGGTGTAAAAATCAGAGTATTACACTGAACAGCTGCTGTCTCAAGGTTTATTTTCCAAAAATGGCCACAGTAAAATAAAAATTTTCATCCTTTACCCAAGCCAGTCCCCATTATATGGTGACATCTAATATCCCTTCTCTGAAATCTGGTCGGACTTGTGACTTGGTTGTAACTAACAGAATGAGGCTAAGTTATAAAAGGCAATGTGATGTCTAGTTTGTTCTTTGGGATCCTCACAGCTGGTGCTCCGAGCTGCCATGCTGTGAGGAGCCCTAAGCAACGTGGAGAGCACTGCACATGAGTGCTCCAACAGCAGCCCCAAGATGTCAGCTGACATTTAGCATCAGCTATTAGATACGTGGGGAGCATCTCCAGATGATTTCAGCTCCCAGCCATTGAGTGAACCTCGCCTTTTTAGATTTCCCAGCTGACGCCCCAGACATAGGAAAGCAGAAAAAAGCCACCCCTGCTGTGCCTTGTTAAGATTCCTGATGCACAAAGTCCTCGAGCATAATAAAGATGAGTATTTTGCACCACTTGGTTTTGAGGTGGTTTGTTATGCAAGAGCAGAAACTGGAAAAGTTAGGTTTCCAGATTTTCTTCAGAAACACACACACAAACACACTACTGGGCCTTGCATCCTACGGGGACTACATGACCACAGCGTCCTAAAACTGATCAGAAGATAATCTCCTTTAGACAGAACACCACTTATGAGAGTTTGCCACAGGCTTGACAATTTGTTATACCTTGACAATTATGTACATTCATGAATATTCATGTCCCCATGGGTATGCTGATTAACTATATTTCTCTTGGCAGAACTAAACTTTCTATATTAACCATGGAAGCCTTTCAACTTGGGTTCTTTAACTCATCTTTTTTTTTTTTCCTAATTGAAGTATAGTTAGTTTACAATGTTGTATCAATTTCTGGTGTACAGGATAATAATTCGGTCATACATATGCATACATATATTCATTTTCACATTCTTTTTCATTATAGGTCACTGTGAGAGACTGAATATGGTTCCCTGTGCTACACAGTGGAAACTTGTTTATCTATTTTATATATAGTAGTGGTTATCTGCAAATGGGCTTTTTGCAACACATCAGGTTGTTTAAGGGTCTAAGTTGATCTAATACTTCCCATTTCTGAAGCTCTGTTCATATTCGGTTTGCCTAACACCTTCCTGTTCCCTGTTGAGGGGTGTCTACAGATCTAAACTAATCTGCTGAGGAGAAATGACTGACATGCTAAGTGTCCCGATCTCAGTAAATAGTAAGTGACTAGACATTCCCTTAAGTTCTCTTGAGAAACCTGTCATTCAAATGACTAGGGAAAATGTTTTCTCTGACTTTTCTTATTAGAGTCTTATAAAATGTACCTTAATGTATATTTTTAAATAGAAATTGACAATTTAGGTAAGCAGTTTCCCAAAACTAACCTTAAATTATCAATCAACAACTACAATGAATAATACATACTGAATAATTTGAAGAAATATTTCTTTCCTAAAGCTAACCACAGCTATCCTAGATACTTAAATATGCCAAATGAGAATACCGACCAAAAAATATGTAACAAAGGAGAACAAATCTGACTCTATGTTGGATCTGTTCCTTTAGTTTCGACAACTGTGCCCTGTTTTCCAGGTTTAGCCTTGCCAGCTCTGCACCTTTTGGGAAACAATGTTGCCTTTAGCCTGAAATAGACAGGCTCTGACCTTAAAGGATGTCAGCACTTCTGCACTTACCCAGAGCTTGCAAGCTGCAAAACAGAGTAACCTTTGCTTTGTTGGAGGTTTACAGGAACAGCAAGGCCTGACCCACATGGACAAATGCAAGAAGAATTCCTACAGCAAGAAGTTTGCAACAACGAACCACACCCCCTCCCCTGTTTTTTTTGTGTGAAAGGAGCCTGCATTCTGGCTGCACCAGGATGGTTCTCCAAGACATTAGTTAGCCATCCTCTCGGTCCCCCGGCTTTCTGAATAAAGTTGCTATTCCTTGCCCCAACTCCTTGTCTCCCTGTTTATTGGCCTGTCGTGTGGCAAGCAGACGAATTCGGAGTTGGAAACAAAGATAGTGTGTATCATGAGCTGGATTCCCACTCTGCTGAGCTAAATTCAAATGATACCAAGTCCACTGTTTATTCTGAGTTCTGCAGATGCATGAGAATGCCACTAACTTGTAGAATAACTGTGGGAAAATCTCTCAAATCCAATAACTATCTGCAAATTCAATCTCATCGTTGACTATAGTTTGAGACTTAAGAAAATTGAATTACAAAATGAGGGTGAGTCACTTTATAGGAAGTAGTGACACTTAAATGAATAGGACAAGCTGTTACATTATAACTTTTATTAAATTTCTGGGTAAAGTGCCTTACACTTAAGTTTTCATTAGAAGCATTTTTGTAGACTCTTGATATCAAAAACAGGGGCTCACATTAAACTCATGGCCTATAAACAAGAATTATTTCATTTTTTTTCCTGATCAGAAGTATCCTTTGGTCAGAGCTCTTTGAAAACCATGCAAATTACTCAAGACATTCTTACTATATTAAAGTATATTCTCTCTAGCCTGTTGAGGTGCATAACAGGAGTCTGTTTAATCAATAAATTAATTTAGATTTTCAGACAGTATTTGTTACCCTTTATGTCTGAGGCCCCTGGAGTTAGCAGATAAAATTTTGAATCCAACATTTACTCCTTGAAGGAACATAGGAAAGTCATGTAACATTTTTAAGCTTCAATTTTTCTCTGTCTCACATGTCATTGCAAGGATTAAATAAGATGAAGATCCTAAACAATTAGCAGAGCAGCCAGCACAAAACTAGTGTTAATTGTTCTGAATCATTAGTTCCAAGCAGCCTCTGAACAACGGAGCAATCGTTCCCATTGTGGGGGCCCTAACCCTGAGTAACTAAGTTGTACTAGGGTATCCAAGAAGCCATCTTTTCACAAACGTATATTTTTATGTTCATTATACATTGTAAATTACTTTAGTATAAATGCTGTCTCATTAATAAAATACAAATTCATTTTAAAACATTGCTGTTTCCATAGAAAAGGTATGCCATTATTTATATCTGTATAGACCCTGACAGTTACAGATCTTCCAAGAGGGTCTTTAATCTAGAAAACTTTGGAAACTACAGCCTTATATTTCAGAGAGACCTATATGTTTGCTCTTCTAGGATATTCCTGCATTAATCAAGAGAAAAGAGGATTATTTTCCTAGGTTGTGTGAGTTACACACCTGATATATGCTTCAAGGAAAGCAAAGTCTTCCATTTTGATATTTGCCAATTAAAAATCTGCAGTTAGTAATTTACATCAGAAAACTGTAAACTCTTTAACACTTCACATTCACGTTAAAATTCTGTTAAGAATCAAAGATCAGAACTGGTCTTTTGATTTGTAATAGTACTATTTGTATCTGAGTATACAAAAGTTACTTTTTCCTGCATTTCTGATTTGGTTGAACATAAAGTCTTACTTAAAATTTGGGCATTGAAAAAAATGTTTGGAGGGTGAGTATAGCTCAGTGGTAGAGTGTACACGTAGCATGCAGAAGGTCTTGAGTTGAATCCCCAGTTCACTCAAAATTAGAAAAAAAAAATGGTTGTAAGCCTCATTAATTTACACGATTTAAGAAGATTGATCTTTGAAAATATTAATGACTGAGGAATGCATAAAAGATGGGGTATTAGAACATGAGTGGAATCGAGTGGTCCAATTAAAGGTATTGATCACAGGATGTAACATGTCTTCAGACAATGACTTCGAGTAATTGAGTTCCCCTGGAAACTGCAATACTAGTCCTGCAATTTGAAACTTGCATAATAAACGAATCAATCTATTTCTTTACTTTTTCTCCTCACAGACTCAGAGCAAGAGAAAAAGATGGTCAGAGAGCCTTCCTGTCATTATCATCTTTAGCAGTCCTTAATATGTCACTTAGTTGGGCTGCCGCCTAAGGAATTATTAGCAAAGTCCATTTTCTGATCCATTTGAACTTTTCCATAATTAACAACACCTTACAAGACAACTGGGAATTAATTACAGTTGTTACAGTTCTGAACTCCAGGTGAACCTTTGTAAGGATGTTACCTTGTGAACTTCCTTTAGACTCTGCATGAAGATGACATAATTATTCCATTGAAGCACCTGACAGATTCCACTTTATAATCTCCACAAATTCTGTATTCCTTGTTCTGACTAACTAGTCAAAGACCATTTTATCTAAATATTTTTTTCTTTTCTATCAGTTCTACTAAGTCACACATAACATTTTGTTTTACCTTCAAGATTCCAAATCAGCATTTCTTCTGATTTGACCACAACAATGTCAAAGTGATATTCATTTTGTTTGTAAATGAAGAAGATTTATGCTCATGTACTTTGCTTTTTTAATTGAAGCATAGTCAGTTTATAGTGTTGTGTCAATTTCTGGGGCACAGCATGATGTTTCAGTCATACATATACATACATACATACTTTTCTCATTATAGGTTACTACAAGATCTTGAATATAGTTCCTTGTGTTATACAGTATGCACTTGTTGTTTATCTACTTGATGTATATTAAATAGTATCTGTAAATCTCGAACTCCCAATTTATATGTTCTCATGCCCTTTCTCCACTGGCAACCATAAGTTTATTTTCTATAACTGTGAGTCTTTTTCTGTTTTGTAAAATAAGTTCATTTGTGTCTTTTTTTTTAGATTCCACATACAAGTGCTATCATATTTCTTTCTCTTTCTGGCTGACTTCACTTAGAATGACACTCTCCAGATCTATCCTGTTGCTGCAAATAGCATTATTTTACTCATTTTTTTTAAATGGCTGGGCCGCATTCCATTGTACATATATACCACAACTTTTTTATCCAGTCATCTGTTGATGGACATTTAGGTTGTTTCCATGTCTTGGCTGTTGTAAATAGGGCTGCTGTGAACATTGGGGTGCATGTGTCTTTTTGAATTAAGGTTCCCTCTGGATATCTGCCCAGGAGTGGGGTTGCTGGGTCATATGGTAAGTCTATTTTTGAAGTCTGGGAGGTTTATTCTTGTAGCTTCATTCATATTCTTTAGTATTGCTTTGGCAATTTTGGGTCTTTTGTGATTCCATATAAATTTTAGGATTATTTATTCTAGTTCTATGAAAAATGTCCTGTGTAATTTGAAAGGAACGGCATTAAATCTGTAGATTGTTTTGGGCAGTATGGCCACTTTAACAATATTAATTCTTCCAATCCAAGAACATGGGATATCTTTCCATTTCTTTAAGTCATCTTTAATTTTCTTAGTCAATGTTTTTTAGCTCTCCATATATAAATCTTTCACTTCTTTGGTCAAATTTATTCTTAAGTATTTTATTTCTTGGATGCAATCTTACAAGGAATTGTTTTTCTACTTTCAATTTCTAATATTTCATTGTTAGTGGAAAGAATAGCAGCTGATTTCTGTATGTTAATCTGGTACCCTACTACCTTGCCAGTGCTTTTGTCAGCTCGAGTAGTTTTCTGTGTGGAACCTCTAGGGTTTTCTATACAGAGTATCATGTCATCTGTATATAATGACAAGTTTACCTCTTCTAATTTGGATCCTTTTTATTTCTTTTTCTTGCCTGACTGCTGTGGCTAGGACTTCAAATACTACATTGAACAGAAGTGGTGAGAATGGGCATCCTTGTGTTGTTCCAGATCTTAGCAGGAAGGCTTACAACTTGTCACCATTGAGTATCATGCTGGCTGTGGGTTTGTAATAAATAGCTTATTATTATGTTGAGATATGTTCCCTCTATACCCATTTTGGTAAGAGTTTTTATCATAAATGGATGTTGAATTTTATTAGATGCTTTTCCCACATCTAGTGAGCTAATCATGTGATTTCTGTCCTTTCTTTTGTTAATGTGGTGCTATCACATTGCTTGACTTGCGTATGTTGAACCGTTCTTGTTTCCCTGGGATGAGCCCAACTTAATCATGGGGTAAAATCTTTTTTGTGTTGTTGGATTCTGTTTACTAATATTTTGTTAAGGATTTTTGAATCTATGTTCATCAGCAATATTGGCCTATAGTTTTCCTTTTTAGCAGTATGTTTGTCTGGTTTTGGTATCAGCGTGATGGTACCTTATAGAATTAGTTTGGGAGAGTTCTCTTCTATTCAGTCTTTTGGAAGAGTTTGAAAAGGATCAGAATGAGCTCTTTGTATGTGTGATAGAATTCCCCAGTTAAGCCATCTGGTCCTGGACTTTTGTTTGCAGGGAGGCTTTTTATTGCTGATTCTTTTCACCTCTAGTGATTGGTCTGTTCAGTCTATTTCTGTATGATCTGTTTCTTTCTGATTCAGTTTTGATGGACTGCATGTTTCTAGAAACTTGTCTATTTCTTCTGAGTTGTTCAATTTATTGCCATATAGTTGTTCATAGTATTCTCATGATTTTTTGTATTTCTGCGGTGTTGGTTTTAATTTCTCCATTTTCATTTCTTATTATGTTTGTTTCTGTACTTTATTTTTTCTGCTTGGTGAGCCTGGCCAGAGGTTTCTCAATTTTGTTTACACTTTCAAAAAAGTCAGTGCTCATCTTGATTTTTTTTCTATTTTTTAATCTCTGTTTTATTTATTTCTTTCCTGACCTTTATTATTCCTTTCCTTCTGCTGCCATTAAGTTTTGTTTGTTCTACTTTTTCTAATTCTTTTAGATGGTAGGTTAGATTGTTTACTTGAGATTGTTCTTGTTTTTGAGGTATAACTGTAGCAAGAACTTCCCAGTTAGGACCAATTTTGCTGCATCCCATAGATTATGTGTGGTCGTGTTTTCACTGTCATTTGTCTCAATGTATTTTTAAAAGTTTTTCTTTGATTCATCATTGACCTATTGTTTGTTTGTTTGTTGAGGTATAGTCAGTTTACAATGTTGTGTCAGTTTCTGGTGTGCAGCACAGTGCCTCAGTCATAGATGAACACACATATATTCATTTTCATATTATTTTTCACCATAAGCTACTACAAGGTATTGAATATAGTTCCCTGTGCTGTACAGTATGAACTTGCTTATCTATTTTTTGTATATTAGAACCATTGGATTTTTAGTAGCATGTCTCTGAGTCTCTATGCAGTAGTTTTTCTCTCATTTGTTTCTCTGTGGTTGATTTCTACTTTCATGTCATTGCGGTCAGAAGAGATGTTTGAAATAATTTCTATCCTCTTAAATTTGTTGATGCTGCTTTTGTGTTTGAGTGTGTGGTCTCTCCGAGAGTATGTTCCATGTACACTTGGAAAGGATGCATATTTTAGGTTTCTTTGGCTGTGAATATCAATTAAATCTAAATGTTCTATTGTGTGATTTAGTATCTCTGTTGCTTTATTGATTTTCTGTCTGAAAGATTTGTCCAATGGGGTATTAAAGTCGCCTACTATTATTATATTCCCAATAGTTTCTCCCTTTATGTCTGTTAGTATTTGTTTTATGTATTTAGGTGCTCCTATTTTGGGCATGTATGTTAATGAGTAATATCCTCTTCTTTTATTGCTCCTTTAATCACTATATAGTGCCCTTTATCTTTCTTTATGGCCTTGTTTTAGAGTCTGTTTTGTGTGATATGAGTATTGTTAACCCCACTGTCTTGTCATTTCCATTTGCATAATATATCTTTTTCCATTCTCTCACTTTCAATCTACGTATGTCCTTCACCCTAAACTGGGTCTCTTGTAGGCAGCATATTATACACTCTTGTTTTATTATCCAATCTCCAACTCTATGTATTTTGATTGGAACATTTAGTTCATTGACATTTATAGTGATTATTGTTAGATGTGTGTTTATTTCCACCTTAAACTTTGTTTTCCAATTGATTTTGTATTTCATCTCTTTTCCTTTCCTTTTCTTTTTATTTTACCTTTTGTGGTTTGATAATTTTCTTTTGTATTAGGTTGATTTCTTTTCTTTTTTGTTAAGTGATGCTACTATATGCTTTTGATTTGTGGCTAACTTGTTCTTCAAGTGTGTTAACCCATTACTCTATTTGCTTTAGACTGGTAATTATATAGGCTTAAACACATCCTAAAAATAATGAAAAAAAGTCTACTTTTTCTTGCTCCTAACTCTCATTTTAAGATTTTGATGTCCTCTTTTACATCTTCATGTTTATTCTCTTGCTGTTCATTGTCATCACATTTCCGATTGTGATTTGCTCTTTTTTATAGTTTCCTGCTTCTTTTCTAGAATAGATCTTTCAGTATTTCTTTTAAGGTAAGTGAAGTATTACTGTATTCTTTTGCTTATCTGGGAAATTCTTTAACTCTCCTTCTCTTCTAAAGGACAGTCTTGCTGGATAGAGTATCCTAGGCTGCAGGGTTTTCTTTCTGGACTTTGAATATATCTTGCTACTCCCTTCTGGCCAGTAATATTTCTGTAGAGAAATCACCTGATAGCCTTATGGGGGTTTCCTTGTAACTCTTTGTTTTTCTCCTGCTGCCTTTAAAATCTTCTTTATCTTTAACTTTGGTCATATTAATTGTAATATGTCTTGGTGTAGGTCTGTTTGGGTTCATCTTGTCTGGGACCCTCTGTTCTTCTTGTACTTGGATATCTGTTCCCTACTGTAGGTTTGGGAAGTTTTCAGTAATAATTTCTTCAAATATGTTTTCCATACCCTTTTCTCTCTCTCTTTCTCCTGAGGCACCTACTATGCATAGATTGGCACGCTCTATATTATCCCATAGGTCTCTTATATATTGCTTTTTATGGCTTTCATTTGCTCTTCTGTCTTCTCTTCTGATTGGGTTATTTCCATTATCGTGTATTCTTAATCACTTTTTTGTTTTTCTGCATTATTTAGTCTGCTATTTATTGACTTTAGCTTGGCTTTTATCTCAGCAACTGAGTTTTCTGATTTTAACTAGCTCCTCTTTATAGTTTCTATGTCCTTTTTACAGTATTCTGCATTTCTATTGTTAGCCACTCTTATGTCCTCCAGTGCAGCTGTCACCTCTTTTTCGGGCTCAGGATCTAGTTGACTGTCAAGATCTATTTCACTGCCTGTTCTTTCAGGGGCTTCTTTTGTTCTGCTAACTGGGAGTGTTCGGGGTGGTTTCTCAGCTTCTTCATGTTACTCATATTTATTTTACTCTATGAATTTAGAAGTAACAGTTATCTACTATGGGGTTGAAGAGTTGTTTTGTTTTGTTTTGTTTTTTTAATGTGGGAGCATCTCTGTGTAGACAGTGTGCATCTAATGTTTTGTTATGGGAGCTGTTTCTAATATAGATGGTTGCCATGCCTTTCCTCTTGGGCATGTGGCTGACGTTGTGGTGCCCAGAGCCTGCCATCATCATTGAATGAGGCCTCCTTTTGGCTCTGTGGTTGTCACAGTCCTGACAGGGTCTGCTTCTCTGTTATTGGAATAAAGGTTTCCAGACACTTTTCTGAGCTGCACTGTTTGGTAGGTGGGATGGTAGCACTTCTGCTGGAAGACAAGCTGCTGAGTATTCTGCAGGAGACGTCCACTGGGAAGTGCTTTCTGTGGTGTTGTCTGTCATTTACTATGTGGTCTTACAAATAACTCTTTGTTGACACTGCCCTTATCCCTGCCTGAGCTGTGGAAATGTTGGTATCCTGCCCTGGTTTTGTACCCAGAAAGCCACCAGTGCAAATCCTTTCACGGCAGCCAGCCCAGCTAGGGGGAGGATGCTTTTCCTCCTTTGCTGCTCCCTCCCCAAAGTCAGGTACCACCTTGATTTCCTTTTACTTTTGTTTTTCTCCTATCAGGCTTTGTGAGAATTTTCCTTATAATTCTGATTGTAGGAGATATTCTGCCAAGGTTCAGTACGTATTCTGTGTGAATGTTTCCGTGTGTAGTTATCATTTTTGATGTATTGATGGGAGAGGGTGAGCACTGCATCCTTTCTGTCCACCATCTTGGCAAACCCCATCTATTTCTCTTTATTCCACTTCTTTAGAAACTTTCTCCATTTCCCTCCATAAATGCAAATAATACTTTAAAAAGTCCAATGAAAAGAACCATCTCTTGAAAAAGAAACTATTCCAGACTGATTCTTGTAGAGAATAGACTTTTCCTCATTTCTAATTCCTAACACTTGATTACTCTATAGTAGTTGCTTCACTTATATTAATTGAAATATACATGCAACTTGCATATGACTCCTCATCATACAACAAGTTATTAGGAGAAAATACTAAAATACATTTAAAAATTGAAAAATAAGTATTGTCACTGTATGGTTAGTAACTCTCTGGCACAAGTAATCACTTAATAAGTGCTTATCTAACTAAATTGTTAATCTTACCTTCTGGTGATATGGTTGGATCAATAGAAGTAATCTAAAGGTAGGAATTTAATTCATTATATAATAAATGTTCCCAGTGTTTATCTATTTCTAATACAAATTGGTGTTATACTTTGAAATTCTTCCTCACAGAGTTTTCAGAAATAATAGCACTAATTTCATTCATTCAATGCTGCATTCATTCATTTTTCATTCATTTATTCAATAAATCTTAATTGAGAACCTTTTGCATGCCAGATAATATAACAGTATTGAGTATATGTTTTGACTACGTAGGTATTTTATAATTGTTATAGTATAGAATATTAGTATCTTTGTAACTAATTTCATGACCTGCTTTCTTTAACATTTCTGGTTTAGCATTAAGATATCTTAGAAACACATAAATATTTTATCAGTAAAAATGATACATATTATTCTGAATATTATATTTTCTTGAGGCATGAAGCTCTTACTTTTTATCTCCTTCATGTAGGTACATTTTAGGCCTGACATTCATGCATTGAGCAATCATCAATTCAGCATATATCCTATAAAAGACTCAGTGCTTTTTGCTATGAGGGTCATGCAGGTGTATCAGTCTAGGAGTCTGGGCAAATAGTAAGAGAAACAAGGGCATGAACACAAATGATCCAAATACAAGGCAGAGATAGAAAGTGATGCAGAGAAATAAAGATATGATGCTGTCGGTATTCAGGGTAGAAACATATTGTTCCCAAATAAAGGATTAAGGAAAGACTTCTGGAAGAGTTGGTTTTTGAGCTGGGTCTAGGAGGATGGGAAGAATTTAGCCACAGGAAATTGAATGGATAAGAAAGGGAAAAGATAAGGGAGCAGGGTACATAGAAAATACATTTTTACAAATAAATTATACTTAATTGAAACAAGAGAAAATGTTTTTTCCCAAGATTATCCTATATTGCTGTTAATTTTTATACATAATTATGTTCAATTATCCTAGTATTTACTTTTCAAATATTCAAGAAGAGTTATTGTAATCCCCATTTTTTCTTTTCCCTTGTTTCTTAAGGTGAATGAAACCCAATTAAATCTCACCAGAATAACATGCAGAAAGTTTCTCATTTTCAGAAAATTATTCCAAAATCTCTACAAGTTGAGTGTAGCTCTGTAGAGCTACATCAAGAAATGATTTTACTCTATTCTAGTAGTGTTGTAGTGTGTGATAATTATGTTTTCTGCCAAACAGTTTCTGAAACAAGTTATAGAACTTTATTAGCACTATTTTTATGCACTAATATACAATGATGAAATAGAATTCTGATTGAAAATATTAGCAAATATTTTCAACATGTAGCCAATTTGCATACAATATTCTATTTAGTGTCTGTGATGTGAAGCAAAACTTCCCTTCCTCCTGTTATTGTGCTGTGTTCCAATGCGTAATTGGAACAATTAAGATAGTACCTGAAGCAGAAGCTCTTGGCTCATAATGTCTCTTTCATTCACCCTCCGACAAAGTGACCAATGATTCAAAGTGGAAAGTAGTCCTATTCATAATGATATCTTAAGTTATACTGAGCTTGAAAGGTATCTGTTCACATGAAGTCTGTTTTTCCCTTATTGCCTAGAGTGGTTTCCTTATATAGAATTCCCTTTCACATCTTTCACTATGTTGTCCCCTTGGGCCATGAAAAATTCACACTTATGAAATATGTGTAGATTTTCTCCACTCCATAATGACCTTAAAGTTGTTTCTTTCTTTGCCACCTTCCTCCTCCAAATATTACTTAATATATCCAAATATCTTTGGGTGTCAATAAAGTTGATCCATAAATGGTCACTACTATAATGACTTTGCGATAATTAGTCCCATTGGTTTCTGTCCATCACAAATACGGGAGAATCATTTAACTAATTATCACAAGGACTCCTTGTATTTTCCCATGAACTTTGTAATATTTTCAGGGAAAATACTTAGGTGATACATTTTTCTAAAAATGTATTTGTTTTATGACAACTTTATTCATAATTACAAAATATAGGAAGAACTCAAATGCCCTTCAACTGGTGAATGAGGAAACTGTGGTACATCCATACAATGAAACACTACACCGTAATAAAAAGGAACAGAATACTGACATAAAAAACAACATGAATAGATAACAAATACATAAGATGCCAAGTTGAAAAGGATACATTTTGTATTGCTTCTACTTATATGACATTCTAGAAAAGGCAAAACTGTAGTGACAACAAATGAACTGTGGTTCCCTGGGCCTAAATGGGAAAAAAGTTGACTCTAAAGAGTAATCAGAAAACTTTCTGGGTAGATAAAAATAACTTATATCTTAATTTCAGTGGTGGTTACAGGATAGTTTGTATTGGCTAAACTTACACAACTGTACCCTAAATGGGCACATTTTACCACATGTAAATAATAAATAAATATAACTTCAGAAAACTAAAAAATTCATTGATATCATAAATTTTGAGTCAATATAAAGAGATTCATCCATCAATGACTAAGAGATCTATCAAGAAAGGAAAGGAATTCTTAATTCTATAAGATGTTTGAAGAATTACCCTCTTTTCAGAGCACCAATAACATTTCTCTATCTTTTGTTTTGAAAATTTTGCAATGAAAGTTGCATTGGTGGGGGAATCCACATGGAACAAGTGCTGTGTTTTACTGTTGTCTTAATTATGAATTCACTAAAAATAACAGTTTTTTAAAATTAAATACCAGTTTAATGAGTTGATTGGTTTTGATAATCATCTTGTTTTAAAATAGCACACTCTCGCAGTCTAGTAAGCAACTTAATAATTCAGAAAGACAGTGGAGGAAAAACACTACTAGAAACTCTCATGTAATATAACTGATATTCACATGCAAGAAACAAAATGGCAGGATTAGAAATCATCCTAAGAAGGATGCTTTAGACGGCATATACCTCACCTTTGCACTTGGTTGGCATAGTTGTTATCGTAAGCCTCGTAAGTCTGGTCATCATATTCACCGCCGTAGCCATCATCATAACCCTGAGGCAGAAAATGGTAGAAAGATGGATTTGCAATCAATTTGAGTAATTATGATCTGGTTTTTGGGTTAATGAGATTTTATATATAATTTGACCATGATTTAGTTTTTTTGTTTGTTTTTAATTGAAGTACAGTCAATTACAGTGTGTCAGTTTCTGATGTACAACACAAGATTAAGTTTTTATGTTTGGTTAGTTGCTCTGCATCACATTTTACTAGATTAACAATTTCCATACAACATTAACTAATTTTTCATGGATCAGATATTGTTTAAGAATTTAACTCATCATATTATTGAAGAAGCAATACCTAGTCTAGGATTTATTTAGAATTTTGATTGATACTAATGAAGACAATTTAAGAAATTCAAAATAAAATTTTAAATACTATGAATAGATAAGAACTATTATGATAACCTAATGGTGATATTAACATATTTGTTACAACACCACTTGGATTTTTTTTCTTCCCCTGATAATAATCATAATTAGAATTGAAAATAAAATTCTGGATTCTTAAATTGTGTTGAATTTTCCATAAAAAGGTATAGTAATTATTGTTTTAAAAAAAGGAAAAAAAGAAAAGGAAGAAGAAAAGAAGAAAGGAAGGAAGAAATGAAGGAAGAAAAAAAAGAAGAAGGAAGAAAGAAAGGATGAGCAAAAAAAGAATTGAAATAAAGATCTTTTTACTTTGTTGTACATTCTATGGCTTTTAAATATTATGACTAAAATTATGTTGTGTGGTGGTTTAATTATCCAAGTTCACAGTAAAAGCTAATGCAGATTTGTGATTGCCGAATGTGCAAGCAAGCTAGCAAATCCACACAGTAGTTACATGTCTCTCTGTGAGTGATTCAGTTTCGTTTCCTTTGTGGTCATTGACTCTATGCTAAACCCTAATCATCCATCTTGATTACTCCTCACTTTGGAGAAAACTTTTAGCTTTTCTGCTTTTGGACCAGTATTTACTGGTGCACTGCTTTCTTTGTTTGGAATGTACTTCTATCTTACCCCACCAATTCATAACATCATTTCAGTCTGGAGGCTTACAATCTCTCTCTTTATAGTGTTCAGAAATTTCAACTAAAAAAATGTGCAGATGTGAAAGTTTCCACATTAAATTTGACCAAGACTTTGAGCCCATTGAATCTGAAGACTAGTATTTTTCATCAACTTAAGAAAGTTTTAAAAATATTATGCCTCTATTACTTCCACATCTAGTTTACCCATTACATAATACGTAATAATTGCAAGGTTTTCTGAGTCTGATCTCAATTTCTTCTATTTTTCCATTCATGATTCCCATTTCATCATATTTTTCCTCTTCAGTATGGGACAGTTTCTCCATTTGATCTTTGAATGTTCTAATTAGGTTCCCATGGAATTTGTAAAAATATTAATTTAAAATTAATTTTAGTATATAAAAATATTATATACAGATTATTTTAAAATAGTACTAAAAAGTTTATGTCCAAAAAACAGCAGCTACTTGTCACTCTCCAACTTCCAGTCCTCATTTAGCATTTTCATCTATCACTTTAGTATTTATCAAACATTAAAAAATGTTTAAATTTATGTTGCTTGACTTATGAATTTTAGTTGTCTTTCTATTGACTGCCCATTTGAGTTGGTAAGGATTTAGCCCTATTATAGACTCCTCCCATAGGCCTCCCTATAATTGTCTTCTTAATATAGCTTCATCATAATTGTTTGTTAACCAGTAAGTGTGGAAGTTGTCACTGAGTAATAAATAATTATTATTCACCAGTGAGCCAGATAGATGGGTATAATTCTGCTTAATGTTCGTATATCATTTTGTTTCTCCTAAAGTTAATAATTACCCATTTATTTTATTATTTTCTTGGTTCCCTCTATGTTTAGAATTATTCATCTTCAGCTGTACCAATAGTTACACTAAACTAGCAATACTATTTGCAAATATTCCAAACATTAGGTAATCTATCACTTCCTTTTGTTTTGCATGAAGACGACCTCCCGCAGAACTGTGTCACTGCACTCCGATCTAAACTGCTCAATTTCTACATCTGAAGGCAGAGTAGTTTTCCTCAAACTTCCCCTGCCCCACAATCTGTGTAGAGTTTCCTTTTACCAAATTCCATCTTCTGCTTGCTCTCATTTCTTGCTGCAACATCTCTTTTAGTAAACTCTAGTAAGAGATGTATTGGACAAGAATATTTACATTCTCTCTCTCTCTTTAAATGTCACACTCTCTCTATACCTAGTCTTTTTATTTTTATTTTTTGGGTGAAGAATTTTTACTACACAGAAAAGATAAATAATAGCAAAATAAACTAAACTGCTCTCTCTCTCTCTCTATATATATATGTATATATATATTTCTAAACCATTGGTAGGTCTGCTCCAGAAATATGATTTCATCCCTAAGTACCTCAGCTTACATCTCCTGAGTATAAGAATATGCTTACACAGACACAGTATTATTGCTTCCTCCAAAATCTCACAATAATTTCATAATATCATCTATGTGATGTCCATAGGCCACGTTCTATTATTGCCAAAAATCTTTTATAGTTAGTTTTTTTTTTTTTTAAATCAGAATCCAGTCAAGAGTCATGAATTGCATTTGGTCATTATATCTGTTTAGTCTTTTTGTAAATAACATAGTCCTCCAACCTCTTTTTGCTTCCTATAACACTGCCTTTTTGAGTAGTCTATACCAGTGGTTTTGCAGACTGCCCCACATTCTGAATCTGATTATTCTCTTAATTGCATTCCCATGGAATATTTTTGAAAGAATACTACATATATGATATTGTGCCAACTTTCACAAATTTTAAAATTCTTGGCCCGTGTTTGACTGATTGGCTGAGTATGGAAGTTTATGCTAAAAATTATTTTCAATCACTGTTTTGAGGGCTTTAATTCAATGTTTTCTATCATTACATACATGTGGTGTTGAGAATTCCTGCAACTCGTCTGTGACCTACTTTTGTTTTGTCTCATTTTATTTTTTTTTCTTTCTGGTTGATTTTACAATTTTTCTCTTACGTTCTAAAAGTTCCCAGTGCTGTGCTCATGTGTGTGTGCTTCCTTCCACCCCCTGTGCTGGGTACTAAAGGAGCTCTTCCTGTTTGGGAGCTTATACCCTCCAGTTCTGGGAAATGCTTCATTGTTCTTCCTTCTTTCTAGAACTCTCACTGGTAAGATACTGGATCTCCTGGATTGGCGCATTCATTTTATCTTTTTCCCTATGTGATTTCTCTTATTGCTTCTGTTTTCTCAGTGGGAGAATTCTATAAATTCATCTTCCAGCCATCCTTTAAAATGTGTATCCTCAGTTAAAAGCACACACGCTCTAATAACTGCTAGGGTGTGGAAAGGAGGTTTCTGTATATCAGGTGAGATTTAAGCATCCTAGTCTCATCCCAAGGCCTCATCTCCCCTCTGATGGAATAAGAGTTAACATCACAGAATATCTCGGTGCTGCAGTGGACAGTGTTTGTCCCCAGTTCTCTATCCTGCGGAACCACCTGGGCTGGTAACTGGGGGATTAATGATATTTGCCACATGGGTCTCTTTTTAAGTACCTGGGTTATTGTTCCTCTATTGTTCCTCTACCCAGATTATAAAAATTTAGCTTCACTCATCTTCCCTTCCTACTCAGGATTCAAAAGCTCTAGCTTCCAACAGGAGGCAAGCAAGCTGTGTTGTGTCTTGTTCTATTTTTTGGGTGTGTTAGTGTCCTGTAGCAAGGGGCTGGGACAGCCATGCAGGGGGCAGGCGCACGTCTTCAGGGCCTCCAGCCGCCTGAATTCTCTTCTTTCCTCCTGTTTCCATCTGTAAAAATGCTACTGATTTCTAAAGGCCACTTATATTCAATGATCTTCAGGGAGATTTTCCGGCTCCTACTAAGCCTATGATAACCATCTGTCCTCTGAATTCTAATAGCCTGTTGTTTTCTGTCACTGCTACCCAGAATGTCGAAACAGGTACCATAGTTATTTTCTACAATTTTCTCTCTTTTTAGAATTTAAGCTCCTGAGAAGCAAGTGAATCACTTTTTTTGATATCTTGTGGTGTTTGGCATACCATACGCCACAGAGTATTCATTCAATAAATATGTATTGAATTGTCAAGTTAACACAGCTGAGGCCATCTCATCCAGTGTAAATATGGATCGACTGAAATCAATCACTGCTGAACGTGAAATATGACAAAAGACGAACAGAGATATGAAGAACAGCTTTGTCATCGCATCTGTGGAAGACTATTACTTTTTCTTTCTTCATTTACACTTTCACTTTTTAAAAGCCTTAACACAGAAAATCCACAGGATAGAAATCTTCCCTGACAGCCCACAGCTTCATCAAGCATATTGTGCAGTAGTCCCTAAATAATTGTACTTTTGTAAAAGAGAAAGTAAATGTGAATACTTCATTGATTTCTGTTTTCTAACATTCAATGTAAATATATACATGCTTTTCTTACAGATCATGCTAGTGTTGTTCTAAGATGAATCACGAAAATAGATATGCCCCCTAAAGGGCCAGTCAATAACTGCAAGGGAGTCAAATTAAATATGAGCATCCAACTAAGAAATAAAAACATAAAAGACCAAAAAGTCTAAATTTTTCCCACTTGTTTCTGCTGTTTGCGCCACTGTTTCTGCTATTTCCTTCGAAGAAATTACTGGAATCTTATTTCCCAGCCTATTAGCACATTTCTACTGAAAAAATTAAAATTATTTTAGAGGCTACCTATGTTATCATGGCCTCAAAGTAGAATTTCCTAAAGAATAAAGGGTACACCTGATGTCCCAGTAAAATAAAAACCTCCGTCTACAACTAAAAGTTTTAACTTCCTTCCTTCTAGCTGAAGACAGGTGATTTGGCATCTCTCACAAAAAATTCATTCTTTTTCTGGAACGTGGTCATGAAGAATATCCCTTTTATCTAGAATTTCTTCATATTTGTGAAGTTATTAGGCACATTTATGTATTTATTAGTGGGGATACTGGGGAGTGAACCCAGGACCTGTGTGTGCTAGGCATGCGCTCTACCACTGAGCTACACCCTCTCCCAAAAAGAAGTTATAAATTCTTTAGTTTTCTATATTTGAGCCACACAAAAGCAGATCTTCATAGGAGTTTTAGGAAACACAGTCTTGGCTACCTTCCAGTTCTTCAACAAGTCCTCGACATTTAACATAAGGCGCAGTATGAAAGGCAGGCCTGACGTGAAGGCCTGTGCAATGATGAAAGAACAGGACAAGTTCTTTGCAGTGTCCTGTGAACCACAGATGACTCTGCACCTCTGCGTACTGGGCACAGCGGCATAGGGGATGCATGCACATTACTATAAACACATAATCTTACAAAGCCAGCCTCTTTTAGACCTCCTTTGGAAAATGGATTTCTTGGCCCAAATCTGCCTGTGTTTTCTTTCTTGATTTAAGGGCTTCATTTTGATAATAAATACCCCTTCTTCTTAAGCACCAATTTTGGACTTTCAAAACTAATGACAGTGTCTCAACACATAAGCTTAAATTAATAGTAATTCATCAGACTTTATATTAACCATGGAACTACCTATTATCTTGTAAAGAAAGACATGATTCCTGCCTTTTAGACATTCACAGCCAGCGATGTTGGTTTAACAAATGTCTTTCTGAAAAAATTATATGCATGAGTATGTATACGTGTAGATATTACATCATCATAAACTTTACTGACATAGAGTGCACTATTTACAAATAATAATAAAATGCTACATTTAATTTATATTTAAAATAAAATTATATTTCATTTATATTAAAAATAAAATCTATAGCACTCAATTTATAGATAAAATACAGAACTCATTTTAGGGTCTGTGCACATGTAACTTCACTATGACTTGTTATTTCCTGAAAAAAAAGTACTATCGGTTTTTATAATTCTGTTGTTACCATAACACCACAATAAATCACAGCACAGATAACTTGATTACTCTTCAGTTCAGCAAAGACACTTCTGTACTGATGAACCTGTATAATTCCTGCATTAGTGTCACTTGAAATTTTCATTTACATTGGCAAGCAAAATGAAAGGGAGCCCTCAGATGTGTGCGTCAGAACTTGACTCATTTGTCATTGACGTGAGCAAATTTGTTCTGAACTGGACAATAGTTTTTACATACTAAAGGAATACTTCCTCAATTTTGTGTCTAGTCACAATGTAAACACACATTTAAGTTAAATTTGCGTTATTCACATTTTCTCCATAATTCTCTTGTCTACATGATTACTGTAACAAAAGATCAAGTCTGGGCTGTTAGCATTTGCCAGTATCTGTGGTGTAAACACCCTATGGTGGCTTATTTCAAGCTATCAACATGACATCCTTAAAAACAGATTTGGGAAGAAATAAACAACAGCACACACATATATATAATACATCAGGATATATTATTTCCACCATACAGAATAATAGCCATGACCTCAAGCATAGATTATAATGAAATAATTAGATATTGAGTTTTTAAATACTGATTCTTCATCTTTATATAATTTATTTAAAGTTTATATAATTTAATTTTTTAATAATGGCTGTGTTTAACAAACAATTCACAAAATCCCTGGGAATTTTACAAGGGATCTTCGGAGCCAGCACAAGTCAGCTCTAGCACACAGCTGTTGTTTGCTTACCAAAGGAGACCCACAGGTGTAGAAAAAATTGAAATACTGGTGGAAAGTGTTTCAACAGATTATGCAACAGGGACAATCGGAGCACATTGGAAGGAACACCTCAATCTGTCTGAGGGTTTTAAGTGGAATTTTTCAGGGAAGGCCTTATTTGAGATGGTTATTTGTAGATATAGATTTTTTTTTAGATGGACATGTGGGTGGTGTGATAGCACTCCAGTTTCCCGGTGTGAATGCATGGCAACGTGAAAGAAAGCACTGTGTTTGGTGAACCGCTCAGCAGCTGGATCTAACTAAAGCACAAAATGCCCAAGAAATGGTAGGCAGTTGGACTAAAGAAGTAGGTAAGAGTCAGCTCTGAACTGCTTCCTATGACCGGGTAGGGACTTTATTTGTATCCAAAAGGCAAGGAAGCCATGAACGTTTCCAGCAGTGGAATGCCAATACACAGACCTGCATTTTGTTACATCTTTTTGACTTTTAAACATTTCCAAGTCTTTGGGGACCAGGCTCCACTTGTCCCCCCTACTTTCTTGAATATGTTAATCATAATTATAATAAAACCCCTGGATGATAACTCCAACAACTGAATCACCTGTGTCTTTATTTTTCTCTTGGTTTTTGTTGGTTTTTTTTTTTTTTTTTTTTACCATGCCTTATTATTTTCTTTTACTGAATTCTTGATCTTGTGTACAGAAATTTGTGAAGGCTTTTGCCTAAATGTATTTTCTTTCAAAGAGAATTAAGTGCTTCCCTGGGAGGCAGTTAGAATAGCAGGAGATAACCTTGATGCCGTGGAGAGAGAGTTTTAGACAACTGGATACAGGATTTTGAAGCTCAGCAGTCCAGGCTAAAGACATAGCTCTGGAAGTGATCAACATACAGATGAGGGCAGAAATAACCATTGTTCAAGGTGTCTCCTGGGAAGAGAAACTCAGGCTACACAATACTCTACATGAATCTACTTCCTGTTCCTGTCTTTAATTGGCCTTTATCTCACTAGGAAATGAAGGCATAGACTGTAATAATATAGTCATTTTTTTTTTTTTCAAGAAGATCCCACTCTAAAAAGGAAATCAGTCTTGAATTTATAAAAGGATGTTATTTCTCTAAAGGCTTGGTGTAAAATCCCCACGCCAGGGTATGTTTTTAACACTGAACTGTGAGAATCTCTGGCAATAGCCAGATGTTCATTACTACCCCACAGATACCAACTCAAAAATTCTTCCAAAAATGGAAAAATAAACAGAATATGTATTAAATTTCCCCTAAATACAGATTTTTTCTAATCAACACTAATTTATGAAGTTTTTGAAGATTTCTTATAACTCAGAAAAGAGAGTCATCACGTGAAACAGTTTAGAACATCTCTTTTCACATACTTTGGAAAATACATGTTTCTAAAGTGTTATGTTACTGACAATTTGGCTAATTGATATTGTATTGAATTTACTTATATAAAAAGTTAAGTTGGACCATATAAAACTGCCACTTTTATAAGTACAAAAAATATGTTTGAACTTATGAATGAAAAATATTGCAACCATAGCAGTAAACAAAAAAATGCTGAAACCAAGGCATCAGCGGCTGCCACCACCCCCTGCAGCCCGGCCTTTGCAGCCACTCAGAATGGTGCACCCTGAGGGGGCTCAGAATAAGAAAGGACAGGACGCTGGCCCTAGATAGCTAGGTGCTTGTCAAAGGAATGAATTCAAGGAGCCCAAACGTTTGCTCCCTCCCATACGTAGAAAAGCGCTTAAACTCTTTAACTGGAGATGCCTGGTTTTCTTCAGTTAACAAATAATCTTTTAATGTTTAATGTCCCCATTACCTGGTCTTTGTTGTAAAAATCCTGTATATCCTGGCTCCTTCCCTACCTCTTCGGAGCAGCCGCTCAGAGCAATCTGGGAGGCTGTCATCTCAGGCTTGAAGGGGTTCAAGTCCTCAGAAATGTCCACCAAGTAAAACGTAACTCTCAGCTTTTAGGCTGTGCATTTATTTCAGTCGGCAAAGTGTAGTTCGACCTAATATTCATACTATAAACTATAAAGCTGACATGTTTCTGTCAACTAAAGAGAAGCACAAATGTCTTGTGATGCTAGTAAGTTATTGTGGATTCCAGAAGAAGGTATTTTTTGAAATTTAAATGATACGAACTGTCATCCTGACTTTGTTATATACCCACACTTTCTTTGAAGACTTTTCAGTGTAGTAGGCTTTGGTGAGAGGTTTGGAATTTGTCATTATTTTAATTTTGGCTTTTATTTTCTGTGTAAGGTCAGCAGGTATTAAAAGAAAATAATGTGGAATTTTCTAATACAATCAGGAGAAAAAGAAAATAAAGTCAAGCATGCAATCAAGATCCATAACATATTCTAGAATGAAAATATTCTAGAATTATTTAATTCTAAAATTAAGTAATTTAATTATGAGGGTCAATATCATAAGTTTGTCACCGAATTCTAAAATACTAGGCACAGAAGCAACTTGCAAATGCTGCCCTTTAATGTTATTGAATGTAATTAACAGATCATATAGGAACTTGACATTTAACTTTCTTATGAACTATGGTTAATTCTTAGACACCTACGTTCCTTTCTTGAGTTAAGCCATAAAATGTTTAGCACGTCCATTTCATATGTAATTTCTTGTTACTACCGAAGCCCTTCATGGTAATAATTAAAATTAAAAAATACATCATGAAATATGATTAAAATAAAAACAATATATGAAGTGCCAATCTTTTAATACGCAATATCCCCCTAGGATGTTAATGATCAATGTTTAAGAGAAGTATCTGCTTGATCATGGACCTTATACTTTGTCATGTGTCTTCCCTTAACAGTTTTATTTTTATGTGTCTATGTCCCTACACTTTTATCACACATTCTTTGCTTGAAGTATGGATGGGTTTCTTATAAAATAGAATGATTTTAATGGTATCTCCCATCTCTTTTTTCCACTGAAAGAATAGCTTCCTATTACTGATTGCTGGCTTGTTTGGAACAGCGCGGCAATGGACACCTTCCTCTGCCCAAAACGTGTGGCTTTTGTTACTGGTGCACTAGGTCAGCTCAGCTCACTCGTTATGGAAAATTATTATCTACTCAAAGTCTTCCTAAGCACGAGGGTCCACACAGCAAGTGGGGAAACACTAAACCTAGCAGCCTAGCTTTACAATGAGGCAATGCATAATTTTCTGAAAGTTTTCTATGGAAACGAATGAATAAGCCTCTAATAAGGGGAGGGGGGAGTCACTCTGAGATAGCTTCCCCTGCTGGGTAGATTGACACTAGTCAACAATTTCCCCCCATATATGTACACTCAATATGAAGGCTAGAAATTGCATATTTCTGAGATCTAACTTCTTTGGAAATTAAAAGGAACTACAAGACCATTTCTGACAGACATGTGTACACATATACCGTACTACAAAGTTAATCTCAGGCTCATGCTAATATATATTTTTTTGAGGTATAGTCAGTTTATAGTGCTGTGTCAATTTGTGGTGTACAGCACAGTGCTTCAGTCATACATGGATGTACATATATTCTTTTTCATATTTTTTTCACCATAAGCTACTACAAGATATCGAGTATAGTTTCCTGTGCTGTACAGTATAAACTTGTTTACCTATTTTATCTATACCAGTCAATATCTGCACATCTCGAACTCTTAAACTAGCCTGCTAAAATCAAATAACAAACCTCAGCAAGTACATATGAAGGTTATATACATTTTAAGATGAAATTAGTAATATTCCATTCAATTAAACAACAACAGAATTCATATCCAATATGCATATATTGGAGGTCTACTGAGTGAGAGCATGTGAGGTGCTTGTACACACAGTATTTCATTAAAAACCTAAATCGACCCTACAAGGTCTGTTCTGTATCTTTACACTCATTTTATAGATTGGGAAACAGAAATAATTTCATGAGGCCATACCCCATCAGCGAGAGGCCTGGCTAGAATTCGAACTCAGTCTCTGACACTGTCTAGTGCATAATCTCCCATTGTTTTATGATAGGTAAACAATAACATTAATGGCAAAGCTTAATTCTCATGACGATTTTAAAATCATTTTGAGTATGTAAGTTTTTAATAATAGTAAAAACACAGTTTGTGATTTTAGCTGTTAAAACATGTGTGGAGAAATGATTAAAATATTTGGAGTTAAATTATTTTCATATATGTTTAAAAGCAGTCTTCTATCTTTAAATGTCAAGAACTCTGCAGGGTCTGAGATTTTAATCTGCTGATAAGTTAGCAAGCTAGCAGGCCACTGTTTCATGGGTGGTGGTAGAAAGCATGAGAATCAGACACAAGGGACTTCATTACTCACAGCAAAGCAATAGCCAGAGCTTCATATTGGTTTGTGCCAGTTCCCCATGTGTCCCACATCCCATACAGGCAGTGCAGGTGGGGTCAGGTTGGATGCCTCTCCACTCACCAGGCTGAGTTACAAGGGAGGACCAACGAGCTTAGGGAATTTCAAATGGAATCAAACCTACTCTGTCTCTGGGGGAGATGATACCTCATCCTTCAGTTTCTTGCTGGAGGCACAGTCCCGAGAAACAGCAGGGGCAAAGAGTAATGGGGTCTTTATTTTTGGCACACCCAGCTGGAAAATGCAGAGACACTCAGGGTCCATGGCAGCTTCTGCCAACACAAGATAACCAAGACACCTGAAATCCAGGAGACATTTAAAAGTGATTTACGTTACTGAGGAAGGAAGGCTAGATCATGATACTGCTTCCTTGTTGGATAAACATTAGAAGGCTAGGTCAGCAGATGATAACATATGCCTTTAATTTTATCTCTTCAGCAGAACTCAGTGCGCTTTCTCCTGTTTATTCTGCACTCCTTTTGTCTCTTCAATTTCGATAATGTTTTATCCAATGGGAGTGCCAGCCAGCAAACCTATTCTCTTAGTAGCAATACATGTTGTCAACTGTGATATACTAGTTCCTAAAACATAGATACATATTTTCAGAGAGGCGCTCCCCCCTCCCAAGTCCCTGCAGAATATTAATATTTGCCACCATGGTGCTTTCAAATCTGCTTCCTTTTATTGCAAAGAATGACTGAAAATTAGTTTCCAAAGTTTTACAAGTAATTTTAAAGCTCACCTAACTACATTTGGTGATCCACACTCTTGGATGTGATTTGAATTTCCAAGTAGGTGATTCTTAATCATGCACATTCATATCAATTTTCTGTTAAGAAAAAAAACTATATCACAAACGCTAGACTAATAAAAATAACAAACCTTTGTGCTTGATGAGGAAGAGAGAAGCACTAGCTATTTACAGAAGGCTCCCAGGCCATAATTCAAATTATACCTCTTGTAATATTTTAGGTATTTTCCCCTAGCATGCTGTGAAAGGCTGCTAACTTTGTGTTTTTGAAAAAAAAAATTCATTTGTCAGTAGGGTTCCCTGATTCCCATTTTTACACATGTGTTTTAACACATTAGAAATCAGACTGCAATGTGTTCAATCTAGTTAACGAACATAACTGTGATTCATGAAACTAGCAGTTTACAGTAATGAACTCATGAGTGCTGGTTTGCTAATGGATCCATTCTGAATGTGTTCATGCTTTTCGTACTTCACATCGTAGGCACCATTGTTGCTTCAGCATTCAGCCCAAAGCAGATGCTTCAAACATCAGTGGTACAAGTCGCTAAGGCCTTCTCACTCAATCAACAGAAAAAAAAAATCAGTAAATGCTGTCATGACTAAGAACTAGACCAAGTTTTAGAAGATAACTCATGTTGTTCAGTCCTAAGTACCAAAAAGTTTAAAGCTAAACAGAATTCATGACAATTTAAGAATTGTCAGTTCTTAAAATGTGTCTAACCATAGGGAGCCAAGCACTAGGTCCACAAGAGGAGAGCTTACTTTTTAAGGTCTTTTTACCTCCAATAATCTATGCAGCATCTTGAGGTGGCTGCTGTGTGTTTTATATTCCCATCTGAGGCTACAAGAAATTAAAGCCAAGAAAAATTAACCTCATCATAGCTGATTTGACTCCACCTGTGTATGACAGGGATAAATCAGGAAGAAACAAAACAGAAAAGAAGCCAAGAATTCAACAGCCCGTCCTGACTCCTGCCACACTTCTTGGTGATACTATTTTTATTGCTGAAACATGGACTTTATAGCTTGTGAAACAGGGGTTTGGCAACATGATGTATCTATTTAATATTTTTCAGTATTTTCCCCCTAAAGTCTTGGAATTCTGATCTGTAGTGACACTTTTTCAGCTAGAAAGCAATGTAAGACTCTATGACTTATTTACATTCATAAACAGAACAATTTTGGTGTTTTGTTTTACATAATTGTCACCTTCTAATACATTATGCATCAGACAAATGCATATCAAAATGAGATAATGATTCCATATAAACCAGCTGAGTAATCTTCATTTTTACAGTGATTTTCCCCCCCTGTTATATGGTACCATGTATAACAAAAATTCCTTTATTATCCTGAAAGGAAGGTGTTTCTGATCTCTTTGCAATTCCTATGATTAGAAATAGAAGCTATGACAATGCCCTCTATTATAGCTTCAATCTTTTGACTTAACAAATGAAAAACACGAGTGGTCTTTTAAAACTTGACCCTGTGTTTTGTCATGACAGCGTTACTAATTGTATTTTTCTGCACTGCTTTCTGTTTCCATGGTGCTCATTTTCACGATGAAAATGTAAATATTTAAATTAACTAAGTCATTAATAAGTGTTTATTTTGACATTGTTTGGATTAAGAAGAAGGTCTCATTGTGCAATTCGGTTTAGTTCTTTTCCTTTTTTGTTTTTGGAGGGGGAGGTAGTTCAGTTTGTTTGTTTGTTTGTCTGTTTGTTTAAACAAGGGTGCTGGGGTCAAACCCAGGACCTCGTGTGTGAAGCATGAGCCCTCCCACTGAGCTATGCCCTCCCCCAGGTTTAGTTCTCATTTTCAGTTTTCTACTTTTTAAACCACTCTCCCTCACTCTGGTCAGGGCCCGCTTTTCTGTTTGCTCACTTGTTTAAAGATGGTGCAGGCTCTCCACGGGGCTGGTGGCTCACGGGTCCCTTGGAAACCAGCCACGCTGGATGCAGGCCACATGAGCAGGCAGCGGCCCTCCTGAGATTCACTTGAAAAATTTACTCTAAAAATGTTTCATATATGCTGGTGTACAGCATTCTGCATTATTAAATACTTTTTAGTGTTCTACTGTAACTACCGAATGTATGCTCATGGGGCTAGAAATATCCATTTGCCATAAAGAACCCCAAACCTCTCTCAAAGGATTAATCAAATTGTTACATTATTCCATTGACTATTTTTTCCCTGTGGTGATTCATTTATTTCCAAATTTAGTCTTACTGGGTTGTCTTACGATGTTATAATTCTTACTGTATTTCCTATGTGGAGGCT
Organism: Camelus dromedarius; assembly: GCF_036321535.1. NCBI lineage: Eukaryota > Metazoa > Chordata > Mammalia > Artiodactyla > Camelidae > Camelus > Camelus dromedarius. The sequence continues at coordinate 39,081,011 of NC_087454.1, read as the reverse complement.
CCATACATAGTAGAGCAGTGCTGTCCAGTAGATCTTTTGGTGATGATTGAAATTTTCCACACTCTGTGCTGTCCAACTAGGGACTCACTCATCAGACGTGGCTTTTGAGCACTTACGTGGGGCCAGGGTGACTGAGGAACTGACTTTTTAATTTAATTAAATTAATTCAATTTTACATTTAACTACTCCCACGTGGCTACTGGCTACCACAGTGGACACTGAAGCACAAGTCAATAAATACATATGAAATATTCAGCTCTCTAGAAATTTTTTAAATGTCTGGTGTTTTTTTTCTTTTTTTTTCAGTTCAAACTTAACCATAGAGGAAGAAAAAGCCACAGGACTTAGATTTTATAAATGATGTCATTTTGGGAGTAAAAAGAGTATGTATTTTGAATTTGCCATCCGCTCCCCCTTTGTCTTTGTCCCCTTGTGGAAATTACCTTTGACTTGCTCTTTTGTGATCTGGAGGGGCTTTGCTCTCCAATGAATGGGACGCACTGGAAGCTTGGAGGGTATTTTCTATAGACTACTTCTTTGGGACTATTTGAAAATACAGTAAAGAAAGAAACCATTCATGTCACAAGAATCTTAAATAGTTCTGCGGGGATTCCAGTAGGCAACCATCCAGACAACAGCAATGAGAAATGAGATGCGGTAAAATGGAAGATACTTCTTGACTCTGCACTTGTCCTTCTTATAATCATTGTAAAGAACCAACAAAAGACGTATATGCCCGAATCTTTGACCTTTGATGATTTAAAAACTTCTATTTTAAGGTAGACTCTTATGCTGTCAGTTCTTCTCTGTTCCTTATTGTTTCTTTATAAACTAATGGAATGACCTCTGGGTTTTATGCTTAAGGAGGCGTTCGACACTCACAAAATTGATCATGAAGAGTTTAGTTTAAGAATATACAAGACTGCCCTATGGGAAAGGATAGACATCACCAGAAACATTTTATATGTGATTTTATCCTTTTTTGTTTTTAAAGAACAACAACAAACATTCTTGTCACAAAGAGGATCTTAAGTGTAGGAAGAAGAAAACAGGGATTGAAAAGAGCATCAAAGAGGTGAAAGGTCAGTTTTTCAAAGTCCGTGGTTGGCTGAAATCTGAGGTCAATGAAGAAAGGCTGACTTTTGTTGCAGTGACAGATGGTGACAGCAATGAAAGCAGAATGAGGGCGATGCGGCCTATTCACGACTGGCCAGCACAGAGAAGGGCGAGGGGAACTAGCCAGCAGTCTGGGTTTCTGGGAAACCTCCGTGATGAAGGCTCTAGCACGCAGCGCACAGCGGGCTTTGCTTCTCTGAACGTCCGCTGTTCTCTGCGCACGTTCTCTGGCTCGTACGTCCGGGGGTTATCAGTCATGCCGCTCGCCTGGCTAATCAGACTCCCTGTCTCGACCTCACCTCTTTGGAAAGCCATCAAGGTTCCCACCAAATCCATCTTCTGATTCTATACTTCCTTTCTAAGCTTTTACTATTTCTGGGTTTCCCTCTCTCATATTTTCCTGGTTTACCAACAGGTGACTGTCTGTCTCTCCTTCTCATTTATGACCAAAAGAGAAAAAACAAAACAAAACAAAACAAAAAAAACAACTAGGAGGCAATAAATCATCACAGGGATAGTCAAATTTGCCAAATGTTAAGAGTTCTTTCCATGGTCCAATTCCTATGTTTCTGATTTAACTTGAGTAGCGTGGCATATAAATGGTGTAATAATATATCTGCATGAAAATCAAGGTAAATAATGATACTAATAATATTGTTATTGTTGTTATTACCATATGCAGCCAAAAATATACAATTATATAAGTTTATATTTTGTCATAGTATAGTAGAATAATTTGACATGTGGTAGGACCTAAGCAAATGCTTTACAAAGATTATTCTATTTATTGTTAGGAGGTAGCCCTAAGGATGCATTAATCACACCATTCACGTCCTTCTCCCTTAGTCCCTCTCTCTTCCCTTCTCTTCTGATCTTTCCATTTCTCACCTTTCTTCATCTTTCAGACATCTCCTTTCTGCAGAGAACATAGCCACCTGCTGCTTGGTGGCCACATTATTCAGCTAATTGGCTAACCAAAGAGAAAAGAAAGTTTCTCTCTCAGCTTTAGCTTTCAAACTCCCAGCAGAAGAACTGTGCTCAGCGTACACCACATGGCCCCCTTTGTACCTCTCATTATTGCAGGCGGAGGGGGGACAGGGTCATGACTTGCAGGATTTGGTTATCCCCTCAAACTATGTGAACACTACTCAGAATAAAGAGGGTGATGTTTGAGACAGGTAAGAGGAACTGTCCAGTAAAATGGATATTAAACATCTTTCCTTAAGTAGAGGAAAAAGGTTGTAACTCAGGGTCAGCACCACAGTTAGTCAATAACGGTCATGCTAAACAAGCTGTGGGTCTTTTGCTTACACGTGTGTAGCATCAGGACTTTTTATTTTCTCCCCTGGGGCCATATGGGAAGAGAAGAAATTATGGAGATAGGAGGGAGACTGGGGATATGGGAGACATGCAGAAAAGGCTTCAAATCTGTGGATCCATCCCTGCAATTAACGTGCTGTATACAGGATGGGAGGCTGCTAATGCCCAGAGATGTGTCCTTGTTGTAAACCCAGAAATCTGCACATGCACCTTCATTTAGAAAGAGGACTTTGCATATGCAGTTAAGGATCTCTGAGATGAGGAGATTGCCCTTTATTCCCTGGGTGGACCCAAAATGCCATCACAAGTGCTTGACAGAGACAGAGGGAAATTTTACGGGGACACACACACACACACAAAGGAGGAGATGATATAAGCAGGGATACAGAGACTGGGATGGTGCAGTCACAAGCCCAGGAAGCTGGCAGCCACCAGAAGCTGGCAGAAACAAGGGAAGATGCCCCTCTCCCTCAAGAGCTTCTAGAAAGAATAAAGTCCTGCAGACATCTGGCCTCTAGAACTGTGAGAGAATGAAGTTCTGTGGTTTAAAAACACCAGATCTGTAGTAATTTGTCACAGCAGCCACAGGTAATTAACACAGATGTGGAGGAGTAAAAAGACAGCCATTTAACTGGAGTTCTCAGCAAGCTGAGATGCTACAAGCTGTCTGCATTGAAACAAAACCTCTGATTGAGGGCTTCTGGTGGCGGTTGCAGAAAATGCAGCAATGACCTGTTCCATTATTCATGATTCGGGCAAGAGAACAGCCCAGCTTTGAGAGCTCACCGACCCGCAGCCCCACGTGCGTCGTAGACTTGACGCTCAGTAAGTGAGCAGGTGGGCCTATTGTTACTCCTTAGAACTTCTGTTTTTCTCTAAATTGAGGTGTATCTCTGAGAACCGAGGCTCATAAGCTTAGACTGCCTTTAGAACCACACAGGCAAGGATGTTACGAGCTCACAGCAGTCACTGTCCTGCAGGTACAGACCAGGTCGGACGCTTCATTGCATCGGTTTCCCACCTGGTTCAGTACCTTACACAGGACATTGCTCCTGGCTTTTATCAATCTTTGTAATTGATCGTTGGGAGAATCTTTCTTTTCTTCAATGTCTCATCTGTTATTAATCCCATCCAGCTTCTTTTTCATCTTACATTTTGTAATGATCATTTCTAGGAGTTTGATTTACGCCTCTTTTTTATATCCTCCACGTCTCTGCCTTACATTTTGAACAGCTATAATTTAGTTATAACAATTGTTTTAGTGTCCTTATGTACAATTCTAACAGCTGTGTCAATTACAGGCAAGTGATGATTAATTATTTTCTTTATTATGTGTCATGTTTTCTAACTTCTTTGCACACCTGGTATTTTTGATTGTAGGCCACGCATTGTGAATTTCACATTTTTGGATATTGCATATTTTTTTTTTCCATGTAGATATTCTAGAGCTTTGTGCTGGGGTTCAGTTTAACTATATGAAAGCCATTTAGTTTCTTTCCATTCTTGCTTCTGATATTGTTAGGTGGCACCAAAGAAGTGCTCAACTTAGGGCTCATAATTCCACATTCCTAAGTAAGACCTTTGCATGTGCTCTACTCGGTGTACAAGTGTTTTCCAGTATGCAAATTGGGAACAGGCAATATTCCGGTCCTGCCTTAGTGTCGGGTACTATTACTACTGATGATTCTGGGTGGTTTTCTGCATCCTAAACTCAGGTATTTTTTCCACACATGTGTGCTAGTCAATATCCTGCAGATTCTAGGATTCTCTCTCTTTGCAACTCTCCTGTCCAGTACTCTCACAATATCTGACTGCCTTGGTCCCCATGGACTTTCCGCTCTGTCTTCCCAATTCAGGGAGTTTTCTGAGCTTCCCCGAGTCCCTCCTCACCCCATCACAGCCTGGAGACACTTTCAAGGCTGTGAACTGGGTCAAATCAGGATTCACCTTACTTTTTCCCCATTTTTCAAAGATCGCCGTCCTTCACTCCCTGATGACCAGTGTCATGAAATGTTGTTTCATTTATTTTATGTGTTTTTTTATTGTTTTGGGTGAAAGAGTAAGTCAAGTTCATGTTTTCCCCAGTTGGCCTCCTGCACTTGTTCCCTAAGTTACATTCTGCTAACAAGTACAGCCTGTGTCTCCCTTACAAGATCATGAGTTTTTGAAAGGTATACGTTTTGTGGGTTATCATCTTAATGTCTGCTCCTCATTAATTCAATAAATATAGAAGATTTTAACACCCCACTAACATCATTGGACACATCCTCCAGATGGGAAATCAATAAGGCAATGGAGATACAAAATGACACAATATAACAGTTACACGTAATTGATATTTTTGGGACATTACACCCCAAAACCCTGAAAATACATTCTTTTCAAGTGCACATGGAAAATTGTCTAGGATATTCCACATACTCAGACACAAAACAAGCCTTAGCAATAAATTTAACAGGATAGAAATTATTTGAAGTATCTTTTCTGACCACAGTGGCATGAAACTAGAAATCAACCACAGAAAGAAAATTGTGTAAAAAGACTGCATGGAGACTAAACAAAATGCTACTAAAAAAAGAAAAAAAAAAAAAAAGACAATGATGAAATCAAAAAAGAAATAATAATAATAAAAAAAAACCTTGAGGCAAATGACAATGAAAACACAACACATAATCTATGGGATGCAGTAAAAGCAGTCTATGAGGGAAGTTCATAGCGATACTGGCCTTCCTCAAAAAAAAACAAGAGCAATCTCAAATAAACAAACTAACCTGACATCTAAAAGAATTAGAAAAAGAAGAATGAACAAAACTTAAAGGCAGCAGAAGGAAAGAAATAATAAAGATCAGAGAGAAAATTAAAAAAAATAGACATTAAATAACAACAAAAAATCAATCAAACCAAGAGCTGATGTTTTGAAAGAGTCAACAAAATTGACAAACTTCTGACCAGGTTCACCAAGAAGAAAAAAGAGATGATACAAATAAACAAAATAAAGAATGAAAAAATTATAGCACAGGTATACAAAAAATAAGAGAATACTATGAAAAACTATATGGCAACAAATTGCAAACTAGAAAAAAATGGACAAGTACAGTCCACCAAAACTGATTTGAACAGACCAGTTAGTAGAAGTGAAGTAGAATCGGTAACAAACAAGCAAACAAAGAAACAAAAGGCCAATAGCTTTGATGAACACAGACGCAAAAATGCTCAACAAAATATTAGCAAATCAAATCCAAATTGGGAGAGAAAAGGTAAAACCGTCACTACATGCAGATGACATGATACTATATATAGAAAACCTTACAGACTCCACAAAAAACTACTAGGGCTGATAAAAGAATTTGGCAAGGTAGCAGGACACAAGATTAACATACAGAAAGCTGCTGCATTTCTTTACACTAACACTGAAACATCACAAAAGGAAAGTAAAGAAACAATCTCTTTAAAAATCCCATAAAAATACTTAGGAATAAACCTTACCAAGGTAGTGAAAGACTCATATGCAGAGAACTATAAAACATTGATTAAAGAAATTAAAGATGACTTAAAGAAATCATCCCATGCTCTTGGATTGGAAAAATTAATATTGTTAAAGTGACCATAGACCCAAAGCAATCTGCAGATTTAATGTGATTACTATCAAATTACCCAGGACATTTTCCACAGAGCTACAACAAATAATTGTAAAATTTATATGGAACCACAAAGGACCCAGAATTGCCAAAGCGATACTGAAGAAAAAGAATGAAGCTGGAGGAATAACTCTTCTAGTCTTCAGATAATACTGCAAAGATGCAGTTATCAAAACAGCATGATATTGGCACAAAAACAGACATATGGCTCAATGGAATGGAATAGAGAGCTCAGAAATGAACCCACAGATTAATAGGCAATTAATTTGGACAAAGGAAGCAAGAATAGACAATGGAGAAAAGACAGTTTCTTTGACAAATGGTGTTGGGAAAACTGGACAACTGTATATACATCAATGAAGTTAGAACACTCTCTCACACCATACACAGAAATAGCTCCAAATGGCTTCAAGACTTGTCATACAAGACAGGACATGATAAACCTCCTTAGAAGAAAATATAGGCAAAACACTCTCTGACATAAATCTTAGCAGCATTCTCCTAGGGCAGTCTACCAAGGCAGTAGAAATAAAAGCATAAATAAACAAATGGGACCTAATTAAACTTACAAGCTTTTGCACAGCAAAGGAAACTATAAACAAAACAAAAAGACAACTTATGGTATGGGAAAAAATATTTGCAAACAATGTGGCTAACAAGAGCTTAATTTCCAGAATATACAAGCAACTCATACAACTAACAACAACAACAACAACAATAACCCAATCAAAAAATGAAGACTTCAAAAAACACTTCTCTAGTGATGACATACAAATGGCTGGTAGGCACAAGAAAAAATGCTCAATATTGCTAATTATCAGAGAAATGCAAATCAAAACCGTAATGAGGCACCACCTCACACCAGTCAGAATGGCCATTATTTAAAAGTTCACAAATGATAAGTGCTGAAGAGGGTATAGAGAAAAGGGAACCCTCCTACACTGCTGTTAGGAATGCAGTTTGGTGTAGTCATTATGGAAAACAGTATGGAGCCTCCTTAAAAGCCTAAAAATAGGGTTACCATATAATTCTGCAATCCCACTCCTTGTCATACATCTGGAAAAGCTCTGATTAGAAGAAGTAAATGCATCCCAATATTTATAGCAGCACTATGTGCAACAGTCAAGACATAGTAGCAACCTAAATGCCCACTGATAGATGACTGGATAAAGAAGTTGTGGTATATGTATATGCAATGGAATACTACTCAGCCACAAAAAAGAAAACAGTAACGCTATTTGCAGCAACATGGATGGACCTGGAGATTGTCATACTAAGGGAAGTCAGCCAGAAAGAGAAAGAAAGATACCGAATGATATTACTTATATGTGGAATTTTAAAAAAATGATACAAATGAACTTATTCATAAAACAAGATTTACAGACATAGAAAACAAACTTACGGTTACAGAGGGGTAAAAGGGTGTGAAAGGACAAATTGGGAGTTCAAGATTTGCAGATATTAACTACTGTATAGAAAATAGATTAACACAACATTGTAAACTGACTATAGTTCAAAAACAAACGTCTGCCCCCTCATTGCTAACAGAGTGTTTTGGATATATTAAGCAGTTAAGAAATGTTTGCTGATTTTGAACAATTAAACAAAGCTCCAAGGTGGGAAGTATTGAAGGTTATATATGGCACTTTTCATAAATTAGAGAGATGGAGTGTTAATTTCCCCCGCCCCCAGGCTGAATTCACAACCATATTAAATATGGCCCACAAGGGTTAATATCTTTTCCAAAACTAGTTAGCGTCCAACATAAAATGCAGTCCTGTTGTATGACTTAAAGAAAATTACTTAATCAGCCTGTGGTGGATGGTTTTCATCCATCTGCAAAATGGATATAATAATACCAGCTCTAAACCAATGACTGTTGTATGGCTGAGATGAAAGCTTAATTTGTGTGTAACAGACTTCCCTCAGCAGCTCTTACATATTAATGAAAAACACTATAGATATAGATAGTTTGAGCAAAGGATTCAAAGAATTTCAAAGAATTCAAAGGAAAAACATAAGAGAATACTATTTCTTCATTCAAATGGAAAACACAACATTCTTAATTGGATCTCTGATGTAGGTCAACAATGTTGATAACTTTGATGAGAATACAGCCAACCCATGGCTTAGCTAACGCTGTTACAGCAAAAGAATTTATTCTCCTACGTTGCTGCATTTATTTTTTGTGTGTCCATTCCTTTATGTGCTTCTTAAAAATATAGCAGAAAAGAACAAATCCAACTCCGTATTAGATCTGTTCCTTTTCCTTTAACCCTGTGCCCTGTTTTCTAGGCTGTCTTGCCAGCTCTTACTTTTTGTAAAACAATGTTGCCTTTTAGCCTGAAATAGACAGGAGAGCCTATTCTCAAGGCTCTGACCTTTCAGGATGTCAGCACTTCTGCACTTAGGTAGAGCTGGCAAGTTGCAGAATAGAAAATAACATTTGTTTTGTTAGAGGTTTTACAGGGGCACCTGTGACCTGGATGGCTGCAGGAACAAAGGATTCCAATAACAAAGAATTCCTATAGCAAGAAGTTTGCAACAACCAACCACACCCGTCCCCTTTTTAGTAGGAAAGGAGCCTGAAATCTGACTAGAGTGGGATGGTTCTCCAAAACATTAGTCTGCCATCCTGTCAGGCTCCCGGCTTCCTGAATAAAGTCGCTATTCCTTGCCCCAACACCTGATTTACTGGCCTGTCGCATGGTGAGCAGAACGAGGTTGGACTTGGTAACAAAAACTCAAAAAGTTAAAATGCTACGTCCATTCTTCTCATATAGCACTTTTCTAAATACATCACAAAAACAGTTTTAATAATAATTTTGAACTTCCTTGCAGCTCCTCATTTAAAACATTATAAAAATAATATTAAAATGGACTTGTCTTAATTACCTGTTCTCAGGTTATTGTTGTTGTTGTTGTTTTGGAGAGGTAAGAATTTTTCCTAGTCTGCTAGGGTTTAGGGGTACTCCAAAAGTTAGCCATCGCTCCTTCTAAGTACAGATGAAGTCACTAAGCCACTTGCTGTCAGTTGGTGACGTCCTTTGGCATTTGTAAAATACCAAAAGCTGTTTTGAAAAACATAAGAGCTCCTCCATTTCCCTTGGTAGCACATTACAGCCTCACGTTAAGATAAACAGGTGGACAGCCTGATACAATCCGTGGGCATCAGAATGGTGGGATTTGGCTAATCAACAAAAATTGAATGAACACTAGCAGCCTAAAGGAACCAGAATGTGTGCAGATGATTGTCACTTCAGCTTTAATTAGCTTCATCTTCTCACAGAACACGCCGTCTTTTAAGCCTGGCCAAACTGTTTTAGAGGTCTGAGCCTTTGGGCTGACTCTAACGGGCAAACTTCATTTGCTGGAGAAGAATTCAGTCTATTTGTACTTGTTTACTTATTCACAAAATAACTTAAAAAAAAAAACCCCATACAATTATGTCCTAAGGTTGAAATTCATCTAAAAAGATGAGCTTTTTAAAATGCATGTTGTATATTTTTAATTGAAAAATTCAATTATACAGGGTCTGCCTAACATGCTGAAATTAGTATAAGCAAGAAAATTCAATACATTTATAACTGTTTTTCTAAAATCATTTGAATTGTTCCCTCAGAGAAGGTTTGCAAAAAAGTGTGAGAACAGCAAAGAGCAAGACCTCAAACTGTTCTTGACATCATCAAACCCACAGTGGATACTTGGGAGAAGATGATTTCTGAAGGAAAAGCCATCACCCACAGAACAGGAAATCATAAACTTTAGGACTATCTTTTGACACTTCTGGTTTTAACTTATTTGAAATGGAAATAAAGAACCATGCAAATTTATTGGAAAGCCAGTAATCTGGCAGAGCACCTTCACATTAAGTATAAAATCTAACTATGCTGATATATTTACATCCATAACACAAATATTTATGAAGTGACACTTGGGGAAAGGCCATGGAGAAATGCTTGAGTAGCTTTGAAAATTTCTTTGATAACTGAGTGGCAGAGACGATTGTTTTGTATCATATGCTGTTTTATTATTAACGTTAAAGGTAACTTGGTGGTGCGACTCAGGCAAATAGAGTTGAATGACGTGGGAAATAAAATTTGCAGCAGCTAGACTTCCAGAATATTTTTCCTACTTTTACAGTGGACCAGCTTCATATGCTGTCAGGAAATAGGTATTTCTGTTGTGTTTTAGGTTAAGGATTCCCAGAGAAACTGCTTTTAAGCTTTAAAACGTGAGGCCAGTGAAAAGATGTACTGTCTGTATGATGCAAATAAGGATGCAGATTAGGGAAGGATGTTGTCAATCATAAGGATGCAGACTAGGGAAAGACGCTGTCCATCACAGGGGCTGGGCCTGCTTTGGGATTAATCAGGCTGGCTGGGTTTAAATTTAACTGACATTTTTGACTGCTACACATTTTAGAAAACAAATACACGTCTGCTTAGCAATTCCTATAAACACCTATTTGACTTTTGTGCCAACGACACAACAGTACTTGCTTATGTTCTCTGTTATAATAATAATAGGCTGGTGATATCAGCTTATTGTAATGGTTCACTTTAATCTGGAGGATTTTGTACATACCAACTAATCTGATCCCGGATATTTAAAAAAACAGATTTTCAGATTTTTACCTTAAGGTATTTGGAACTATCTGTCTGAAGACCAACGCCATAAATGTCAAATAAAGATCGCCTAGCACAGATTCAGCCTGCTGATGGAAATTCTATGATGGAAATGCATATGTATTAAATGGAACTGTCGCTGCGTAAGCAGGTTATGAAAGTTTGGAAGATTAGAGAGATCCAGTAGAAAACTATGGAGTTTAAAATCAGATTTATTGTTTGAATTTTGGTTGTTAACACTTCCCCATTTTGCTAAAACACATTGTATTCTGGTGGGTGGAGTGGATTTTAAATTAATCTGCACAACTAAACACAGTGCCTTGGTATCTTAAAATTACACAAAACCTGAGTTTTCCTACATTTTGTTTGTCCCCTAAGGCTTTTTAAAAACCCTTTCTGTGGTACCTGTTATTACAAACAAAAATATCATTTCAGTTATAATATCAAATAATGTAACTATAATATCAAAAATATCTTGCTCTAAGGAAGAAAAACGAACGAAAATTTTTGGTATTCTTCATTGCAAATGAGTAATTTATAGATCCCAATATAAAATAACTTGAACTGGCAGACGGATAAATTTCACTGGCTGCGTTTCATACAGATCAGTGACCAGCCTGCACACATCAAGGGTGTAATCCACAAGACTAAAATAAGCAATTTGGGGAAATGTCCTAAGAACATGAAATCGCGCACAACTGCTCTATGACCATTGCTCAGGTTTGTCTGGGGAGAAACTGGTCACCTTGTCTCCCCCATTTTTGTCCTACAATGAATCTTCTCTGGACTTGTATATCCCCCCACATAACACAGGGCAGACTCGCAGCCAGTCTCGGCTTGGTGTCACAGAGAAGGATGCTCAAATCCAATGCCAACAGCCCTGAACAAAAGTCAACACTTAGTTTCTCAAACAAGTAGCCACAAAGGCTAAAATACAGAGCAGAATGTCCCCCCAAACCTTGTTCACCCACCTGTTTCTTCAAAGCCATCACAGCATAAGCCAGTCTGACTTTTTTTTCTGTTCCCAAACTCCTGGAGCACCCCAGCCAGAAGTAGGGGTGAAGTGGGGAGGGGGGCAGTTCATCTATCTTCTCTTCGTTGGCTTTTATAAATCTCACCTCCTTAACGCCACACCCTGCCTCTGGGAGCTGTCTACTCTTTCATGAAGAGCTCCAAGTTCTTTCTAATACATGGTAGTGTAAATTCTCCCAATATTCCCCCTCACCTATCATAACAAAAGACTGCCCAGGAGTTTAGCAGAGAAATCAGAGATCTCTCAGCAGCGGGGAGAGGAAACAGAACTGACCCCCGGCAGTAGGGCGTGTCTCTGTGTTTGTGTATCCCCCACCCAGCACGCAGACAGGGCTTGAGAAATATTTGTTATTGTTAGATAAGTAATTGTATGAATAACAGAATATTTAAACATTCAGATTTTGACTTCTAATGCACTTGTATCTGGCCTGTGGAGACGGAACACAGGTGTCTCAGATTTTATGGTGGAGAATTTGGAACACTGTCTGGACAGAGATGGGAAAGGGGAGTTTATTTAGCAGTAGGAACAGCAGTAAACATGAATTTCTATCCAGATTAAAACATGTGATTGGGAGCCCATTAAGTGCTGAAAATGGCGCAAGTTTCTAAAATAAGTAAATTAGGGGAATCATTTACACACAATAAAAACACACATGACTCACTCTGTATTGAAATCAAACCGATAACAACAGAGTATGGCGATTTTTAAAATGTACATGGGGGACCTCATTCACTACTTTTTAGACTTGGGTGGAAACCTTACATCATTTTATGATTATCCTTCCAAGATTAAGTGCAGATTAGAATTTCTGTGCACAACTGGGTGGATAGAGATTACCTTTTTGGTTCATATTTCTACATCCTAATCCAGGTATGCCTTAATTTATTTAAAAAAATCAAAACTTTAGAACCTACATTAAATTAAATTTTCAAAAAACTAAGATTACATATAGATTAATAAAACAGAGCTATCAGAGGTAATTATTTAAATTACAAAAGTTATTTCTCAGTTGTCAACAAAAGAGTGCAGAGAATTTAAAATGGTGAACTCATTGGGTTTCAGATTTGATTAAACTTACAGAGAGTTTAGAAAGAAACTCATTTCTTTTGAATTCAAAGTATGTATGTTACATTCTCTGAAAATGGAAGAATCATAAGGCTGACACTTTCTTCAACGTCTTTGGTAATTTTTATTGGTAACAAAGTCAACTGCTCATATAAGGAGTTGTATGTAATCATTTTTACAGTTTGATACGTTGTGTTTTAGGCTGATGTTAAGTGGAAGTCAACCTAAAATATTTATGATTAAACAATCATACAGGGTTTGATAAAATATAAATTTTATTTTTAGAAGACTTGAATAAAGGGAGGAAAAGAAGGTATTTCGCCATGCTGTGCTGTTAACCCACTCACAAGGACTGTTGACAACACAGAAAAAGAGTAACGAAGTTATTGTACTTCTTTTGCAAATAAACATTGAAGCAGACGATGCCAGGAAACTGTGGGGCAATATTTAAAAAAATGTATTCTCTTACTCACCTGGGAAAGAACAGAGCGGAACTCGAAAGCGACATACGATGCACGCATCCAGGGAGAGCCACGTGTAGCAGAAAAGGAATGACTTAGGGGCAGAAACTTCAAGGGAAGCACTCTCAGTTTGGGAAAGAGCATAACGACACATGTTTGGTAGCCTTCTGAGATTTCAGCACTCCTGTATTAAGGGTGTGAAATGCACCGCCACCCAGCTCTAAAAAGAAGATTGCACTTAAATTTTATATCAACCGCCATATTGTTTAATATAAATCATTTACCAGTGTGTCTTTGAGACAATGAGCAACAATTTAAATATAGTCAGACTAGCTCCAAAAGTGAGTGTTTTTAGGAGTTCTTTAGCTCCCTAGACACAGGACCTGGGACTGAGGCGTTTGGGCCAAGCTGGCACCTCCTGTTGTCCTAGGCCAGTGCCAAGTGGCTTCTCACCCTTGACCTCACGTGTAACCTTTTATCATAACTTGATGAAACAAGTTATTGCTTCCCTCAAATTACAGCTGAAGAAATTCTGAAGAGATGATGATAATTTACCCAAGACCGCTGATTCATCTGACCGTGAATTCAGGTACGTTTCTCCAAACAGAGTGAACGTAACTTACAGAGAGGAATATTATAAAATAAAACGGGCAGCTAAAAAACAAAACACAAAAAGGTAGATTCTAGGGAATCAGTTTGCTAAACTCAGACACGTCACAGACGAATCCTCTGCCAAGACACAGCCCCCACCTGCCACGAGCTGTTTTCTGTATCTGCCTCCATTCCCTCCTTCAATTCACTGTCTGTCAGTCCCAACCCTCCTTCAATTCACTGTCAGTCCCAACCCTCCTTCAATTCACTGTCAGTCCCAAATGACACACTCCACGCCCTGTGGCAAGAGCCATTGGGTCATGTTCGGTTCTCTTTATTCAATCAATTTAAAGGACACAATGTCAGAGAGGGAAGCCGGACTACTGGCAGGGGCTGAACGCTTCTGCTTCGACTTTAGACCCTTGGCAACGTGACCCCACTTCTGTAACGACGCCTCCCGGAGGTGAGCTCGCCAACAGTCCACTTGTTTCCTGCCTGACTGCTGTTAGTGTCAGATTCATTTCCACACTGACATTTCCATCCACCCTACTAAGCTTATTGCCCACATGTGCTCCGGTTTCTAACTGCTTGAAGGAGAAAAAGGGCACTCAGTTTACTTGGCATTTGGGGGAGACTGGCAGACATTATCTCAATCACAACCTCAGCATCTAAACTAAATATCCTCCCATCCATCAACAAGAGTGGAACAAATGCCCCTATTTAATGATGCTAATTTAAATACATCAGTGTAATACAATATGAGAATTTTTGTTGTATTTCACTGACACCAAAAATCTCTATATAGTCTTTCTTGGGCTCACTTCTTAGTTCACTAATATCTAAAATCTGTCTCGCTAATATCTTACTAATATCTAAAATTCCCCAACTCAGAACTCTCCTCCCACGGGGACCATGCAAATTATAATACGATGTGGGATAATATAATGATAAAAGCTAGACATTGTCTTAATAAATGTCTAGCAATAATATAAGGATGAAGGCAGTATGGAAACACCTGAATTAAAAGTGCTGATTTTTAGATGAGAACATTTTAATAAGCATCACAAGAAAAAAAAAAATAGCATGGTGATCTGTAGAAGATAGTGGCAAATCATATACTTCTCTTGAATGGATTAAACTGGAAAATAAAAGGTAATTGAGAACAACATTGTACCAGAAAGTGTGTAAAATGCTTCATTTTTTTTAAACTACTCAATCAGAAAACAAACCAGTTTGAAAATAAGGCAGTGTGAAATGCGTGTGTCAGACTTCAAATTTACATTAACACTAATAACAACTAACGTTCAATGGATAGGATGTTCCTGGCATATTTTTTACATTAACTACCATAATTTGTTCCGATTACAGCCCCAAGAGGTAGATGCTATCTGTCTTCCTTTTTCTCATCATAACACTGAGGCACGAAGTCCTAAGCCATGCAGCCAGGATGTGCCACCCTGGGAAGTAAATCCACGTCTGTCTGACTCCAAAGCTGACTGTTTAACATTCACGGACAGAACCCTGTCGTAAGATTCTGTGAAAAGAAGGAACTCGCCAAACTGCAGCTCTTTATTTGCTCTCCCAGGTTGCATTTCAGGACACCAGATCTCTGTGCATCTTACAATAGCAGACAGTGTGTTAGAGGGGCTTCTACATACATGATGTAGCCTCGGTCCATTTTAATCTATGAAATGGAGAATTTCATTTAATCAATGAGATGGAATGTGTTATGAACTCGTTTTAGATCCTCTTAGGGTCTCACTCTGAAGACGTCTGCACATCAGAAAGAGGAATTAACTTCACTGCCTCATGTTGTTGTTGTCGTCAGCTTTTGTTTTTGTTTATATTTGTTTAATGTTTTAGAGCTGAAAATACCAAGTCTATATCACATGTTAGGAAATCAAAATCTCTGACTGAGGCCAGTCCGGTTAGGTGTCGTGTAGACAACATGCTGTCTCTGCTTGTTTTTGTCCAGGAAGTGGTCTTTCTGTCTAAATAAAGCATCAGTTATTTAAATCACTGTTTTGACAGGATTCAGATTTGGGTGGCCATGCCGGGATTTGAAAACCTCATGAATTTCAGATGAATTAATTGCTTTTTGTTGCTAGCTTTACTCCGTTATATACTATGGAAGGCCGTTTCTGGCTTGTATTGTTTGTTTTATGAGGGGGAGGTAATTAGGTTTCTTCACTGATTTTTGCTTGGAGGAGGTACCGGGGATTGAACCCCTGACCTCTTGGGTGCTGAGCGTGCGCGCTCCCACTTGAGCTCTACCCTTCCCCACTAAAGGCCACTTCTGAAGGGATAAAAATACAAGTTTCCTGTGCTAGAATCCTGGTTTGTTTTTTCAGTTCCAGAGGAATTATATACAATTTATAAAAATTTAGATAAATCCAGTTCCTAAAAAGGTACAATTTAAAGTTCTTAGAGCTCAGATAAACTCTTTCCACCATTCAGAAAAGTTGTCTTGACCGCCAGTATGGCAGCCCTGGTACTCAGCATTGTGTATGAGTAGATACTGCTGCATTACACACACCACTAAATTCAGCAGATACAACAATAAGCACCTGTTTTTGCTCAGTGGCCCTGAGCTGTCTGCTGGTGGGCTGGTCTGGGCTGGCGTGTCTGGGTTTACCCCACGCTGAGGGTCCCATCCACCTGCCCCTCACCTTCCTTGGCTGAGAGGGGTACTCGGGCTGTACTCTTCTCACAGAAATGGCAGAAGCATAGACATGCAAGCACATTACATGCCTTTTCTTTATTTCCACTGTATCACATTGGCTAGAGCAAGTCACGTGACCAGGGCCATGGTCAAAAGGTGGAGAAGTACACTCTGTCCAACGTCAGACTACAGCAAAAAAAAAAAAAAAAAAAAGGATGTGCAGTGCTGCCTCAGGCGAGTACCATACCTGAGACTTCTATAACTTGGGAGAGAAATTTCTACAAAATAAAAATAACTTTGTTGGAAAGACTAAAGACCCTCAGTCTCCATCACCCCTCGTCTCCTGTTCATTCCCACACCTGACTCCTTCCCCTAGAATGTTTTGCTTCCCCTTCTTAACCTGATATGTTTTTACTAATGTTTTAAAAGCTCAATATATGCATCACCGTTTATTAGAAAGTAAAATCTGGCCATTCTCGTTGAGGTCAAGAACACACGTGTGCCCCCGAGATCAGCACTTTCCATGCTGCCCTGTAATGATACGTATGTCAGACTCCCCAGAAGGCCGAGAGCTTCCTTGCATCTTTCGTTTCTAACATTGCATTCTAGGAGGCAGCAAGAGCTCATTATATGTTTATTAAAGAAAGACAAAACTACAAGCTTTATACAAGTGAATTTGAATTATTTTAAAAACGTATTTTCTTGTGGCAATGAATTCACATAATCAAGTGAAGTACCGTTTTGAGGAGAGAGGCCAGAAAAACAAAGTAGAAGGAGCTGGAGCTCATCTTCTCCCATGAACATACCAAGATCACGACCAACTACAGACCAGTTATCAATAAAAAAGACTGGAACCTACCAAAAAAAGACCTTCCATAACTGAAAACATCAAGAACACCACACAACAAGATAGGTAAGAGGGGTCGACCGATGATATAATCAAACCCCGCACCTCCTGGGGGAGTGAACCACAAGTCAGAGAATAATTACATTGCAGGGATGCTCCCACAAGAGTGAGAGTTCTGAGCCCCATGTTGGGCTCCCCAGCCTGGGGGTCTGGCACTGGGAAGAGGAGCCCCCAGAGCATTTGGCTTTGAAGGCCGGCAGGACTTAACTGCAGGAGCTCCGTGGGACCAGGGGAGGCAGACTTCACTCTTACTGGATGCACACAAAACCTCACACTCACCAAGACCAAGGACAAAAGTAGTGATTTCATAGGAGCCTAGGCCAGACCCACCTGCTGCTCGTGGAGTGTCTCCTGGAGAGGCAGCGGATGGCTGCATCTCACCTCGGGGACTTAGACAAGGTGGTGGAGAGATCGTGGAGTATTCATCTGCATGACCTCTCCCTCTTGGAGGCTGAAACCTTGCTTGGGTCCTTAACACCAAGACTGGCCCTACCCAATGGTCTATAGGATCCAGTTCTGGGATGCCCCAGGCCAAACAACTAACTGGGTGGGGACACGTCCCCACTTCTCCACCAACAGGCTGCCTAAAGACTTTCTGAGCCTGCGTCCACACTAGACACACCCCTAGAGACAGCCCTGCCCACCAGGGGGCCAAGAACCAGCTCCACCCAGCAGCGGGCACACCCTGACCTCTCCCGCCGGGAAATCTGCTAAAAACTCACACCTGCCTCACCCACCAGGGGGAAGACCCCAGAAGAAGGAAACTGCCACCCTCCAGCCTGTGGAATGAGTCCATAAATGCAGGCCAGACTCACCCTGGGACCAGCTGGCTCCTGGCCCCTGGGTGATGAGAGGGGGTGAGTTGCTGAGACGCATAGGACGGCTCTGTAGAGGGCCACCACGCAGAGGTCAAGGAATGTAACCAACCTGCTAAATACATAAAACACAAACAGAAACTGAGACAAAATGAGGTGGGGGAAAAATATGTTTCAAAGGAAAAAGATAAAATTCCAGAAGAAAAACTGAATGACACAGAGACAGGCAATCTACCTGAGAAAGATTTTAGAATAATGATCGTAAAGATGATCAGAGAACTTGGGAGGAGAATGGATGCACAGGGTGAGAAATTAGAAGTTCTGAGTAAAGAATTAGAAAACACAGGGAACAACCAAACAGCGTTGAAATAAATAAATAGAGGCGAGCATTTGGCTTTGAAGGCCTGCAGGACTTAACTTAAATGGAGGATATTTAAAGTGCGTTTGAAAATAAGAGATCAGCGACCTAGAGCAATCATGTGTGTATATGGACAGTTAGTAGACGGGAAGAAATCATAAAAATTAGATCAGAAATAAATGAAATAGAGACAAAAAAAGAAATAGAAAAGATCAAACTAAAAGCTGGTTCTTTGAAAAGATAAACAAAATTGATAAACCTTTAGCCAGATTCATCAAGAAAAAAGGCTACTATGAGCAACTATATGCTAATAAAGTGGACAGCCTAGAAGGAACGGACAGATTCTCAGAAAGGCACAACCTCCCACCACTGAATGAGGAAAAAAAAAAAAGAATATGAACAGACCAATTACCAGTACCAAAATTAAATCAGTAATATAAAACCCCTCAGCAAACAGAAGTCCAGGGTCCTGTGGCTTCACAGGTGAATTGCATCAAACATTCAGGTAAGAGTTACCACCCATCCTTCTGAAACTGTTCCAAAAAAGTTACAGAGGAAGAAACACTTCCAGACTCATTCTATGAGGACACCATCACCCTGATTCCATAACCAAAGATGTCACAAAAATACAAAATTACAGGCCAGTATCATTGATGAACTTAGATGCAAAAATCCTCAACAAAATACTAGCAGACTCCAGCAACACTTCAAAAGGATATTACCTTATGATCAAGTGGGATATATCCTAGCGGTGCAAGAGTTTTGAACACCTGCAAATTAATCATTGTGACACGGCACATTAACAGACTGAAGAATTAAAACCATATGGTCATCTCAATAGACACAGAAAAAGCTTTTGATAAATTTGACATCCATGTATGATAAAAATCGTCCAGAATATGGGCATAGAGGGAACATACTTCAACATAATAAGGACTGTATGTGACAAACCCACAGCTAACATCATTCTCAGTGGTGAAAAGGTGAAAGCTTTTCCTCTAAGATCAGGAACCAGACAAGGATGCCCTCTCTCAACACTTTTAACATAGTTTTGGAAGTCCCAGGCAGCAGGAAGAGAAGAAAAGGAAATAAAAGGAAACCAAACTGGAAAAGAAATAAAACTGTCACTATTTGCAGATGGCACAGAAAACCTTAAAGAGGCTTCCAGAAAACTACTAGAGCTCATTAACAAACTTGATAAAGTTTCAGGATACAAAATTAATATACAGAAGTCTGTTGCATTTCTATACATTAACAACAACATATAAGAAAGATAAATTAAGGAAATAATTTAATTCACCATTGCACCCAAAGAATAAAATACCTCAGGATAAACCTAGCAAAGAGGTAAAAGACCTGTACTTCTAAAACTGTAAGACACTGATGAAAGAAATTAAAGATGACACAAACAGATGGAAAGATGTACCATGCAATTGGGCTGGAAGAATCAGCATTGTTAAATGTCCACATTACCCTCAGGTTCAATGCAATCCCCTTCGTATTTTTCACAGAACTGGGAGAAATTATTTAAAACTTTGTATGGAAACACAAAAGAGCCCAAATAGCCAAAGTAATGTTGAGAAAGAACAGAGCTGGAGATATTACACTCCCCGACATCAGACCATACTGCAGAGCTACGGTAATCAAAACAGTGTGGCACAGGCACCAAAACAGACACAGAGATCACTGGAACAGGACAGAGAGCCCAGACATAAACCCATGCACTTGAGGCCAATTAATCTGTGACAAAGGAGGTAAAAATATGCAATAGAGAAGAGACAGGCTCCTTGATAAGCATTGCTGAGAAAACTGGACAGCTACGTGTAAAAGAATGAAATTATAACCATCTCTAACACCATATACAAGCATAAACTCAAAATGAAGTAAAGCCCTAAATGTAAGACTGGATACTCTAAAACTCCTAGAGGAAAACAGGCAGAATAACTGCAGAAATATTTTTTTCAATGCATTTTCTAGAGTAAGGGAAATGTAAGCAAACAGGACCTGATTAAACTTAAAAGCTCTTGCACAGGAAAGGAAACCATAAACAGTATGAGTGGACGATCAATGAAATGGAAGAACAATGTTTGCAAGTGATGAATAATTGAGAATCACATTTCTGTACCCCTGAAACTAACACAACATTGTAAATCAACTATTCTTCAATAAAAAAGTACCATTTTACCGTTATCTCCTTTGAAATAATGCTACTTGTATTTACTCTCTATTAGCATTTTTGTTTTACATAGGAGTGTAATAGTACAGGATACCAGTAGGTGGGGCCATTACCTGTAAAAGTTATTAATCATATGTCAACTACTGCGTTGCGATACTGGAAGGAAAATACAACGTTTAAATATTATGTGTGACTGTTAAGAACTACTTGATAGTATCAGGCATCACTCTTCTAAATTATAAAACGTGAACCATTGAAGCAATTAAGTCAAAGCAGTCACAACTCATGCAGGAAGTCTGAAAACAAACCTTAGACTGACTCTATCAAGTCAGTTTCTTTTATTCAGATTTTTTTAAAAAAACCCTGATTATTAAGTTTAGCAATAAGTATAGACTTCCCTGCTAGGAATATCTAAACCAGAATTACTTTAACATTTAGTCCTAGAGATTTATTAAAATATAAATTATTGAATTTAAAAAACACATGTGTATCCCTAAAGATTTTCAGTGTTTTAGCAATCTTAAGTTTCATGTCCTGGTGCATAGCTTCTCATTAAGAATTTGAAAAGTATTTATTATTTTAATCATTATAGTAATCAAATAACAACTTAAATGATCTACTTCATTTAATGGCTTTGTCAAGAAATGTACTTTGTCATTCAGTAAGTCTATGAAGATTATTTCTGTTCAATTATTTTGAAGTAGTAAGTTTTTAAAAATCTAAACCAAAAGTAAAATGTGTGAGAAATAACTCAAACTATGAGTGCTTTTTACCAGAACATAATTCCTTTCACCACATACCAATTTTGTTTTATAAACTGATCTAATCTAGAATTTAGCCTCGTATGTGTGGTAATAAATGGTGAGAATAATAAAATTAATGTATATATGAACTGTTTTACCTCAGTAGTGTTCATGTAAGTTTTGTTGAATATATTAAGTTGAATCATATAAAGGTGACAATGTCTGTTGAATTTTTCACCTATAAGAATGATAATTTTACACAGTTTAACCTATAGAATTGTGTAACCTATGGAAGCCTATAGAAATACATGCATGTGTATCCATACAAGTGTGCTTGTGCTTAACTTTTTAATTATTATCAATATTGGGATTTTTAAGTTCGTGTAAATTTTATTTTAAAAATACATGCATTAAACAGGCAGTCAAAGAAAATAACATTAAGAATGAGTGTCAGAGATGCTACCGTAGCCCTAATATTCAGAGAAAAACAAATTTTATAAAATGATAAATTATTTTTATTTGCTTCT
The DNA here is from genome assembly GCF_036321535.1 of Camelus dromedarius. Taxonomy (NCBI): domain Eukaryota; kingdom Metazoa; phylum Chordata; class Mammalia; order Artiodactyla; family Camelidae; genus Camelus; species Camelus dromedarius. The sequence continues at coordinate 39,058,971 of NC_087454.1, read as the reverse complement.
CACTGCAATAAAAATTACAAACTGCTTTTATTATTCACTGTGTAGGAAAAGTAATATTCGTTTTCTTTAATTGTGGAAGTAAAAATTCATATAATCATTCTGAAAATTAATTAGACAACATTTATCAAAGTTTAAAAATTGAGCATAGCCTAGGACCTCAATGCATATAGTCCACTCTGTTCTACAGCTTTTACCAGGATGAAATTGCACTTGGACCCTTTTTTGGAAAAATAAAATTTGTGTATATGTGTATACATACAAAAATCAGAAAGACTTAACAACTATTTAAAATAATGTTCTATGGGGTTGGTACAGGGGAAAAAATGCTTTTTAAAATTATATATTCCAACCCAAAGAGAAATGAGGATCATGTAGCTTCTCACTTTTTTTGTATGTTTAAAAAACATTATCTATTGAAGTTGAAATTATTTTAAAAATTAAAAAACAAAAACAAAAAACAAAAAACCTACCCTTCTCCACAGCCAAAAAGGGAAACAGAGTATATACATGTTATGACTATGTAGTAACAGTAATAGTATGGAATGAACTTCCATTGTCCAGTGTGTTGAATCTCTTTCTCTTCTCCCAATCTTATTCAGGCAAATGCAACGCTAATTAGTTATATCTGTTCCCCTGCTGGCTGCATCTTTAGACAAAGTTAACACACACACACTCAGCACGCTGACCTGCTGTACGTGAGGTACCAATGACTCTTTTAAGACAGTTTGAAGTATAAACAGTGCTTGCCTTTAAATTATACTAATTTACTTAGTTCCTATTAAGTGAGGAAAAGAAGTGTGAGACAGACAGACAGAGAGACAGACAGAATTAAAGAGTGGAAGAAAGTGAGATGGAATGCAGAGTGGAAAATGTTCTCAGTAAGTCAGTTAAAGCATGTGTTGAAAAATACTCCATGCCTCCTAAACTCCCAACCACATAAGTTTCTTTCAGTGAATTTCCTGCAAGTCTTTTCCATGATGAGTCATATTCACCATGAAATATATTATTTTCTTAATTAGCACTTTTGATAACAAAAATAACATACATTTCATTGGAGAAATTTGTTAAATATTTTGAAAATTAAAATCATTATAATTCTGTCAAGAGACTGCCAGAAAAAGTGACCAAAGAATCTGCTAAATCAAGCAAAGCTAACTTTATCAGTGCCCTTACATGGGAAATTAGGACATAGTATGTATACAATCTTGGGACGTGGGCTGTGATTTTGAGGTGTGTCTTGCAAGTAAAGGGATTATTGGGGAGTAGACACAGCTAATGAACGGGCTGGTAGGTGGGAACAAGGGGGTGGTCCTTATCTCTGTCTTTAGGAATCAGTAGTCAGTCTTGTTAAGTAAACTGTTTAGTTAGTTGTCCTAATTTCCTGAAGCAGGCAGCTTAAGTATGTTTGCTTGTCCTTACTGTTGCTTAGCAAATGCGCGCGCACACACACACACACGAGGAATGTGTGTTTTGTCACAGAATTCCTTAGCACAGTAACAGGAAATTATTTTGGCTTTTCTTAATTCCACAATAAAAAAAAAGAATCCCAATAAAAATTTTAAACAAATTTCATTATCCACATTTCCTTTTACACAAATCTGTATGCATTCATCTATATACAGTGGGCAATGATTTATTTATGCTAGTTTCCTTTTTTTTTTTTTTTTTGGCAAAGAAATTTTTATTTGAGACCTGAGAACAGCAATTCAGGTAGAAGTGAAAAATGTATTCCAAGGAGGAGAGAAAAACCAGGGGTTTATAAAGGCAAAAAAACCAAAAAAAAACCAAACAAAAAACCCCAGCAACACTGCAAAATTTCTTTTGAAAGAATTACAGTTGGTGCCGGCATGCTGAAGCTGTTATTGTCTGTATACAGACAATTGCTGAAGGCTATCACTAGAGGGAGGTAGAAGCCCAGTACTCTGACAAGTTGCCGGTGTTCCTGACTGTCCTTGGCGTTTTTTTTCTTCCAAGGTAATTGAGATATAATTGACCTATATCACTGTATAACTTTAAGGTGTAAAAGTATGATGATTTGACTTACACACATCACGAAATGATGATATATATTAAGTCTAGTGAACATCCATCATAGGTACAAGATTAAATAAATAGAAAATGTTTTTTGTCCTGTGATGAGAACTCTTAGGGTGTACTCTCTTAACAGCTTTCATATATAACACAAAGTGGTGTTAATTACGTCTGTCACGTTGCATGTTACATCCCGAGTACTTACTTATCTTATAACTGGAAGTTCATCCCTTCTGACTACCTTTGTCCAATTCACTCTCCCAACACCTCTTGCCCGTGATAATCACAAGTCTGATCTCTTCTCTGCATTTGTTTACTTGTTTGTTTTTGAAGCATAATTGACCTACAATACTATGTTAGCTCCTGTTACACAACATAGTGAATCAGTATTTTTATACTTTTCAAAGTGATCACTGCAATAAGTCTAGTTATGATATGTCACCATACAAAGATATTACATAGTTACTGATTATATTCCCCACACTGTACATTTCATGTCCATGACTCACTTATTTTGCACCTGGAAGTTTGTACCTCTTAAATCTCCCTCACCCATTTCTTTCTGCCTCCACCCCTCTCCCCTCTGGCAACCACCTGTTTCTTCTCTGTATCTATAGCTTTCTCTTTTCTTATGTTTGTTCAGTTTTATTAGATTGCACATGTAAGTGAAATCATACAATATTTGTCTCTCTACATCTGATTTATTTCATTTAGCTTAATGTCCTCTGAGTCCATCCATGTTCTTGCAAATGTCAAGATTTCATTCTTTTTGATGGCTGAGTAGTATTTCATTGTATAGCTATACAATATTTTCTTTATCCATTTATCTATTGATGGGCACATAGCCTGCTTCCCCATCTTGACTATTGTAAATAATGCTGCAATGAACATAATGGTGCAAATATCTTTTCAAATTAGCATTTTCATTTTCTTCAGATAAATACACAGAAGTAGAATTATTGGATTGTATGGTAGTTCTATTTTTGGTGTTTTGAGGCATCTCCATACTGTTTTCCACAGTGGCTGCACTAATTTACATTCCCACCAACACTACATGAGGGGGTAGGACGGGGAAGAAGGTATCAGAGCAGACCCAGCATCCCTGGGAGGGATACGATATGTAAGGAAGAGAAGGTCCACACGGGTGGACCCTTTCCCTGGGGAGCCCCTTTGCCTCCAGGGAAGTCTTCTAGGACAGAAAGAGGGGCTGGAGGAGCCCAGAGCCCACTCCTGAGGAGTGTGTGTCTGCCAGCTTGCTAACACTCAGGGAAGAGAGAGACCTGTACCGGTGGCCGCCACCTCACTGCACTTTCAATTTGAAAGGGAGAACACCCCAGCCCTGCTTGCTGCACACGGCAGCCTGGCAGAGAGAGTTAGTCTAGCTAGACAGAGACAGATGGGGGGCCTGGGGTGTGAGCTGAGTGGAACGACAGAAGCCATGTCACTGGACATTGTTGGTGAGCACAGCAGGCCGCATCACAAGAAGGTGAAGCAGAGAAGCCCTGCATCTCGGGCAGGCAGCCCTGGAAGAGGTCCTGGTCTAGCTGCGTGGAGAGAGTCGGAGGGCCTGGAGTGTGGTCCTGGGGTAGCTCTAGCCACACAGCTTTTTGTAAGCTAATGCACAGTAGGGCTAGGTCTGGCCATGGCAGACACTGGGCACACAGACCAGTTGGTGCCACAGGAATGCCCAGTGGTGGGTACTGAGTCTCCAGGGGACAGACCCTAGGCAGGAGTGTGTGGCAAATTGTTTCCTGGTAGGAGCACTCCACCTCCACCCAGTCTGCACAGTAGCTTGGCATCAGCTCTGTGGCAGACAGGTCCTCGGGGAGGTTTGCCACAGACGCAGCGGCACAGCCACCCTGATTCCTGCAGCCAGAGTGGCCCAGCCCTGAACCCAGCATACTCCACACCACATCCTCGCACTAGGTCTGGGAGGGTCACAATGGAGAAAGGGATGTGACCTTGGGCTGCTTCTAGGTGCAACCATGGATGCCTGCATGGGTGGCACACAGGTTGCCGGTATCTGTGTGAGCCTCACTTGTTTCAGCCATCATCTCCTTGCAGGGCGTGCACTCAAGGGTGATGGAGCGTGATTGAACCTGACTCTCAGGGATTCTACTCCAACAACTGGGGAGAAGACCTTGACCCTGAGAGGGCTGTGACAACCATGGGTCAAAAAAGGATATCCGGCCCCACATACCGCACAGGCCCTGGACACCACAATACAAGTCATGCTCACTGTCAAGGGGATTATGAGGAAAAAACACAGCTGGCATCCAAAATAAAGCAAGCCCTTGCAACAAAATTATTGGGCACACACAGTCTACATGGGGATACTCCCACAGAAAAACACCACTTTAAGACCACAGTAGATAACTGTTTCTTCCAAATTCACAGAGACAGAGGAAGTTAAGTAAAATGAAAACACAGAGGAAGTACTCCAAATTAAAGAATAAGAGAATACCTTGAAAGAATAAATAATGAAACAGACCTCACCAGTCTACCATAACCTGAGTTTAAAAAGGAGGTAATAAAAATCCTAAAAGAATGAAGAAAGATTATCAATAGAAAGGCAGATCACTATACTAAGGAACTAGAAACTATAAAAATGAATCAATCAAAAATCAGACAATTCCATTGCTGAGATAAAAAGCAATCTAGAAACAATGAAGAGCTGACTAAATGATACAGAAGAAAATATAAAGTGATCTGGAATGCAGAACAAAGGAAATCACTCAAACAGGAAAGCATATAGAAAGACAAAGAAAGAAAGAAAACAATATATGAGATCCATGGGATACTATAAAGTGTGACAACCTGTGCAAAATAGGGGTTCTAGAAGGGGAGGGGAGACAAAAAGGGGTTGAAAATGTACGTGAAGGAATTATGGCTGAAACTTTCCCAAGCCTAAAGAAAGGAATGGATATTCAGGAATAGGAAGCACAAAGGGCCCCAAACTTGATGAACCCCAAAAGACTCACACCAAGACATATCCTAATTAAAATGGTGAAAGTTAAAGATAAAGAGAGAATTTTAAAGGCAGCAAGAGAAAAACAAAAGGGCAGTAACAAGGGAACCCCCATAAGGCTCTCAGCAGATTTCTCTGCAGAAACTTTGCAGGCCAGAAGGGAGTGCCATGATGTATTCAAAGTCCTACAGGGAAAAATCTGTAACCTAGATATTTAGAATTTAGAATAGATGAAGCGATAAATAATTTCTCAGACAAGCAAAAAATAAAAGAATTCAGCAATACTAAACCTATCGTAAAAGAAATATTGAAGGGTCTTCTCTAAAAAGAAAAGTAGCAAGAATCAATAAGAAAGAGAAAATCATATAAGAAAGGCAAATACATAAAAGGATTAAAGATCACTTAAATAAATCAGTATATAGATTAAAAAACAGGAAAAATTGTGAAAGTGATTATAACTACAATTAACAGCGAAAGGATAAGGATGAAGGTGTAAATTATAATATCAAAATCAGAAAATGGAGAAGGGTAACATAAAAGTGCAGATCTTTTAGAATGTGTTTGAATTTGTACAATTGGTTTAAAGCAAGTAGATACAGTTATGGGTCAACAGACTTGAGCTCTATGGTAACTACAAATTGAAAACATGCAATAGATTCACAAAACCCAAAAAGAAAGAAATTCAAGCACACTGCAAAGAAAATCATCAAACCACAAAAGAAACACAGAGGAAATAAACAAAGGAGAACTACAGAAACAACTGGAAAACAAGGTATAAAATGACAGTAAATACATACCCATCAATATTTGCTTTAAATGTCAATGGACAAAGGGAATAAATGTTTCAATCAAAACACATAGAGTTGCAAATTGTATTTAAAAAAGTAAGAAGCTACAATATTCTGCCTATGAGAGATCTACTTCAGGGCAAAAGCCACACGCAGATTCAAAGTGTGGGGATGGAAGGAGATATTTCATGCAACTGAAAATGACAAGAAAGCGGGGGTAGCAATACATATATCAGAAAAAATAGACTTATAACAAAAGCCATAGAGAAAGACAAAGAAGGACGTTGTAGAGTGATGGAGGGATTAAGACAAGAAGAGGATATTACACTCCTCAGCATATATGCAATCAACATAGGAACACTTGACTATGCAAAACAAACATTAACAGACAAAAAGAGAGAAATGGACAGTAATACAATAACAGTAGGAGTCTTCAGCACTCCACTGACATCCGTGGATAGATCATCCAGACAGAAAATCAATGAGGAACAGAGGTCCTAAATGATACAATGGACCAGTTGGACTTGAGATCTGCAGGATACTACATCCAAAAAAACTCCAGAATGCACATGGTTTTCAAGCATGCATAGAACAGTTTGTAGGAAAGACCACATACTAGGTTACAAACCAAGCCTCAATAAATCTAAGAGGATAGAAATTATTTCAAGCATCTTTTCTGACCACAACGGTATGAAACTAAAAATCAACCACAGAAAGAAAACTAAGAAAAGAATTAACACATGGGGACTAAACAACACGCTACTAAAATGCCAGTGAGTCAATGATGAAATCAAAGAAAAAAATAAGAAAATACTTCAAGACAGATGAAACTGAAAACATAATTTTATAAAATCTATGGGATATAATAAAAGCAGTTCTAAGAGGGAAGTTTATAGTAATATAGGCCTTCCTCTGGAAACAAGAAAAACCTAAAATAAATAACCCAACCTATCACCTAAAAATTAGAGAGAGAAGAATGAACAATACCCAAAGTCAACAGAAGGAAGAAAATAATAAAGATCACAATGGAAATAAATAAAATAGAGATAAGATAACAATAGAAATGATTACTAAAACCAAGTGCTGACTTTTTGAAAAGATAAACAAAATCAACAAACCTCTAGGCTCACCAAGAAGAAAATGGAAAGTACAGAAATAAACAAAATAAGAAATAAAAAAGTGGAAATAATAACCAATACCACAGAAACACAAAAATCATAAGAGAATTCAGCAAATAGTCATATGCCAAAAATCGGAAACCTAGAAGAAATGGACACATTTCTAGACATATGCAACCTGATAAAATTGAGTCAAAGAGAAACAGATAATTTCAACAAGTGATCACTAGAAGTGGAGTCTGTAGTATATAATTAAAAAAACACATTCCAAACAAAGGTGCAGAACTGGATAGCTTCACTGGGGAATTCTACCAAACATACAAAGAATAACCAATATTTATCCTGCTCAAACTAGTCCAAAACAGTGAAGAGGAGGGAACACTTCCAAATTCATTCTATGAAGCCACCATAACCATGATACCAAAACCAGACAAAGACACTACCAAAAAAGAAAATTATAGATCAATATCTTTGATGATTATAGATGCAAAAATCCTCAACAAACATTAGTAAACTGAATCCAGCAATACATAAAAAGGATCATACACCATGATCAAGTTGGATTCATTTCAGAGTCACAAGGATGGTTCAATACATGCAAATCACCGTGCTACACCCCAGCAAACGGCAAGAAAAGATCCTTCGATCATCTCAATAGATGCAGAAAAAAGCATTTGATAAAATTCAACAACTATTCATGATAAAAACTCTCACCAAAGTGGGTATAGAGGGAACAGAACATAATAAAAGCCATTTGCCTTAATATTACAGTCAATACAATACTCAACAGTGAAAAACTGAACGCCTTCCTGCTAAATTCAGGAACAAGTCAAGGATACTCAAGCTCATCACTTCTATTCAAATGGTATTGGGAGTCCTAACCACAGCAGAGAAGATAAAGTGTAAAATTATTTAAATTGGAAAGGAAGGTGTTAAAATTATCACTATTTGCAGATGACACAATACTCTATTTAGTGAACCCTAAAGTCCCCACACAAAAACTATTAAAACTAATCAGTGGATTCAGACAAGAATACAAGATTAATATGCAGAAATCTGTTGTATCTCACACTAATAATGAAATATCAGAAAGAGAAAGTTAAAAAAAAACATTTAAAATCACAATAAAAAATAAATAAAATACCTAGGAATATACTTAACCAAAGAAGTTACAGATGTATATGCTGGAAACTATAAAACATTTATCAAAAAAGAATTGGATGATGATTCAAAGAAATGGAAAGATATCCCATGCTCCTGGATTGGAAGAATTAATATTTTAAAATAACCATACGACCTAAAGCAATCTACAGATTTAACTGAATCCTTATCAAACACCCATGACATTTTTCACAGAACTAGAACAAATAATTCTAAAATTTATATGAAACCACAAATGACCCGAAATTGCCAAAGCAATCCTGAGGAAAAAGAACAAAGCTGGAGGCATTAACTTTCCAGACTTCAGACTGTACTACAAAGCTACAATAATCAACACAAACTGTCACAAAAACAAACATATGGGCCAAAGTAACAGAATAGAGAGCCCAGGAATAAACCCACACACTTACGGTCAATGCATCTGTGACAAAGGAGGCAAGAATATTCAATGGAGAAAAGGCAGTCCTTTCAACAAGTGGTGTTGGGAAAGCTGGACAGTTACATATAAATCAATGAAACCAGAGCACACTCTCCCACCATATGTAAAACTTAACTCAAAATTTTAGACCTAAATATAAGGCACGACACCATAAAACTTCCAGATGAGGGTGTAGGCAGAATGTTCTCTGACATAAATCACAGCAGTATTTTCTCAGGTCAGTCTCTAACGGCAAAAGAAAGAAAAGCAAAATACAAACAAATGGGACCTAATGAAACTTCACAGTTTTTTGCACAGCAAGGGTTTGGAAAGCAAGCCATCAACAAAATAAAGAGACAACCTAAGGAATGGGAGAAAATATTTACAAACTGTGTAGCTGGCAGGAGATTAATACCCAAACTATATAAAGAGCTCATACAACTTAATATAAAAAAGAAGCTATTCAAAAAATAGGCAGAAGACATACATAGACGTTTTTCCAAAGAAGACAACCAGATGGATGACAGGCACATACAATATGTTCAGTATCTCTAATTATTAGAGAAATGCAAACCAAAACCACCATGAGATGTCACCTCACACAGGTCAGAATGGCCAACATCAAAACATCTACAAATAATAAATGCTGAAGAAGGTGTGGAGAAAAGGGAACCCTCCTTCTCTTTTTGTAGGAACATAAATTGGTGCATTGTTGCAGTCACTATGGAAAACCATATGAAGTGTCCTCATAAAACTAAAAGTAGAGCTACCGTATGATCCAGCACTCCCACTCCTGGGTGTACATCCAGAAAAGAGAAAAACTCTAGCTCAAAAAGATACATGCTTCCCCATGTTCATGGCAGCGCTGTTTACAATAGCCAAGATATGGACGCAACTTAAGTGTCCATCAACAGATGACTGTCTTAAGAAGACAAGAAGACAGTAACCATTGTATTTATTATTTCAGTCATTAAAAAGAATGAAATATTGCCATGAGCAGCAACATTGATAGACCTAGAGAAGATTATACTTAGTGAAGTAAGTCAGACAGAGAAGGACAAATGTTACATATTATCACTTATATGTGGACTAAAAAATATAATACAAATAAATCTATGTATAAAACAGAAACAGACTCACTGACATAGAAAACAAATTTATGGTTACCAAAGAGGGAAGGGGAGGGTAAATTAAGAGTATAAGATTATCTGATACAAAGTATAAATAAAATATATTCAATACCTTATAATAACATATAATGCAAAATAATCATATATATATAAAACACGGAATCACTCTGCTGTACACCTGAAACTAACAAAACATTGTAAATCAACTGTACTTCAATTAAAAATAAAACTGTAAAATTCTACTTCTTATAGCTGTTAGATGAGATTCACGTGGTGATTATTTCTAGTCATTATCATTTCAGACAAATCATTTACCTAACGCCATTATATTTTAAGAGGGTGAGAGAATAGTATTTTTTTTCCAGCTGGGGCTCAAATGTTGCTTTATTTTATCATGCAAAGTATCATCATGAGTACAACTTACATACATTTGAAATCTTTTCATGAGATATTTATGTAGTATCTCACACATATTCCTATTTAGGTTTTATAAAATATTCTTGCCTATTTTATGCAAATACAATATTCCCTTGTTCTCAAAAATAGAACGTACATATCTAATCAAGTAAAACTTGATGATAGATTAAATTCAGATAAAATAATTTTATTTAAACTTAAACATCCTAAGTTTTTTTTTTAACCTAGCATGCTGATTCTAGGATAATAATTTTCAATTAGAAGTTTAAAAAAAATTGCCTAGAGTTTATACAAAGTATACCATTCCTATGAAGTGAAATATTCACAAACTACATCTGTAAAAATCATACATCATGATGTTTGAAAAGATGCACATGAAATTATCCCTTAAATATTGTTCTACATATTAAACACAAGATACCCGTTAAAAGCATGAAGATAAATTAGAGATGCCGTAAGTGGAAGTTAAGAGTAGGGTTCTGAAACTCAAAATTCTTGGTTCAAATCATGAATTTACCACTTAGTTACTCGGGCAAGCTCTTAATCTCTCTGTGCCTCAGTTTTCTTATCTGCAAAATGGTTCTAAGAGTAGTTATTTTGTAAGTTATATAAACAGAATAGTGCTGGGAATCTAATAATCTTCAATAAATATTAATGCTATATTAGTAGCAACTTATATTGAGAAACTGCATATTCAGTTATTAGCATATTAATATTTGTTGAAAACTCAAAGTATGTAGAATATGTGTAGCTATCAGCAGTTCGCAAAGATACACTGAAAAGGCAAATCCCGAGTATGTTAGATTGAAAAAGTTAGGAGAGAAGTGTGAGCACAGTGAGGAAGCACATGAAGTCACTAGAGCAATTGGCAGCGAAGGCAAAAACCAAAACTATTTAACAAGGGCTTGTTAAATATGAATATTAAGGAAATAAATTTAGAAACTGAAAACTAAGCACACAAACATGGAAAGAAGAAAAACGTAGCGTTAGTATTCTGCAAGGAGTTATCTGTATAGTGAGGTAACATCTGTTTTGAAGACCTATATATGATGAATAGTCAAAAGAAAACTCAAAAGAACCAAATAAATGAAAGACCCTGTTAATTATGTTTCTAACGTTTTATTTTGACACACCCACACACAAGTTTGGTGTGTGCTTTTATAGGAATAGTGCTGGTTTCCCATGATTTCTTTACTCTTAAATGTTGTTTTCTCCTAAATGTGATGAGGAGACTAATTTTCAAGATAATTCTTTAGGGTTAGAATTTCAGAGTTTACTTAGTTAATGGGTGTACGATCATATCTACATCGTAAGCAGAGAAAACTTACTTAAGGACATTTATCTCACAAGTATCTGTTAGAGGTAACATTATGCTTATTTTATTTTGGAGAAAAGAAACTTCTTTTCTTCATGTGCTCAAAGTCCCAAAGTGGCAAAATAAATATTCTGCAACCCTACCCAACTGTTTTGTTTTTTAATTTATATTTTGGGGGGGGAGTTAGTTTTCTATTTTTGTATTTATTTTTGTTTGTTTTTCAATGGGGGGGGTAACTAGGTTTATTTATTCATTCACATCTGGAGGAGGTGCTGGGGAATGAACCGAGGCACTCTGCAGGCTGAGCATGCACTCTGCCACTTGAGCTATCCCCCCACCCCCCGCCCAACTTCTACGTTGATGCTTTTCTTTGGAAAATGCACTGTCTCCATGAAACTTGAAGGAGGACATTGGATGGCAAAGAAATCATAAGGAATTAGAAAGAAATGAGAAGAGGAAAACATTGAAGTTTTGAAAAACAGTGTTCATTTGAAAGAAAAGCCTAGATGAAGAAAGCAGGCGGTGGAGGCACATTTCTTTTGAAACTCTGGAGACAAAAAAAGAGTGTTAAAACAAATAAACCCCAAATGCTGCCAACAAAATAGTTTAGTCATCATCCACTTCCAAAAACCAAAAGGGAAGGTCCCATTGTTAACTAGTAACCATGAGAGTTTTGCTAAGAAGTTAATTGAAATTTTTGAGAAATGATATTTTCTTTTTTCTTGGGGGGGGGTAGGTTTATTTATTTATTTACAAATTAGGTTTATTTATTTATTTACATAATGGAGGTACCGGGGATTGAATCCAGGACCTCGTGCATGCTAAACAGGCACTCTACCACTGAGCCATAACCTCTCCCAGAGAAATGACATTTTAGAAAGAGGGAGTGTAAATATTATTCATGTTGGTCTGGGGGTAACTGACTTGACTTAAGCATATACCTTTGTAAAATCAGTAACATTTTGTATCTAGAACAGGACTATAGATTGTACTGACCAAAATGAGTAACGCACTTCCCATATTAAGGGTGCTTTTCAAAAGATACCTTTATTAGAAAAAAAATTAGAAATAAGTCCTTGTAAAAGTAAAATGCTACCCAAATTTCCCCATTAGGTTCTTTTTATCTTTCCCTCTTCTTATCTCGAAGTAATTTGCGCCCTTTCGTTTCATCAAGATTTCTAATCCATGAGATTTGAGAGAAACTTACGTGAGTGCAATGATGGAAAGCAGCAGCTGCTGAAGAGATTAATCAAAGCTCTCACGATACACTTTACTTGTGCTTTAAAAGTAATACATAAATAAAAGCAGAGGCAGACAACAGCACCCCGAACAAACAAGCATGATTCCTTAACAGCAATTCAACTTAAAAACCCTTTCACGTGCACAGTTCCACCTCGTCCTCAGAGTAACTCCAAATTAATCATTTGGATTCTTTCCTTTAATCTCTTCTTCAGATGAGATCATTCACTGGTTTTTAAATTAAACTACCCTGTGTTCTTGGGATAAACCTAATTTATCCAGAGTATATCTTATTTTGTTAAGTTACCAACATCATGGCTGAAGACAGCGTATTAATAGTTTACTTAGGATTTTTTGTGTCCGTGCTCATCACGACGGCAGTGTGCAGTAATTTACCTTTCATGTATTGCCTTTGTTGGGTTTTGGTGTCCAAGTTATGTAGCTTCAAAAAATGAATTCTTGAATGATTTCTGAATGTCTATGTTCTGGAATACTTTGTGTAAACATTGGCATTTGTTTTTTGAATGTTTCTTGTAACACACCTGTGAAGTCATTAGATTAGAGAATCTTCTCAGCACTTTTCTACTTTTTGGTGACCTCGCAATGTTTCCTTAATGGTTTAGAGTCATCTTCATCTTCAGTTCTTGAGCCAATTTTGTCACATTATATTCTGCAAATTGGCCACTAATGCAAAATGTTGACATTTGACATGGAAGTTGTTGAAAATACATTTTTATTATTGGAATATTTGTGAGTTTGGGTAATTTCTTATTTTCTATTTTTTTCTTGATTAATTAAACCAGAGATAGATCTGCCAAATTTTTTTTTACTACATGATGTCACTTATTTATTTTTTAAATTGAAGTACAGTTGATATACAATGTTGTTAGTTTCCGGTGTATAGCACAGTGATTCAGTTTTATATACATACATTTGTCATGTAATTTTTCATTATAGGTTATTAGATATCTGCCAAATTTATTATTTTTTTTCCTATAAAAGAATCAACTTCCTGCCTTTTTTTTTCCTTTTGAACTTCTCTCCCAAATGTTTCTATTTCATCAATTTCTCTTCTTCTTCTTTTTTCCCGTGGGACTGTTTTTCTTTCCTTTCTCTCTCTCTTTTTTAATGTTTGCTTGTTTCAATAAAATTTATCCTATATTCTTTACTAACATATTTTTAAGGCTCTAAATTTCTTTCTAAATACTGCTTTAATTATGTTCCCAAGTTTTAATCTGTAGCATATTATTGTCATTGAATTATAAATATTTTCTAATATTTATGATTTCTTCCTTAAAGCATGGTTTTATAAAAACATGTTTCTTATTGTTTTGTATATTAAATACATTGATAACAGAGAAAATTCTCTGTAGGCTCAAACTTCTTATTTTTTGAAGTGGAATAGATTTGTTTTGAGTCTTTCCACAATAAAGTTTTCTAAATCACTTCATGTGTCTGAAAATAATGTGATTCTGCAACTGTTGAGCATAGTGCAAACATTTTAAAATTATTGCAACTTACAGGTATATTGAAGCTTTTAGCATTACCAAGTTACCCTCTCTGTATAGTTTTTTTTTTTTAACATAATTGTTATTCTGGTAATATGTTAACATAACTAAATGTGTTTACTTAAAAAAATTACCTGATACGTATTTCCATCCTTTCCCTATATAATATTTCTTTCAATTTAGTCCATTTATAATTGTTATAATCATTAACCCATTTGAATTTAATTCCTACCACCTTATCTTGTTTAATTTATTCTTTACACTTTGTGTGTTTTTTCTTCTATCTTAAATCTGTCAAAAAATTTTTTTCTCATTCCATATTTTGCTTGTTACTAATTTGGAAATTAAAGTCTCTGTTTCTAGTCTTTATTTGTAGAACATTAAAGTCTTTAATTTGTCATAGTAGACTTAATTTATCAAAATCCAAAGTTGATAACTATATGAACCTCTTAAAAATCAGTAACTGAAATACTTTGTGTCTGTCCACTGGCCCGGTTTCCTGACGCATATGCTGCTGATCTATATACAGATTTGTATTTATATTTAAACTCTATATTATTTTTAATCACATAAGATATTATATTTTGTCTTACACAGTTAATATTTATTTGTCCTCTTTTAAAACATTTCACTATTTTTATCAATTCCTGAAATTCACCTTTTTCATCAGGAATCAATGTTTATATCATTTCAAAATATTCTTTAATAAGGATCTGATAGTGGATCTATTAATTAGTTTTTACTTTGATAATTTAGATCGCATATTTCAAAGACTGAGTTTGAAATTTGATATGGTATATAAAGGGCATATAGATCTAGATTGATTGTTTTTTATTTTTGACACTTTGAAAGTATCATTCCTGTCACCTAACTTCCATTGTCTTTGATGAAAAATCAGAATGATAATTAATTAGAAAATAGAATAAAATTTAAATACTATTGCCAAATCTATAAGCTATATGCTATAGCTAGGGGTAAATATGAATTTAGTATTGAAAATTCTAAATGAAAAAACAAATCATGCTTCTGAATAGAAAGATTCAATATCATAAAGATGTCTGCCCTCCCTAAATTAACCTATAAGCAAAACACAATTTCAAACATAATTCTAAAAGGTTTGTATGTAGATTCCTGAAATTCACATGGAGGTATAATAGATACTAATAGCCAAGAAAATTCTGAAGAAATTTAAGCAGAGTAGTGTGGGTTATTCTCTACATACTTTAGACTTACTACAAAGCTGTAACACAGACTTATTACAAAGCTTTGGTGAATGAGATCTTTGAATTTATATAGGGATAAAAAGACCTTAGTACTTGGTACTTTTTTTTTTTTTCTGAAATAATGAAGGTTATCATTATTATACTCTCATAGAATCCGTGTTAGATTTTTTAAATGGAACTGAAGGAAAAAGAACGAACGCCATAGTCTAGTGGCTAAGAATTTGGAATAAAGTGGAATAAGTGTGAAAATAGACTTATGATTGGTCCAGCAATCCCATCCGTGGGCTTATATCTAGAGGGAACTCTAATTTGAGAAGATACACACCCCCCAATGTTCATAGCAGCGCTATTTATAATAGCCAAGACATGGAAGCAACCTAAATGTCCACTGACAGAGGACTGGATAAAGAAGCTGTGGTATATTTATACAATGGAACACTAATCAGCCATAAAAAAGAATAAAATAATACCATTTGCAGCAACATGGATAGACCTGGAGATTGTCATTCTAAGTGAATATATAATGTCTTGGAAAAGATAACTTGCATGTTTTGTGATTCAAATCCCATACAGATGAACTGCACACCACGACACGTTGCATTGTTACAACAAAAAGTCAGGTGGTCCTGTCTAAAAGTACGTTTTAAAGGCAGTTTCTCACACCCTTAGTGCCAGGAGCTTCAGTGAGGCGATCACAAGGGCTCCTTTCCACTGTGCCCTGGCTCCCCAGTCCTTCCCCATGAGCCGCAAAGTAATGCTACCTGCGTCTCAGAATCATGATGTTCAGAATTAAGCCGGGTCTGCACTGGGAAGAAGCTGCCAAAACAGCAAAGGAGCTATAAGGCCACCTTTTGTACCAGTGAAATTTCTTTCAAGCATGTAACATCATTAGAAAACAGATTAGTTATAGTTAGTTTGGTTGGAGAATACTATAGTTAGTTCATAAGTATAAAATGTAAATTTTTTTAGTATGGATGCATTTTATGTTGTCTGTTAAAGTAATCTAAAAAACTATAGAATTTTATGATATTAGCATGAGTTCTAAATTATAAATTTTATAAGTATTCTACTTGGTACCACAGTTATGATAAAGGGAAACAATTATCTTTTCTTTCTTAATTATGTTAATGTCTTGGGTAATGAGGCATTTTAGCTTATTTAATATTTAAAAAGGTAAAATAGGAAACAGTACTTTTTATGGTTTTCAGTCTGTAATTTTATGGTTTTTATTAGTCTGTAATTTTATCTTAAACAAGAAATGCTATACATTTCATGGTAGTGTATACTTATAATATATATAGACATATACTAATGTATGCATAAGACCAAAAAAAAAAGGCTATTCAATATATTTAAATAAATAGTTATAATGTTAAATTATGAATTAATTATTATAAATGAATAGAAAGATAAATTGATTGTGAAGACTGATACTTTACCTTCAATTTTTTGTGGAATATTTAACAGCCATCAAAAATAAAGTCAAAGAAATAAGTGAAAACCAGTCTGGACTTGAAACATCTTCTATGAGGCTTAGTATTATTTCACTAGGCTTTGCAGCATCAGTCATGAATTATAGTATGGTAATATTTTAATGCTGTTTTGGCAGTAAGAACACAGGTTAAGCACTTTATGCTCAAAACATAAAGATGAAGTAATTCACATTGCACAGGGTTCTTTGTTTCTGCATTTGTATGTGTCTACTCATATGCAGAATGAGCTGTGCACATAGTCTGGTAACAGTGTGATGTGGCTGCACCAAAATGACAATTCTGGAGAATAACTTCAGCATCATGACAATGTAAGATGTTCTTCCTTTTCATCCCTCTTCTTAAACAATAAGATGGACGTCCGTATGCACACACACACAAATGCCTTTGTGGGTGTTGTGGGGCCTAGCTCCATGCAAATGCCAAGGAACCTGGGAGGAGTCTCCCCCACCTGTGTGCCCACTAATAGGCAGACAGCCCTCAGCACAAGGTGTGGGGCCAGGGGAGACAGTGGACATGCCCAGACTCCTCTCACCCAGCTTGGCAAATATCCTGAGACCGCTGACCCGGGCACTTGCCCACACGTGACAGAGAATTTACAAAACAATCCAGCTTTCCCTAGCAGAGATTTTAGTACGTCATTGGAGGAAAAAATTGAGAGTTTGGTCACAGGGGAGGGGAGGCAATAGTAAAAGAAATATTCTCAGTGTTGCCCTTGCCCAAGGAAACACTGCACTGGGCTGCTTTCTAACCAGTAGCAGTGACCTCTCTGGCACGGGAAAAGGAGAGTGGTGGGTAACTGCCTGGCTACTCCAGTTATTCAGGGCACAGTTGGATTAAACAATTTCCCTCTAGCAACACCTGGAGTATTGATGTAGGACCTCCACAACTGGGGGCAAGGAAGAGCTCTGGAAGGATTTTTCACAGAATGTCCACCCACAAGCTTCTGGGAGGACCACACCCAGGAACCCCCCACTGGGCCCACAAGCCTGTGGGCAATGTCTGGAGGGCTGACCCCACACTTCCACCTACTCTGCAGCTGGCCCTTTTACACACTCCGGAGTGTGACAGCAAAAGGCCTCCTATAGACAGAGAGGGCACTCAGGAACGGGCCGTGGTCTGTAGGCAAAGGAGAAACCACAAACAGCTACAGTGCCACCTTTGGCAACAGAAAAGAGATTTTCAGTGACTTGTATGTACTAGAAAAGGCATAAAAGCTTAAAGATCCTGCCGTGAGAGAGAGCAGTGTGCAGTGGGACGGGTGCACCAATACCCCGTACAATACAGTAAAACCTCATAGAATGAAAACTCCAGCAGAGAGAAGATCGCATCGCAAAGAAACAAGCGAAGAGCCAATGAGGCGTCAGCTACTTTCAATGTGAAAGTAGCAGCACAAACCCACCAGGACCCTTTTAAAAATTAAGGAGACATGCCGTCACAGAAAGAGAACGTGACTCTTTATCAACTGAACTCAAAGATGTAAAGTTTGTACTCTTGTGGATAGAATTCAAACAACAGTTTTGATCTTCCAGACAGAAAATCAATAAGGCAACAAAGATACACAAGGGCACAGAGGAACAGTTAGGCTTAACTGATATTTTAAGGACGTTGCATCTCCACAAAACAGAATATACATTATTTTCAAGTGTACATGGAACATTCTTCTCTAAGATAGACCATATACTCAGACAAAAAAAAAAAATAAGCCTCTAAACATTCAAGAGGATTGAAATATTTCAGGTATTTTTTCTGACCACAATGGCGTAAAACAAGAAACCAACCACAGAAAGAAAAATGAGAAAAAAAATGACTGCATGGAGACTAGACAGCGTGCTACTAAAAAACCAATGGGTCAATAATGGAATCAAAGAAGAAATTTTTAAAAGTGTTTTGAGACAAATGTCAATGAAACAACCATACAAAATTTATGGGATGCAGCAAAAGCAGTCTTAAGAGAGACGTTCATAATGATACTGGCCTTCCTCAAAAAAAAATAAGAACAATTTCAAGTGAATAAACTAACCTGCCATGGAAAAGAATAGAAAAAGAAGACCAAACAAAACCTAAAGTCAGCAGATGGAAAGAAATAATAAAGATCAGGGAGAAAATAAATAAAATAGATTTTTTTTTTTTTAATGGGAAAAAAATCAACAAAACCAAGAGCTGGTTTTCTGAAAGAGTAAGCAAAATTGGCAAACCTCTGACCTGGATCACCAAGAAGAAAAGAGAGGACACAAATGAACATAATAAGAAATGAAAATGAAGAAATCACAACCAACAACACAGAAACACAGAAAACCATAAGAGAATACTATGAACTACTGTATGGCAACAGTAGGAGAGCCTAGAAGAAATGGACCAGTTTCTAGAAACACACAGTTCACCAAAACTCAATCAAGAAGGAACAGAAAAGACTGATCACTAAAAGTGAAATAGAATCAGCAGTAAAAAACCTTCCTGCAAACACAAGTCTGAGACCAGACGGCCTCAGTGGGGAATTCTACCAAGAACACAGAGAAGAACTTACACCTTTCCTTCTCAAACTCTTCCAAAAGATTGAAGAGGAAGGAATACTCCCATATTCATTCTATGAAGCCACTGTCACCCTGATATGAAAAACAAAGATGCTATCAAAAAAGAAAATTACAGACCAATGTCATTGATGAACAGAGATGCAAAAATCCTCAACACAATGGTAGCAAACAGACTCCAACAGCACAGAAAAAAGATCATACACCATGATCAAGCTGGGTTTATCCCAGGGACACAAGGGTGTTTCAACATATGCAAATCAATCAATGTAATACATCATGTCAACAAGAGAAAGGACAAAAACCACATGATCATCTCAATAGATGCAGAAAAAACATTCAGTAAAATTCAACAACCATTTATGATAAAAACTCTTACTAAAGTGGGTATAAAGGGAACATATCCCAAAATAAGAAAAGCTATTGTGGCAAACGCACAGCCAGCATAACACTCAATGGCTAAAGTTGAATGCTTTCCTGCTAAAATCTGGAACAAGACAGATGCCCACTCTCATCACTTCTATTCAGCATAGTACTGGAAGCCCTAGCCGTAATAATATATAAAGAGAAAGAAACAGAAGGGATCCAAATGAGAAGAGAAGAGGCAAAATTGTCACCATCTGCAGATGACATGATACTATATATAGAAAACCTTGAAGACTCCACACAAAAACTCCTAGGGCAGGTACACAAAGTTGGCAAGGTAACAGGCTACAAGATGAACATACGGAAATCTGTTGCATTTCTTTACACAAACAATGAAATATCACAAAAGGAAAGTAAAAAACAATCCCTTTTCAAATTGCATCCAAGAAAAATAAAATACTTAGGAATAAACCTGACCAAGGAAGTGAAAGACTTATACATGGAGATCTTCAAAACATTGATTAAGGAAATTAAAGATGATTTAAAGAAATGGAGAGATATCCCATGCTGTTGGCTTGGAAGAATTAATACTATTAAAATGACCATAGCATCCAAAGCAATCTACAGATTTACTGTGACCCCTGTCAAATTACCCAGGACCATTTCACAAAACTACAGCAAATAATTCTAAAATTTATATGGAATCTCAAAAGGCTCAGCATTTCCAAAGCAATACTGAAGAAAAAGAGTGAAGCTGGAGGAACCACCCTCCCAGACATCAGACGATACTATAGAGCTACAATAATCAAAACAGCATGGTATTGGCATAAAAACAGATGTATGGATCAATGGAACAGAATAGAGAGCCCAGATAAACCCACAGCCTACCGTCAATTAATCTTCAACAAAGCAGGCAAGAATATAAAATAAAGAATAGATACACTCTTCAGAAAGTGGTATTGGGAAAGCTGGGCAGCTACAAGTAAATCAATGAAGTTAGAACACTCCCTCACACCATACACAAAAATAAAATCAAAATGGCTTAGAGAATTAAACATGAGACAGGACACTATAAACCTCCTAGAAGAAAACATAGGCAAAACATTCTTTGACATAAATCTTAGCAATGTTCTCCTAGAGCAGTCTACCAAGACAGCAGTGATAAAAACAAAACAAAACAAAACAAAACAAAAAAGGAATCTAATGAAACTTATCAGCTTTTGCACAGCAAGGGATATCATAAGCAAAACAAAATGACAGCCTACAGAATGGGGAAAAGTATTTTGTAATTATGCAACTAACAAGAGCTTAACTTCCAGAATATATAAATAGCTCATAATGCTTAATAACAAACAAACAAACAAAATAAACCCCATTCCAAAAAATGGGTAGAAGACCTAAAAACTCATTTCTCCAATAAAGAAATGCAAATGGCCAATAAGCATGTGAAAAATGCTCAATGTCGCTGATTATCAGAGAAATGCAAATCAAAACTACAGAGAGGTGTCACATCACACCAGTCAGAATGGCCAGCTTTAAAGTGTCCAGAAACGATAAATTCTGGAAAGGGTGTAGAAAAAAGGCAACCCTCCTACACTGTTCATGGAATGTATTTTTGTGTAACTGTTATGAAAACATTATGGAGACTCCTTTAAAAACTAAAGATAGACTTATGCATTCACTTATTTTATATATATATATATATATATATATTAAAAAGCATTAAATAGGCAGTGGGAGAAGTAAACAAGCGAATATATATGCTATAGAAATGTCCCTTTTTTCCTTTCTTGTCATCATTTTAAATATCTGGAGGGCTTTTCATCGCAGATTCACACGGCTCTAACTTAAAAAAAACCTTATTTATAAGCTTACTAAATATTTTTCATAGTTTATGATTTTATGAATAACATATATTCAATAAAACAATCAAGAGACATTAATATCATTCTGACACCTTAATGTAACAAAGTAATGACTTAAAATTTCTAATATGAAATCAAAGTTTTTTTTAAAGCACATAATCACAAAATCTCTTTTGGTAGATTTACTTTTCAGTTAGTTGCCACCCCCCCGTTAGAGTTTCTCAAATAAATCTTTTGACATATAAAACCAAAACGCTCATCAACATTACTGCGGCTCTGTGTTTCTGTGTCTTGTTATATATATTCAGGCACGGAATGTACTAATATAATGTTTAGAAGGACAAAATTGTTGGATGGGCAGTAACGATGGATTTAGTAATCCGTATTTTATTTGTCTGTCTAATTCTACCTCCTTCTACTTCCAGCACTTTATAATTCCACTGTGGCTCAATAGTGCTATGAAAATGTTATTTATGAGTATTGATTTTAGCGTGTGAAAGTTATAACGTAGTAAGTCATGTGTATTAATCAAAACATGGGAGTGTCTTAAGTTATGAGTGTGCCACTCTACACACACGCATCTCTAAGTAATAAGATTTCCTTTAGAATATACGTCCAAGAATGCCTTGTGCAAAAGGCATATTTTAACGTCCTTAGCTCACATTCAAACTGTACTGGTGTTGCTTATCCTACTGTCCCTAAGTTCTTTATCCTTTGAGATAAGAAACAGTTCTTGGTCCCCGATTAATCTTGGCATAAACCTTTCACAAGGGGAATGATTAAGAAGTTAATTGCATGTTTTTGTGATTCAAATCCCATACAGATGAACTGCACACCACGACACGTTGCATTGTTACAACAGAAAGTCAGGTGGTCCTGTCTAAAAGTACGTTTTAAAGGCAGTTTCTCACACCCTTAGTGCCAGGAGCTTCAGTGAGGTGATCACAGGGGCTCCTTTCCACTGCGCCCTGGCTCCCCAGTCCTTCCTTCCCCATGAGCCGCAAAGTAATGCTACCTGCGTCTCAGAATCATGATGTTCAGAATTAAGCCGGTTCTGCACTGGGAAGAAGCTGAGCAGTAGTGTAGGCAGTATGGCATTTCCCTTTCTTAACATTAGTTTTAACTGGAAAAAAATCTTACTCTGATGTGCTGTTTCCAGGATCCTCCTGAGTCTGGACCTTTCTCAATTTAAGAACTGAGTTCTTCAAATATGGGCCCCCTCTCGGCTGTAGGGAGGGGGCACAGCCCTCATGTGTCCACCCTTGGTGCTGGCCTAGGCATCTCCACCCCTGGTATGGAAGGAAGTTCATTTGTTAAATTGTTCACCGTGGCTGGAGTTCCTCTTTTAGTTTCCTACCTGTATCTCTAGGATTGGGGTACCACTTTGTTCTTACGCATCCCTCACCACTGGACGGCACTCCTGCTTCTAAACACCCGGGACTGTGGTCCTACTGCCTGACGCAGATTGCTTTTGTGGATCTTGAAATATCGTCAGCCCTTGAGTTCTGTGTTACCGCGGCACACTCACCTGCCTGTGAGGGCGTCCTGGGTGCATATGCTGGGCTTCCTTCATGGTGCCCGCCTGCATGAGCACACCCGTTTAATAATGATAACAGGAGCTATGCAGCAAGTTCTTCCCGTTTCTACCATAACCCTAAATCCTTCACATATTCTCTATATTACACTGAATCAACAGGACTTTTCCCTTGCTTTAATTTTAGATAGTGTGTAATACGTGAAAGCAATTGTTTTTCTCAGATTTCCATTGATTATTTTTTAAAGGACCTTTACATTTTTTTAATTGAGTTATAGTCAATTTGCAATGTTGTGTCAGTTTTGGGTGGACAGCACAATGTTTCAGTCATACATGAACATTCATTGATTATTTTTAATTTATCGACTAGTTTCAGAGCATGTTTGTTCTGCCAGGACGTTTCCTGGGGACGACAGGCATTAGTTTTTATCTTTCAGGAGGTCCAAATGCTACTTGGAGAACAGAATATGGTAACAGCAGATGGCTCTAAAAGAGTAGAAGGCTTCCCTCATTAAGCTGGGATGGAAGAAAGGAGGAGATGGCATTAAAGCTTGCTAGAGGAGGTGACAGTGTTTATGCTGGCCATTAGGGATGAGTATTATTTAAAGCAATATCCAGTGGAATTATATCTGCCTCCACATTTCTCCACTTAAATTGGTAATTCAGAGACATTATGTCGGACAAAGAAGAACATCAATGAACAACTGTTTGGTCTCATTCAGTTTGTCTGCACTTTAGCCAAAACTGACTTAAGGTGGCGCTGTCCCCGCCCCGACTCTTCTGCTGCTGATGCTAACGTGACGGCAACAACGGTGAGGATGAAGAGGGGAGCAGGCATCATCTGAATGCTCGTATATTCCAAGAAGTTTGCTGAGACGGCTTTATAGCTTCACATTTCTTTCTTTCTTTTTTTCTTTTTTTTTTTTTTTAACATTTTTTAATTGAGTTATAGTCAGTTTACAATGTTGTGTCAAATTCCGGCGTAGAGCATAATTTTTCAGTCATACATGAACATACGCACATTCATTGTCACATTTTTTCTCTATGAGCCACCACAAGATCTTGTATATATTTCCCTGTGTTATAAAGTATAATCTTGTTTATCTATTCTGCAGATGCCTGTCAGTACCTGCAAATTTTGAACTCCCAGTCTGTCCTTTCCCATGCCCCACCCCCTTGGCAACCACAACTTTGTATTCTATGTCTATGAGTCTGTTTCTGTTTTGTATTTGTTTTGTGTGTTTTGTTTTGTTTTTCTTTTTTAAGAATCTATAGCTTTATGTTTCTGATCGCGTTTGGTCCTGCGAGGTACCAGGTAGGATTTTAAGGTGACCCCCGACTCCTGGCTGCTGGTGGACATACAACTTCTCTCAATATTCAGTCAAACACTAACTGAGGTACTGCCATGACAAGATTTTGTAACTGTAACTCAGCTTTCAAATCAGTAGACCTTAAGACGGGGGTATTATTTAGGTGGGCCTGAATTAATCATATGTGTCCTTTAACTTTGGGCATAGAGGGAGGTCAGAGAGAGAGGAAGTCAGACAGGCTCAAAGCATGAGAATTCGCTGTGCCACTGAGGAGCCACATGGCTCTGAGAGTGACCCCTGGACAACAGCCAGCAAGGAATCAAGGGCTATAGACTCGACTCAGCTGAGAAACTGAATTCTTCCATGACATGACTACGTGAGCTTGAAAAAAAGACCCAGAGCTCCAAGCGAGATCAGAGTCTGGCTGATGCCATCATTTAGACTTGTGAGACTCTGAACAAAAAACCCAGCTGAGTCCACCCAGGTTTTGAACCTACAGGACTGTGAGAAAAGAACAGGTATTGTTTTGTCACGCAAAGGTAGAATACAGACACGACTGTCCTAACCAGTGAATCAGTAACATCATCATACTCATTTTAAGGTGAGTGAAACTTCAGGACTTTATTATTTTGCTCATATTTACCATGTATCAGTATGGCCAATAATACAACACCCAGAACTTCAAAATTGTGAAGATAGTGGTTTCAAATTACAGTAGTTTTATTTTGATGTTATGACTAAGAACTGTTGCCTATAAATATATACACAAGAAATTACATTATTCTCACCCTAACTCTAGTTCCAAACATGGACATGGAAGTCAGAAATGATTGTTACGTCCTTAAGTGCAAAACTGAGTGTAATATTTAGAATATGCTCCAAATCTGATTTAAGGTGAGGCAGTATCCTTCAGTATTTTATCTATAATTTTATACGTTTCTCTAGGTACGATTTGCAGCTGTGGGCTTCAGGATTGCCTTTTTCTCATTTTTTTCACTGGCGGATCTTTCTTCTCATCTAAGGACTGGGCGGGTCATGAAAGGCAAGCTTAAGGAGAGCTATATCCGTGGCTTCACTCCCCCATTTTGGGGCGGCAGAAGGATGAGTAGCAGATGGCAGGATGAATTAAGTACGTGTTGGGGGTGGGGAAGAGACGGCAGAGACAAAGTAACGGCTCTCTACATCTTGATAAAAAACAGACGTAAAGATTTAAGGCAATTATCTCAAAAACTTATAAGGGCAAAAAGGGAAATTAAGGAGATTTTTGGCTACAACACCGTCTAAACTTAAATCTATGACTGGGATGTTATGTACACCAGAAATTGGCACATTGTAACTGACTATACTTCAACTTAAAGAAAAAAAAAAATCCTGACTTCTCACAGAATATATTTTCTGAATTATGGACTGAATCATACTTCCCTGTCGTCTTCCTCCTCATCATTATTTAGCTGCTCTATAACTAGGGGGAATTGAGAGCAAAACACTTCGTCAATAGTTTGCAGACAAAAAGATACAATTCTTTTACAGGCAGCCCTTGGAAACAATGTTTATTCAGAAGGAAAAGTATCAAGGTCGTTCCCAGCACCCCTTCCAGAGAAAGACTCAATGCTTAAAAGCATCCTTGCAAGAAACAACCTTAAAAGCCTACTGAGCCTGGAGTGGTGATTCAGACACACTACCTTTTATTAAAAATCCCACAGACTCATGTATGTTCTCAGACTTTCAAACTTGCTTGGATATAAAACTGAACAATTATAAGAGCAGACACTTAATTGTGCTTATTGTATGCCAGGCGCTTACTCGTGGTATTTTATAAGTATCATCTCATTTAACCTTCATAACCACACTATTGCGTGGGCACAACTACATCCCCATTTTAGAGATGAGAGTACTGAGGCCGAGTGGTTCAATTTGTGCATGAGCACGCTGGTAGTTAGTCCTGGAGCTGGGAACATGAACCCAAGAAATCAGGCTTTGGAAACTATGCTCTAACTACCAACGCTGGCGGGATTTACTTCCCACAGATGTTTGCGACAATATTCCACATGCAACTTGTTTTTCTTACAGAGGAATATCCGTTTATGTCCCCTCAAGAGGTAAGGGCGATGCTCCTTTTTCTTAAGTCTGAGCAGGGTTTGGGACTGAGTGAAAATGACACTATGTAACATTCTAGGCCAGGTGGTATAGCTTTCAGTTGATTCTCTGTTGAACTTTACAGCTTCGGAGCCCTGAGCTGCCACGTAAACAGTCTGCCATTCCTGGGCCAGCATGGTCTGAGGAAGCCCAATTTCATCCATAAGAGGAGAGACCACGGAGAGGCCCTGAGTCTACCCGAAGTTGAAGAGACGCTCAGGAAGCCGCCAGTGGCTCTAGCGTCCCCACAGCTCCAGACCCGGCCACCTGAATCCAGCCACATGTGAGGCCTGAGTAAACACTGCCTAGCCAAACCCAGATTCTTCCCACATTCTTGACCCAAAAAACCCAAGAGGAAATAAACAATGGTTTTAAGCCATTACATTTGGGGTGACTTGTTACATAGCAATAGATGATTTGCACACTCTTTCTCTTAATTTTGTATCGTAAGTGGATTTAGTTAAAAATGAAGCACATATAATTACTACATGTATTGCTTAAAAATACATTATAATTGTTAGTTTGTATCTTGGTATATGTACTAGCTTCCCCAGTAGAAATATTCTTACTGTAATATCATTTGAATCTCAAAAGTTGGTTTGATCCAGTCTCCAGTTTTGTTTTGTCCCCTTGATCTAAATTTTAAGCATTTCACTTTGACAATGGAGCTTTAAACCAAGCATGGGGCCCTTCTGAACTCGGAGCCCCAGTGATTGCACAGGTCAGACATGTGGGAGGCCAGTCCTGACACCAACTCACTCCTGCCTCAGGGCCACCACCCAGGCTATTCCTTCTCACTGTTCCTTCTCCCTCCACCCTGCTTATTAAAGAATGGGCTAATTTCTATAGTAGCTAGATTCTAAAAGTAACAACTTTTTTTTGAAGTATACTTGATTTATAATGTTGTGTTAGTTTCTCGTGTACAAAATGTCGATTCAGTTATGTACATGTATATTCTTTTTCATATTATTTACTAGTATAAGTTATTATGAGATATTGAATATAATTCCCTGTAAGACCTTGTCGCTTATTTTATATCGAGTAGTTAGCATCTGCAAATTCCTAATTTATTCCTCCCCTCCCTTTTCTCCCCTGGTAACCATATGTTTGTTTTCTATGTCTGTGAGTCTGTTTGTTTTGTAAATAAGTTCATTTGTGCCATTTTTTTCGATTTCACATATAAGTGATATCATATGATGTTTGTCTTTCTCTGTCTGATTTACTTCACTTAGTATGATCATCTCTAGGTCCATCTAATGTTGCTGCAAATGGCATTATTTCATTCTTTTTTATGACTGAGTAGCATTCCATTATATGTACATATATATCTATATCTCCACATCTTCCTTATCCAGTCATCTGTCGATGGACATTTAGGTTTCTTCCATGTCTTGACTATTGCAAATAGTGCTGTTATGAACATTGGGGTGCAAGCCTTTTCTCCACACCCTCTCCAGCTTTTACTATTAATAGACTTTTTAATGATGGCCATTCTAACTGGTGTGACATGCTACCTCATTATAGTTTTGATTTGCATTTCTCTGATAATTGGTGATATTGAGCATCTTTTCATGTGCCTGTTGTCCATTGAGAAATGCCTGTTTAGGTCTTCTGCCCATTTTGTGTGTGTGTGTGTGTGTGTGCGGTTAATATAATTAACCTACTGTTTTCCCTATGTCAAATCATTTATTAGGAATGAAGGTACTCTACCTTCCTGAAAAACATCTCTTTTTGTGAAATACGCTCTATTTTGTGAATAAGATGCCACAGATCACTCTAAATAATCCAGCTAGAAGATTCCCACTGGATAACAATGCTAAATCAACTGTCATATTAGGGGGGAAATTTGAAGAACAAATTAAATTCCCATTTAGTCACTCAAATAAAGCAACTGCTGAAGGCTTACCCAGTAGGTACCATCTCAACACTCTGTGGGCAACTTATTTGAGGAGTTGCTCTCCTGGCAAGCTTATTTACTTCATAATCTAAAATATATACATCAAGTAAAATGTGGGAGCATGAGTAGTTTCATTCTAAAGAACTGATTCGTCTTAAATATTTGAGGGTAGACTTCTTTCCAGGAGACAACACATTAGTACCTAGTTTCTGTGTATGCCTGCTAGAAAGATACAGAAAGTGGTATTAATCCATTGATATTAACTTGAAGTATTCAAAGGGGCCTTAAAACAAAATATGCCACTGAGCGTTTACAGGGTGTTAGGTTACAAACACAAAACTACATCCAGAATTCTAGCTCTAATTCCATTAAACAAGTGTTTTACCGGAAGTCCGTGTAATTACCATGAAATGGAACTTGGGCATTATGTTTCTGAAGAAGTATCGACCAAGGGTCAAGTGTGATTTCTCTCAGTGACGTGATCTGTTTTCTCCTAAATGTAACTGCAAAGGGGCACCAAAGGCGCCACTGCCAGAGGCAGATCTTTGGCGTGTGTGCTCATTGAGGATAAAACACTGAAAACAGATACATGAGAAATGCATTCTTTGCAAGATTAGGTAGGATATGAATGAAAGTCTAAATTTCTATAGTTCAGTTACTATAGTCATAACTAAAGGGAAAATAAGACATTTTAGGATTTGAAATGAGGCAAGAGGTGACAGGAATGTGAAAAAAAAATATTCAGACTGCCACTTTCTGCTGTCTTCCTAAATTAAATCCCATTTTTTTCTATTTTGTTGATACCTATATAGATTGAAGCAACATTACAAATTCCTCTCTTCTGAAAGGAATGGAAGAAAGAAAAAAGTAGAAAATGAAATGACACTTGATTACATTTGGCATAAAATGTGTTTAACGCAATTTGTTAAATGCAACATCTATTTCTTCATTTTTGGATTGAAATAAAAATAATCTTTAATAATCATTTCCTGAATATATTTCTTATCAAAGTTGTAGCTAGTAGACACCACTGGGGGAACAAAAGGTAAACTACCAAACAATCGTGTCACATTTAAGCACTAGCCTCCTTTTACTGTATTTGTGGAAGTCAAAATGTACTAATTCCAGACTAAGGATCTGTAGTCCCTTCATGTAGCTGGTGGCAGGCATAATAAATCAATAGGACAAATTGTCAGAGCAGCAGTGTGGCTTTGTTGTTCACCTTCTCATTAAAGCCAGCAGCAACTGCAGAAAAGTTAATATTGCAGCCAGAATTTTTAATGAGATTTGCTACCAATTAGTTTACTGCCCAAGTATATGCTTTGACATTTGGTTAGCTAGAGACCTGGACCGCTTTTCGTGCAAAAAATATTACTACACATGAGCCTGAAAAGCTGTTTCGCTGTCTGAACCAGTGGACAGAATACTTGCAAAATATCTTAAGAAATTTTGACCTTCAAATTCCTGCTTTCTTCTGAGCCGATGTCAAATCAATAAAGGTACCTCAAGCCAATGTTTTATTGATATCTGAACTAACGTGGTTTGCAAAAGAAAAAAATTTTTTTTATTAAGCTTTGCAAACCATTGTCAGGTTACACTATTGTACCCAGAAAAATGTCAGCCTCAAAAAATGGTCTGACGAATGTGATGGAGCTTCTTTGACACATTCTCATCAAAACCCTACTCTGATGCCCACCTGTTTTCAATCACTTCAAGGTTATGAATGAATATTGCAGCGATTTTTATGCCGGAACTGGGATTTTAGCTGTATAAATCATGGCAGAGTTCCTGGAGCATTAGTCATCGAATACTTTCAGTTTTATCATTAGAAAGCAAGCTTTGTGATGTAAAGAAAATTTTGTAAGGTATCATTAGAGAAAAACCTATGACCCGAGTCATAAGATCTCAAAAATTAATGTTAAAAGGAAACTAATGCTCACAAAGAGAAGAGATTTTATACAGGTTATTAAATGGATGTTTATTGCAAATTGAAATAGAACATAAGGACATGGCAAAAAATACTGACGAAAGAACAAAAACCTTTTAAAATATTTAGGCTGTTTGGGAATTGGATACAAGAAGCTACTTCTTACAAATGAGAATAGAGTGAAACAGCGAAGGATGCTCTGAAGACCCTGAAGGAAGGTTCCTGGGGACACGAAGGGGAGGACACGAGGACACGGAGGCAGCGTGCTCCCTGAGACGGGGCTCCAGGATCCCTTGCTCCAGCTAGTTCTTCCCTCCTTGGGTGCCTCCTTTATCCCCCGGCTTAAAAGCAGTTACCATTTCTCTCCCTGCCTTCCGTGTTCCTATCACTTTAGACACCGAAATGTCACAAAACCGTACTTTTCACTCCTCCGAGGGCTTATGTTCAGCCCATGATTAAACCTGAAGTTTCCCCATGCACACCACGGGTTACATTTCTTACTCCAGTTCCAATATCAATTTATTCATTTTTAATGAATTAAATTTTACATTCAGGAGCCTTCTAGCTCCTGGATTTTAAATGCCTGCATCACACCCGCCCTGTCTCTTACACAGACAAAAAATAAACTGTTATCTCCTTTAAGGATTATTCTGAAGAGTCAATAAATTTCTTACCTTCCTGTCATAGAGTGTGGGAAGAAAGTTTTCTATTTCCCATGATTCTGTATAAATGAGCTTTTATCTCACTTTGATACCATTGAATATCACATTAGTGTCAGAGACTCTGCCTTCCTTAGAACCACAATGACTAATTTCCCTTGCCTTGCTGTAATCAAATTTTTATGCTAAATTAAATTAAATTTAATTTAATTTTCTACTGCTTTTCTTCCTTTCTTCCTTTTAGAGGAGAGGAATTTGCTGCTTCAATCCATAAATATACACACACACACATTCATCACTTAGAAAAAATAAAATTTGCGTTTAATTAAAAAAACTGAAAATGCATGAAATGACCATCTGAATATATTTTTACATTCCTGTAATCACTTTTCTCATTCCAACTCTTAAAATGTCTTATTTTTTCTTTTAGTTACACATGTAGTAATTGAAATATAGAGATGTGGACTGTAATTCATACCCAACTTAAAAAATATTGCAAAGAAAACACTTGATCTCTCATATCTTTCAACCATCAAGACAAAGCAGACTTGCAGCACTCTTTTAAATTAACCAGTGTGATTTTGTGTCCTCCATGTTATTAGGCCATGAACTATTCATTAATTAAGAGTGTCCTTTACTTCTTTGCCTTCCTGGTAGAGGATATATTTTGGCACATGGTAGGTGCTCAGAAATGAGTGCTAACTACTAACTCCAGAGACAACACTTACTAAGTACCCAGCCCTTCATGCAGAGTTTTACACATCATCTGATCTAATTTTTCTCAGCACCCACGGGAAAACTCAAGTCCGTAAACATTTGGTAACTTACTCAAAGTCAACATTACATAGCAGAATCAGTAGAAAAGCATCATAACAATGCAAAGTAAGCCCCATCGATCAGCTAGTTGATAACTTAATGACGAATGTACTGGAATATTCTTATTAAAAAACACTGTTCAATCGAAAGGTCCATAATATATTTTGTAGAATCATCCTTATCAATAAAAAAGATAAAATATAAAACAAATTACTACTTTGGAAAACAATAAACACACATGTAATGTGGTAAAATCTCCTTACAATACAAAAACAGACATATAGACCAATGGAACAGAATAGAGAGCCCAGAAGTGAACCCACAACTTTTGGTCAACTCATCTTTGACAAAGGAGGCAAGTATATACAATGGAACAAAGACAGTCTCTTCAGCAAATGGTGTTGGGAAAACTGGACAGCAGCATGTAAAGCAATGAAGCTAGAACACTCCCTTACACCATAAACAAAAATAAACTCAAAATGGATCAAAGACTTAAACATAAGACAAGATACAATAAACCTCCTAGAGGAAAATATAGGCAAAACATTATCTGACATACATCTCAAAAATGTTCTCCTAGAACAGTCTACTCAAGCAGTAGAAATAAAAGCAAGAATAAACAAATGGGACCTAATGAAACTTACAAGCTTCTGCACAGCAAAGGAAACTAAGTAAAACAAAAAGACAACCTACGGAATGGGAGAACATTTTTGCAAATGAAACAGACAAAGGCTTGATCTCCAGAATATATAAGCAGCTCATATGACTTAATAAGAAAAAAACAAACAACCCAATCCAAAAATGGGCAGAAGACCTAAACAAGCAATTCTCCAAGGAAGACATACAAATGATCAACAGGCACATGAAAAAATGCTCAATATCACTAATTATCGAGAAATGCAAATCAAAACTACAATGAGGTATCACCTCACACCAGTCAGAATGGCCATCATTTAAAAGTCCACAAATGACAAATGCTGGAGAGGCTGTGGAGAAAAAGGGAGCCCTTCTACACTGCTGGTGGGAATGCAGTTTGGTGCAGCCACTGTGGAAAACAGTATGGAGATTCCTCAAAAGACTAGGAATAGACTTACCGTATGATCCAGGAATCCCACTCCTGGGCTTATATCCAGAAGGAACCCTACTTCAAAACGACACCTGCACCGCAATGTTCATAGCAGCATTATTTACAATAGCCAAGACATGGAAACAGCCTAAATGTCCATCAACAGATGAGTGGATAAAGAAGTGGTATATTTATACAATGGAATACTACTCAGCCATAAAAACTGACAACATAATGCCATTTGCAGCAACATGGATGCTCCTGGAGAATGTCATTCTAAGTGAAGTAAGCCAGAAAGAGAAAGAAAAATACCATATGAGATCACTCATATGTGGAATCTAAAAAAAAAAACAAAGAATAAATACAAAACAGAAATAGACTCACAGACATAGAATACAAACTTGTGTTTGCCAAGGGAGCAGCGGGTGGGAAGGGACAGACTGGGATTTCAAAGTGTAGAATAGATAAACCAGATTATACTGTATAGCACAGGGAAATATACACAAGATCTTATGGTAGCTCACAGAGAAAAAAATGTGACAATGAATATATATGTTCATGTATAACTGAAAAATTGTGCTCTACACTGGAATTTGACACAACATTGTAAAATGATTATAAATCAATAAAAAATGTTAAAAAAATCTCCTTACAAAAACAAAAATAAAAAATATTGTTAGTAAATCATAGCTTGCGAGTTGAGATATGAGCATTTACCTGTTCTTCTAATATACTCGTCCTTGGCCTTGCATATTTTCACATTTTTATACATATATTTTAATGTATTTTTCACATGTATGTTATGGTCATATTTTAAGTTACTTGAAGTCATCCATTGTTTGATTTTGAAAACTCCTCAAAATCTAACGTAATTTGCAACCACTAGGGTTTAGCTCTCTGATAAAGTAAGTTAAACTTACCATCACATATCACGTGTGCACGTAAATGTACTTGGGTGAATTGTGTTATCAAAAGTCAGTGAAAAAGTAAATGAGAGAGAAGTAAAACTTGCAAGAAAATAAAATCTAAGACAAAACATAGAATGGAGAAGACATGTGATACTTTGACAATGGCATAAAGGAGGAAGGGAAAGGTGAGCCAAGGTGAGCAGGTTGGAGCTAGCTACGTTAATGAGGCAGGTGCTACTCCGAGCAAAGAATCACTCTGTCACTGTGGGACAATATTGCGTCTACAGTTATTGTTGCCACTTTATTATTAAAGCCCATGACCGCTAGGAATTCAGCTGTAGTCCAACACAATTAGGTTTATTAAGCTTGCTTCTGCAAGGGAGACTACATAACGAGGCAAACCATCGAACTGGCAAGTGTTAGTTTGTAAGCTAAGGAATCACTAAAGCCACGAGTCTGTGCAAAGTTAGTTTTCAGTGGCTAGCGCTGAATTTATTTAATCTTTTATGGAGATCTGGCTGAAAATTTACATGAGCTGACCTTCAATTTCCATTCAAATGAGAGTTTCTACGACTCTTTGAAGCCTGTGGCAAAAATAATGTCAGATGAATTCTTCAGGGTGAAATTACTGTTTACTAATTTAACAAAAATCAGAGCTTTGAACTGCTCTGGCTCTTTGTAATAATATAAGAGCCCACCATGATCGAAATTAAAATGAATGACTACACTCCGAAGTAAATGAGCACTATTAAAAATTGTATGCATAAGGCTAATACAATTCAGCCCTACCTACAATTTGGAATTCTAAGTGTTGGTTCAAGAGACTGGGGTGAGGAGTGGGCATAAATGACATGATGACGATGGTAAGGATCTAGCCCTACAGATACCATTACTTGCCCATAAGTAGCTTAGGTATGTATTTTAACTTGCAAATTTAACAAACACTGTGGATTCTTGCTGATATATTCATATATTTACAGAGACCTCATGACTTACTGTGCATTGGCAAGAGGCTGGCTGGGGTTCTCACTAGGGGCCATGGTCACGGACATGAGAGAAAGCACCTGGTTCTCAGGATGTTCAATTCCATGATCCTTGGTATTATTAGAAGATTGGTGTGGACTTAATGTCCTGTCTCTGAAGTAATAATTAAGGGAAAAAAATTTTTTCTCTTGCTTTTAATGAAAAAAATGTGAAATTAATTTACTCAACCATGTAAATGAGTTCTGGACTACTTTCGCTTGGCCAAGTTACGTAAATTCTAGGCTTTGTAAGACTTGTCCTGGATACCCACCATAAAACCCTATGTTGATAATAACCAGCACACTGAAAAATTCTGCCAAATGTATCTTCAATACATTCTAGTAGAATATTTGTTACTATTAAAGCAGAATCAATAAACAAAATACAGATTTTATCATAGGGAAGATTTTTCAGCCATACTCTTCAATGAAACAGCTCTCGCAAATATCTAAACTCCCTCAGTGAGCCAGATCTTACCCTCCCATCCCCAAATCCAAGGTGATGGAATAACACACCTTTTAGACGTCTTGTCACTTGCCAAAACAATAGAGGAATTTGAGTTAAATGATTATACATAGTGCCTCTGATTTAGAAAACATTTCCATGGAACAGTTGTGAATTGAATTTGGTTCCCTCAAAAGATGTTGAAAATCTCACCCCTGGAACCTGTAAATGTGACCCTATTTGGAAACAGGGTCCTTGCAGCGGCATTATAGTAAGATGAGGTCGTTAGAGTGGGACCTGATCC
The DNA here is from genome assembly GCF_036321535.1 of Camelus dromedarius. Taxonomy (NCBI): domain Eukaryota; kingdom Metazoa; phylum Chordata; class Mammalia; order Artiodactyla; family Camelidae; genus Camelus; species Camelus dromedarius. The sequence continues at coordinate 39,023,379 of NC_087454.1, read as the reverse complement.
ATATGGTTATAAGAGAATTCACAGGGAGAATTCCACGTGTCCACAGAAGAAGAGAGAGAGCTGATGCAGCCGTAAGCCAAGGAAGGCCAAGGGCTGACAGCACCACCGGAAGCTAGGGAGGGCAAGGAAGGAGTCCACCCCGACTCTCAGAGGGAGCACAGCCCTGCTGCCCCTTTGATTTCAGACTTCCCAACTCCAGAACTGTGAGAGAATACATTGCTATGGTTCTGCGGTACCCAGTTTGTGGTTCTTTGTTACCAAAGCCCTGGGAAAAAATACTATAACAGTGTAATCTATTTTTATAATCAAATTTGCCAAATGAAGACTAGTTTGCTCTTAAAGAATAAATCTATTAGAAAGTGAAATGCCATGATCTTATGTAATGAAATATAATTAACTCACCATATTCATGTGCAATGACATTTAGAATCCTCCCGCGTGAATTTTCATGTTAATATTTTTATGTGCAAAATATTCTTCTTCAATCTATGGAAACTGTCCTAATTTAAACCGTGTATCTTCTACAATTGATAGCATGGCTAGAAGTTGGTAGATTTGAATTCTGGAATTTCTATTAAAAGACAATTACCTGGTATTTCAGTCATGGTCTCCGGAAACAAGGCCCATAGAGGCAGCTCCTGAGATACTAAGCAAAGCCACAGGGGTGTGAAAAATATTTATCCCTGTGGATAATATATAGATTTTCTGATAAAATTTCCCAAACGCGACCGGAGTTCTCTTGTTTCTCTACAAAGAATGTGAACGTTGTCCCCTCAGTGATGACTGCACTGCAGAGCGAGGATGGTACTCCTTGCAAATCACATTTAACAGTAACGAAAACCAGCATCACTGATGATGGAGTTCAAGCTTTTTTAAAAAGGTACTGATTTTAGTGAATGATAAGATGAAAATCAGGGCTTTATGCTTTTCCTGTGCCTGTGTCAGTGCCCAGGGCTGTCCGCATGCATATTAAGCTTTGCCTTCTACTTGTTACTTCCGTTGTCAAATTTCACATTGTGAAACCACAGAAGAACGGCAATTATAGAAACACTAAGCACTATATTAAGAAAATTTCACAGTGTGTTAAAAAGCTGCTGGTATTTGGACTTTTTTTTTCTTTGCTATAGGAAAAATCTAAATAGGTCTTCTGGAAGAAAAATAAAATACATTAGATTTGAAAAATAAAATGCTATGTTTTTACATAGTCTGTTTAATAAATACATTTGGTTTGGGGAAATTTCAGTTTATAAAACCTCTTTTTTTTTTTTTTAACCAGGAACTGTGGCTTTCTAAATACATTAGTTATTTGCCATATTAGTGCCAAATCCAAGCTGTGGTTGTGGTGCACGACACCCGGAGAGCTCACCCTACTAACCTTTACGTAAACTTACAAGACACTGGTGTGTAATAAGTATGACCTCCATTTAATGAAGCTAGATCTTTATATTTTTAGTACTCATTTGGAAAACCAACTAACTCTAGCTCTATTGAACAAATTGAATAGGAAATAAATCAAGTGCTAAAACATTGGTGACGAGCCAGACTTTCTGTAATTAGAATACTGATATGCCCAAGGCTGGAGTTCCAAATTTTGATTGACATCTTTCACAGACTAAAGGCATCAATTTCTTTTTTAGTGTGCTGCCACTATGCCCCATCTCAAAAACCAGAGATCTGAATCCCAGAGAAAAAAATCCCTAAAAGTGTCAATTTACAATATAAATATCACTTATTATTTCATTTTCATGTTGCTAAGATAATATCTATTGTGCAATTCAACTGTTCTTCTCATCAGTACCAATTCTGAAATGGCATTTTGCTGCCTGCTTAAAAAAAAAAAGACCTTCACATTGTGAAAATCAGAAAATTAGGCAGGGAAGGTATTTTGAAGTAAAGTGACGACATGGCAGGCAACAGAGAGAGATTAGGGAGAGAGAAAAGGATGCAAAGGAAGAAGGGTGTTAGGGACACTTAAGAGGTAACTGGAAATTGGAATAAGATGATGAGAAGGAGGAGGATGACTAAAGACAGAAGTAGCTCAAAAAGGACCAGAGGATGTGAACTCTGGGCTCCTCTTGAGAGAGTGAGTAACCAGCACCCAGTGGTGGAGGACCCCAGTCTCTGGACGCGTCTATTTGGTTTCGGTTAGAGTAAACTCACATGTTCTTATCAAAGTCTAGATGAAACACCCTTCAAGACTGTACACTGTGTTTTGCTGGTGTGTTCCATCTTCACCAGAAAATTTTGACACTGGACATTAGAAATGATGTGAAGGTAATTGAAAATGTGTGCCTCCCTTTGTAAATTGCTAAATGGAAATTTATCGTGCTCATTCATTTATCGTGGGTCTCGTTACTCTAAGCCAATCCTCTGGAACATGTGAAGTATAGAAAGACAGTAAAACTGGACTTCTAGATGCACAAAGTGAGCCAAATGAGCAAAAAAGATGATAACACACAGTGTCGCCGCCTTCTAGTAATTTTCTTTGTTTCTTTAAGCAATCGTTGTCTGGGACAATGTCTCAGTGGTCTCAAAGGAAATACACATCTTTATATATGTCACTGTGAATTGCTTTACTGAACCTTAAAAGGTTTTGGGAAATCTACACTATCCTTCATAGTAAAGTGAGTACATAATTGAACTAACTACTTCCTCTAAATTCCTCTTTTCTCTCTTAATTTCTCCCAGTATCTTTTCCATTTAGAGATGTTTACTTTGGCTCTAATATTTTTAATGCTTTTTAACCATCGAGAGACCTTCAGCCCTTTTGTAAGGCAGGCAGTATTTAATTTGTAAAATGAAAATAATTATTTCATTCATACAAATGATCTGGCAGAAACAAGTGTGATCAATGAGGCCAAACGAGGGCATGAGGGATTAAAGGATTGAGAGCAGAATTTTCTCACTCAGTCTTAATGGTTAATTTAAATACAAATTTTTAAATATTAATTCTTCAAAATATTATCTAATACAGTATAACTTAAAGAAATAGGACAAACTTTTGGAGCTCACCTTGTCCCTATCGTGACTTTTTTCCCCTTCTCTCTCTCTCCTTCCTCAGAGATTTCCAAAATTCTGGGTTTGATATGTGCCTTGCTTTCCGTGTTTATGCTAGATATGGATATATTTATCAATAATATCAAAATTGTGTTTTCAAAATTTTGTTTTTGTTTTCCTGGTGAGTAACTGAGGGCATTATTTTCCATAGATTAAATGAGATCCACAAACACACTCTTCTTTATTCCAAATAGGACTTTGCAAAAAATTTGATTCCTGCCTATCCACACTGTTTTCTGTAGTAGAGAAAGCAAAGTTCCTACTCCCCTAGAATTTAGGGGAAGAAATACAGGGAAATAAACAAATCAACATGACAATGGTTGCAGCCCAGGAGAGAAGGTAGCTCTGAGGACCTTACTTCCAACTGAGACCAGCTGATAAGGAAGAGATGGCCAAGGGATCTAGGGATGAGATCTAGGAATGAGAACTCATGGTAAAGGAAACAGCAAGTGCCAAAGTCCTGGAGAATGAACAATTGTGTGCTTTTCAGTAAACAGAAAGCATTTCCCAAACCCTCTGAAATACAGTCCATTTTATCATTTATCTTCAGGTGAGGCACAGAAATTTCATTGACGTCTGAGCTAGAAAATGGTAAATCCTAGATGCAGGTCCAAACAATCTGCCCCCAGAAACTTGCTCTTAATACACAAACAGCAACAGAATTAATGGACGTGTGTGTAGAAAAGGTAGCAGAAGGCCTTGATTAGCTGGGAAAGGAGATTCCATTTCTTTCTTTTTTTCTTCCAAATTGCAAGAGAAAGACACTGAAGGGCTGTAAACAGTTGAGCTATAGCTGACTTATATTTGAGAAGAATGACTCCTTTTTCTGGGAAAGAAATGAATTATTGGAAGGCGTTAGAACTGAAAGCCATTAGAAGACTTTTATGGAATTGTAAGCAAGAAATGATGATGGCTCAGATCAGGCTACACTGATGGATGTGGAGGGGATGGGGAGGTTCAGGATGTTTTGTAAGTGTAGCCAGCACAACTTTCTGATGCAGGAAGTGAAAAAAAAAAAAAAAAGAATATGGGATGGCTACATTTTTGGCTTGAGCAATGAATAAATGGAGGTGCTCTACAGAGGATGAAGGATCCTGGACAAGGAATGGGTTTGACAGGGCCTGAGGTTGTAGAAAAGAAATTCTGTTTTAGTTATTTTAAGCAGGAAGTTAGAATAACAAATCTGGATCTTGAAGAGGGTTTAATTTTGGAAAATCAACTTAGGTCTGATGAAAGAGCAACTATTTAGAGGGTCAAACCAACCTTTGCTTCCTTCCAGGAATAATTTTTGCCCTTAGAGACGCTCTGACACTCACATTTGGATCTGTTACTGTTTGGGTGGAAATCTGTGTATCCCAAGCTTTTAAAATCCATTATTCAGAAAGAATATTCTTTTTTTCATTGAAGTAGAGCTGATTTACAATATTGTATTAGTTTCAGGTGTAGAGCATAATGATTCAGTATTTTTGCTGATTACATTCCGTTATAGGTTATTACAAGCTAATGGGTATAATTAACCTGTGTGATACAGTAGATCCTTGTTGCTTATCTATTTTATATAGAGTAGTTTGTATCTGTTAAACCCATACTCCTAATTTGTTCCTCTCTACTCCTTTTCCCCTTTATAAACCACAAGTTTGTTTTCTTTATCTGAGTCTGTTTCTGTTTTGTACATTCATTCATTTGTATTATTTTTTAGATTCAACACATAAGCGGTATCAGATACTATTTGTCTTTCTCTGCCTGATTTATTTCACTGAGAAAATTCTCTAGGTCCATCCATGTTGCTGCAAAAGGCAGCACTTCATTCTTTTTTATGGCTGAATAATATTCCACTGAACATATATATATACACCACAAATTCTTACTCCAGTTGTCTGTTAATGGGCACTTGGGATGCTTCCATGTCTTGGCTACTGTAAAGAGTACTATGAACATTGGGGTTTGTGTATTTTTTCAACTTAGGGTTTTCATTTTTTCTGGATATATACCCAGGAGTGGACCTGCTAGATCATATGGTCATCCCATTTTTAGTTTTTTAAGGAAACTCCATAATGTTTTCTATAGTGGCTACACCAGTTTACATTCCCACCAGCAGTGTACAAGGGTTCCCTTTTCTCCACATCTTCTGCAATATTTGTAATTTGTAGATTTTCTGATGATAGCCATTCTGACCAGTATGAGGTGATACCTCGTTGTGGTTTTGATTTGCATTTCTTTAATAATTAGAGATGTTGAGCATCTGTTCATGTGCCTGTTAGCCATCAGTATGTCTTATTTGGGAAAATGGTATTCAAGTCTTTAGCCCATTTTTTTTTTTGATTTTTTGTTTGTTTGTTTTGTTTTGTTTTTTCAATATTGAGTTGTATTAGTTGATTGTATATTTTGGATATTAACCCCTTATCAGTTGCATTATTTGCAAATATTTTCTCCACTCCATAGGGTTGTCTTTTTCTTTTGTCGATGATTTCCTTTACTAGGCAATAGCTTTTAAGGTTAATTAGGTCCCATTTGTTTATTTTTCCTCTTATTTACTTTGCCTTAGGAGATGTATCTAAAAAAAAAATTGCTACAGTTTATATCAGAGAGTGTTCTGTCTATGTTCTCTTCTAGGAGTTTTCTGGTTTTAGGTCTTATATTTAGGTCTTAAACTATTTTGAGTTTATTTTTGTATATGGTTTGAGGGAATGTTCTAATTTCATTGTTTTGCATTTAGTTGTCTAGTTTTCAAAGCATCACATATGGAGGAAACTGTGTTTTCACTATTAAATATTCTTGCCTCCTTTGTTGTACATTAGTTGACTGCAAGTGTGTGGGTTTATTTCTGGGCGGTCCATTCTGTCCTGTTGAGCTATGTCTGTTTTTGTGCCAATACCACACTGAGTTGATGACTGTAGCTTTGTAGTATATTCTGACATCAGTGAGGGTTATACCTCTAGCTTTGTTCTTTTTTCTCAGCATTGCTTTGGCAATTCTGGGTCTTTTCTGGTTCCATATAAATTTTAAAATTATTTGTTCTAGTCCTGTAAAAAATATCATCGGTATTTTGATATGGGATTACATTAAATCTGTAGATTGCTTTGGGTAGTGTGGTCATTTTAATGATATTAATTCTTCTAATCCTGAAGAATGAGATATCATTCCATTTCTTTGAATCATATTCAGTTTCTTTCATCAATGTCTTATAGTTTTCAGAATATAGTTCTTCCACCCACTATATATTTTATTTTATTTTTTGATGGGATTTTAAATGGGATTTTTTAAACTTCCTTTTTCTAATAGTTTATTTGTTTATAGAAACGTAACTGATTTCTATATATTAATCATGAATCCTGCAACTTTGCTAAATTTATTTATTAGTTCCAATAGCCTTTGGGTGGAGACATTAGCATTTACTTTATAGAGTATTATATCATCTGCAAATAGTGACAGTTTTAACATCTTCCCTTCCAATTCAGATAAATTTAAATTTTTTTCTTATCTGATTGCTGTGGCTAGGACTTCCAATACTATGTTCTACAGATGATGCAAGAGTGGGCATCCTTGTCTTGTTCCTGAATTTGGCAGGAAGGTTTTCAGCTTTTCACCATTGCATATTATGTTTGCTGTGGTATTAATGTAAGTGGCTTTTATTATGCTGAAATATGTTCCTTCTCTATCCACTTTGGTGAGAGTTTTTTTTCTTTTATCATGAATAGACATTGAATTTCACTTTTTATGTGTCTATTGAGATGATCATGTGATTTTTGCTTTTCCTTCTGTTGATGCAGTACATTACACATTGATTGATTTGCATTTGTTGAACCATCTTCCCAACACTGGAATGAATCCAACTTGATCATGGTGTATGATCCCTTTTATGTATTTTTGGATTCGATTTGCTAATAATTTGTTAACGATTTTTGCATCTATATTCATCAAAGATATTGGCCTGTAATTTTCTTTTTCTTTTTTTTTTTTTGTAGTGTCTTTGTCTGGCTTTGGTATCATAGCAGGGGTCTTATTCCTTATGGCCTCTTTGGTGTATATGGCACACACTTAACAAAAATATTTACCAGGGCTGTGGTTTTTGATAGTATTTTGTAGGAGATAAGTTAAGTGGCAGTGAACACCAAATAACTTGAGAAGGCAAAGTACAGCCTGGACACCTCTTCCTCTCAAGTTTGTAATCAACCCTAATGGGGCTGAATATCTTCCTAACGACTGTGTAAGGAAAATTTTAACTCAGAATTGGTAAATCTATATGGACTGAAGAGTTAAGTTGACTGAAACTGGATTTAAAGATTTTAATCTTGTTAAGATTATTATTTTTTCCCTTGGTTTCCTAAGAACAAGCACTATTAAAGACCTCCATATTTCCTTGTCAGTTAAATAAGTTGAATCGCTCAGTTACCAGAATCAGTTCTGTCTTGGAATATTTGGCCTTCCATTTTCCTGTACTTCAGAGATTTTCAAAATGTAGTCTGCAGAACGTCTCTGTCAGCATCCACTGGGGTGCTAGCTAATAGTATAAAAACCCAGGCCCTAACAGGACTTCTTAAATCAGAAATTCTAGATTTAGGGCTTGGGAAGGTGCATTTTAAATAAATTCCCAAGATGATTCTTATTTTTGCTAAAATTTGAGAAGACTGTTTTATTTAATTTGTAGGATATATGTAATTGTACTGTCTCATTAAAAGATGCTGAATATGAATAAGAGTTCACCCCTTTCCCATCTTCTTATGCAGAGATCGATATCTCTTTCTCTGTATCCATGACAGCCTGAGTTATTTCCATGGCAATCCTTGAAACAGTCTACTATAATTTTTGCAAGTCTGTATTCCAATAGTCGGTCACCTCCGTGAGGAAAGATACCATTCCTGGTTATTTTTAAATTTTTTTCACTATTGTATCTCTGGTGCCTGAAATAAAGCCATCATGTGCTGAATCATGGATGCTTGGTCATTCTAACACGTAGGTGTTGTTTGCTAGGTTGACTAGAATTGAGGTAGGTTCGAAGCAGCTGGCAAAGGGGCCGTGATTAGCCGTGTCTGCCATGGTTAAGAAGGTGACACAGGTGAGGCACACACCACATTGCTGCCTTTCCGTAGCTCTCACTGAGGGTTCCCTCCAGCTCTCAGGGAGGGGAAATTAGGAGTTCACGTTGGAATCCTCTATAAGAGCTGTATATAACTTTTGAAATTAAGCTAAAAATATTTTTAAAATTTTGATAAGGCACGTGGGCTCATTCTTTATCATTGTGACTCTTCATAAAATTCTTACTTTAAAAAAGCCTTTTCTACATGTAAAGATTGCTTAGAACTTCTCTGATGGTTGCAGATAACAGCCCAATACCTCAAGTGAGCAAACTCCGAAGCAGAATGTTCCTTCCAGGATGTTGTCCTAACACAGGTTATTTCTCTCTGAATGTGATGCACATTAGACGCAAACTAATTTAATGACTCTATTCATCAATGGGTAGTTATGTCAAAATGGTTTTTCCATTATTCCTTTCCCTGACTAATGAGAGGTATCTGTGAATAGACACTTCCTCATAATGTAGTTTGCTTCCAGAGTATTTATATGCATTTTAGATGACTTTGCGTTGGAAGCAAAGCTTCCAACACAAAAATATGTGGCTACCACAAAATCTGGAGATTACAAAATTAAAATGGAGAATCCTGGAGCCAGTAAAACAAGTATATGGGTCTCTTCGTGAAGAAATGGTGCCTGAAAGAACATGTTCCAAAATATCAGATCTCTAATCCAAATTAAATCATGTAGGTATGTTTACTTTCCACCCTTTCTTATTCTGATGATATAGAAAGCATTTTATTTTATTTTATTTTATTTTGAGTTTTCCCAGAAGATTTTTTTCCTCCACAAGGAGTTCAAAGAGTATTTTAATACAATCAAGCACCTGAGTTTATGGCCAACCAAGCTCTGAACTGAGAAAAGCTTATGCCCCTGTTTTTATTCACCTTGTCTAGCCAACATCTATTGAAAGCATAGGACTCCATTTTGTACTGGAATCTGGGCACTAGAAGATTTGCACCTTAGAAATTCCACTTTCAGATACATCAGAAAAATTAAGGTGCCTGAAAATTCATGCAACAGACGTAACTGGGAAGGAGGCATGACTTTAAGTTCTAATAGTAAGACATTAAATCATTTCTGTTGTTTTAAGTGATACTATGATGTGGTCCAAATTCTGTTACTACATAGTCTTCAGGTGCTGCTTATCTGAATTCCCATACTTTTATTGGAAACCTAAACTTCCTCAAAATAAAATTTACTACCTATTTTTTAAATGAGAGTAATGCATTAATCATGCTCATGTCATTCAAATGGTTTATTGTCCACTTTGCCAGTATTCAAACTGGGCAGATTTATTGTGCTGGTGCTTTAAATCTATAACTTCACAGCTCTTATTTGGAAAAAGTTCATAGAGATGCATCATTTTATTATAAATTTAATTCAGTATTCACTTTAATATTCATTTCATTTTAGTTGAAATCAAGGGAAAATTATTTCATTAGCCAAAAGCATGTGGGAAAAGATATAACTTCGATTCTGAAAATCAAATTAATTTATGTTAAAAGGGTATTTTTATAAATTGTCATTGAGGTCTTTAAAAAATATTTGTCAAAAAACTCTCATCTGACAATGTGGGCATTTTCTTTCTAATAAAAGTCAATGAATTATCAACTTAAAATAGAATTTTCGTAGTGGGGATTGATGATACACACGATAGATTTGGTCTTGTTAATAGTTGCAGTACCTCTGCATCTAATCACACTTAATCCTCTAACGGTCCTCTGAATTCCCAGCTCTGACAAACAGCACTAGATATGTGTGTATTTACACCAAAATTTTCTTGAATAGTTTTTGCAGTAGATTTAACTGTAAGTAGAAAATGCATCTTCTCTAAAGGCGCTACAAAAAAGTCAGTATAGTAGAGGAAGCTGTGAAAATTCATGGTCAAAAAAATCACCATCTCTGATCTGTTGATATGGTCACCATTTAAAATTTGTTTGTGGTGGGAATTTAGTCATGAAACAAGTCCCCCAGGAAAGAGGTGGCACATTGTGGGGTTTAAGAGCACGGACAGTGGAGCCCAGAGCTGTTCAAAGGGCAGCCCCACTACCTCTGTCTGTAAATTCTGCAGGCGCTTCATTTCTTTGGGTCTTGGTGTCCTCAGTTACTGAATGAGGACACTTCTCATCTCTGTATGAGGGTTAAGTTAAATAAGTCAGTATTTGTAAAAAAAAAAATATTAGAGCAGCACCAGCCACATAGTAAGCACTGCATAACTGATTATAAATAACATTTTAAAGAAACAGTGCTAGATTAGAATGTTGTCACTTAAAAGATTTCTCTCTTTTCAAAAAACAGGATATCGGATATTCTTAACCTGACAAAATAGTGTAAAATGACTTCTGGGGTCTGAACAATGAAAGACGGATTTTTCCCAAACTTTCTGCTTATTTTACAAATGTTCTTCACTTATTGTCAGACCTTTGCCCTGATCTTACTTTAAAGAATTGTGACATTTTTAGGGATTTCTGATAGTTATTTCTCTTACTTTCCCATATCTCTTCTTTTGCCTTCTCCACTGTGCCCTGTACCCTAGGAGGCTGACCTCCACAGGCTGGGACCTCAGGCTTTCTTGCCACCTGACTTTCTCTTGAGTTAAGCCAAGGGGAGTCACTGACAAGAAATCAGAGGACGGGAAAAGAAAGAGATGAAGATTTTCATTCTTCACAACTCGGGCCCCCGCTCTCTTCTGCTGGACCCAGATTTGACAGTGGGTCCTGTGGGAAGCCCCGTTCACCCAGTGTGTCTGCTTTCATAGGTTACATCCAGTGCCTCTGACTTGCCCCTTCAGGGCAAGGTTTCCCAGACTTCCTGCTGTTGTGAACTGAACCCTTCGCTGCTTCACCATCCCTCGTTGAAGGGGTCCCTTCAGTGAGTTCTCCTGAATTGCCTCTGTGAGTGTGCCATCTCGTCAATGCTGGAAACCAGGTCCATAAAGGTAACACTTCAATGAGTTATAAATTTCTCCTTTCTGGCCTCTAAAGAAATTCCTGATGAATTTTCAAAGTAATTGGAAAGTTCATTGTATCCAATATGTGTGGAATTTCTCATTTGCATAAAATTCAGCGGCTCTTGGTAGGGATATTTTCTACCTTTTCAAAAAGCTTATTTTAAAATTTAGCACATTTTTAAAAAGCAGAGTTCTTTCATAACTTTTCTAGTGTGAGTCACAGAACCCAAAGTAATTCTAAAAGTAAAAGACCTTACTTAGGAAAATAAACAGAATTAAGGAAAGCTAAGCCCAAGATGCTTAGAAATCAAAAGGATCAGATAAAATAAATACAATATTCGTATTTATTAAACTGATAATCTACAGGTCTATTAAGCACTGAGGCAAACAAAGTTACACAGTTACATTATAGGTAAGGCCAGAAATAAAATAGAAAATGGTTCCCGTTAAACTTAGCAGACGAGAAAGAAGTGGCATAATATATTTAAAGTCATGAGAAAGAAAAACCTGGAATCTAGGATACTCTAGCCAGCAAGATTATCATTTAGAAGGAGACATTTTCTCAGATAAATAAAAACTAAAAAGAATTCGAAAACTACCCTAAAAGAAATATGGAAGGGTCTTCTCTAAATAGAAGAGAAGCAAGAATCAATAGGAAAGAGAAAATCACAACAGGAAAGGTAAGCATATAAAAGGATTGAAGATCACTTAAATAAGCTGCTACATAGATTAAAAAACAATAAAAAAAATTGTGAAAGATTACAACTACAATTAACAGTAAAGGCTAAGCACTGAGGATTTAAAATATAATATCAAAATCAGACAATGTGGGGGAGGGGAGCACAAAAGTGCAGCTCCTTTAGAATGTGTTTGAACTTGTACGACTACCAATTTAAAGCAAGTAGATAGTTATGGGTCAACATACTTGGACTCCACAGTAACCACAAATCAAAAACATGCAATAGATTTACAGAAAACAGAGAGAAAGGAACTCAAGCATGCTATAAAAGAAATCATCAGACCGCAAAAGAAAAAGCCAAAAAGAAGAAGAAATGAACAAAGAAGAACTTTAAAAGCAGCTGGAAAACAAGGATTAAAATGGCAATAAGTACATACCTATTAATAATTATTTGAAATGTCAATGGACCAAATCCTCCAAGCAAAAGACAGAGAGTGGCAGACTGGATTCAGAAAAATAACAACCTACAGTATGCTGCCTGCAAGACATGCCTTCAGGACTAAAGACATACACAGACTGAAAGTCAGGGGATGGAAGACAATATTTCACGCAAATGGAAATGACAAGACAGCAGGGGCAGCAATATTCACATCAGACAAAATAGATTTTAAAGCAAAGACCACAAAGAAAAAGAAAGACATTGCATCAGGATTAAAGGATCAATACAAGAAGAGAATATGACACTTGCTAACATATATGCACCCAAAACAGGAACACCTAAATATATCAAACAAATACTAACAGACATAAAGGGGAAATGGACAATAACACAGTAATGGTAGGAGACGTTAACACTACACTGACATCAATGGACAGATCATCCTGACAGAAAATCAATAAGGAGCAAAGGTCCTAAAACACAAAAGGCCAGTTGGATTTAATTGATATCTACAGGGTGCTATGACCAAAAAAAAACCCCAAAATGCAGATTATTTTCAAGTGTGCATGGAACATTCTCTAGGATAGACCACATACTAGGTTACAAATCAAGCCTCAGTAAATCTAAGAGGACAGAAACTATTTCCAGCATCTTTTCTGACCATAACGGTATAAAACTAGAAATCAACCACAGAAAGAAAAACAGGAAAAGAATTAACACATGGGGTCTAAACAACATGCTACTAAAACACCAATGGGTCAATGATGCAATCAAAGAAATAAGAAAATACTTCAAGACGAATGAAACTGAAAATACAACCTTACTAAATCTATGCGAGTTGGCAAAAACAGTTCTCAGAGGGAAGTTTATGGGAATATAGGACTTCCTCAGGAAACAAGAAAAATCTCAAATAAACAACCTAACCTACCACCTAAAAGAATTAGAAAGAGAAGAATGAACAAAACCCAAAGAAGGAAATAATAAAGATCAGAGAGAAAAGAAATAAAAATAGAGATCAAATATAATAATAGAAATGATCAATAAAACCAAGAGCTGCATTTTTGAAAAGATAAACAAAATCAACAAACTTCTAGCCAGGCACACAAAAAAGAAACGAGAGAGGACTGAAATAAATAAAATAAAAAATAAAAGAAGGGAAATGATAACCCATACCACAGAAATACAAAAAATCATGAGAATACTATGAACAGTTATGTGCAAAAAATTGGACCACTTAGAAAAAATGGACAAGTTTTTAGAAACAGCCTGCCAAAACAGAGATAGGAAGAAACAGATAATTTCAACAGACTGATGAATTAGACCTGGTAGGGGAGTGGAAAAAAAAAAAAAAACTTGCTCCAAACTACAAGCAGGTCTAAATGTCTTCACTAGGGAATTCTATCAAGCATTCAAATAATAACCAATACCTATCTTGCTCCAGTATTCCAAAACAGTGAAGAGGAGGAAACACCCCCAAGTTCACTCTTTGAGGCCACCATAACCATGATACCAAAATCAGACAGAGATACTACCAAAAAGGAAAATTACAGGTCAGTATCTTTGATGACTACAGATGTGAAAAGCCTCAACAAATTATTAGCAACCTGAATCCAACAATACATAAAAAGGGGTCATATGTCATGATTAAGTCCGATGCATTCTAGGGTCACAAGGATGGTTCAACATATGCAAATCAATCAATAAGACACATCACATTAACAAAAGACAAAAACCACATGATCATCTCAATAAATGCAGGAAAGGCATTTGACAAAATTCAACATGGATTTATGATAAAGACTTTCATGAAAGTGGGCATAGAGGAAATGTATCTTGACACAGTAAAAGCCATTTTCCTTAATACACAGCCAACATAATACTCAATGGTGAAAAACTGAAAGCTTTCTCGCTAAATTCAGGAAGAAGACAAGGATGCCCCCTCTCACCACTTCTTTTCAAATAGTATTGGAAGTCCCAGCCACAGCAATCAGACAATAAAAATAAGTAAAATTATCCAGACTGGAAGAGAAGACGTTAAAACTGCCACTATTTGCAGATGATGTGAGACTGTATATAGGGAACCCGAAAGTCCCCACTCACAGACTATTACAGTTAATAAATGACTTGAGCAAGGTAGCAGGATACAAGGTTACTGCGCAGAAATCTGCTGCATCTCTTCACACTAATAACAAAATATCAGAAAGAGAATGTGAAAAATAATCCTATTTAAAATTTCAACAAAAAATAAAATACAATATCTAGGCAGACATTTAATCCAGGAGGTGATAGACCTATTTGCTGAAATCTATGAAACATTGATTAAGGAGTCTGAAAATGATTCTAAGAAATGGAAATATATCCCATGCTCTTGGATTGGAAAATTGAATAGTGTTAAAATGGCCACATGACTTAAAGCAATGTACAGATTTATTGCAATTCCTATCAAAATACCCGTAACATTTTTCACAGAACTAGAACATCCTAAAATTTATATGGAACCACAAAAGATCCAAAATTGCCAAAGCAATCCTGAAGTAAAAGAACAAAGCTAGAGGCATTAACCTTCCAGACTTGACTATACTGCAAAGCTACAGCAATCAAAACTGCAAGGGATTGTGACAAAAACTGACATATAGATCAATGGAATAGAACAGAGAGCCCAGAAACAAACCCACACACCTATCGTCAATTAAACTATGACAAAGGACACAAGAAAATACAATGGAGAAAGAACAGTCTCTTTAACAAGTGTTGGGAAAGCTGGTCAGCTGAATGTAAATAAGTGAAATTAGAACACTCCCTACATCATATACAAAAATAAACTCAAAATGTTTTAGAGCCCTAAATATAAGACATGACACCACAAAACTCCTGCAAGAGAACATAGGCAAATCATTCTCTGACATAAACTGTAGCAGTATTTTCCTAGATCAGTCTCTCAAGGCAAAAGAAAGAGAAGTAAAAATAAACAAACAAGATCTAATCAGACTTAAAAGCTTTTGCACAGCAAAGGAAACCATCAACAAAACAAAAAGACAACCTACGGGATGGGAGAAAGTATTTCCAAATAATGAAACAGACAAGGGCTTAATATCCAAACTGTACAAACAGCTTATACAAGTCAATACTGAAAAAACAAACAATCCAATCAAGAATAGGCAGGAGACTTTAAATAGACATCATTCCAAAGCTGTACAGATGACTAACAGGCACATGAAAAATTGCTCAGCATTGTTAATTATTAGAGAAATGCAAATCAAAACTACAATGAGATGTCACCTCACATTAGTCAGAATGGCCATCATAAAAACATCTACAAGTAATAAATGCTGGAGAGGGTGTGGAGAAAAGGGAACCATCTTACATTGCTGGAATGCAAATTGGTGCAGCCACTATGGAAAGCAGTATGGAACTTTCTTACAAAACTAAAAATAGAGCTACCCTATGACCCAGAAATTCCACTCTTGGGATCTGTATCCAGAACAAATGAAAACTGTAATTTGAAAAGACACACGCACCCTAATGTTCATAGCAGCACTATTTACTGTAGCCAAGATGGAACAATACCAGGGCCCATCAGCAGATGGCTGGCTTAAGAAAAACAGTGTGTGCGTATAAGTATATACACAGAAACACACACACACACACACACACACACACACACACACATATACACTTAAACACACACAATGAAGTATTACTTAGCCACGAAAAGAATGAAATAATGCATTTGCAGCAACATTGATGGACCTAGAGAATATTTTATTCAATCAGACAGAGAAAGACAAATATTATATGGTATTACTTATATGTGGAATCTCCAAAATAATAGGAATGAATCCATATACAAAACAGAAACAGACTCAGAGACATAGAAAACAAATTTATGGTTACCAAAGGAAAAGAAAGGGGCGTAGGGACAAATTAGGAGTATAAGATTAACAGACACAAACTACTATACATAAAATAGGTAGGCAACAATGATTTACTGTACAGCACAGGGAATTATATTCAATATCTTGTAGTAGCCTAAAATGGAAAATAATCTGAAAAAAAGTATATATATAAAACTGAATGACTTTGCCATACACCTGAGAGTAACAGTATTTTAAATCAACTATACTTCAATGAAAGAAGGAAAATGTCCCCTAGAAACTTGAAAACTAAATCTTTTTAAATATCTATAGCAATGCATCAATTTAAAACTGGAGTCATACATGATACACTCAGTATTTTGTGCAGTAAAAATGTTGAGGTTAAATTGGACCCACACGTAGTCTGAGACCTCAGAGAGGTTTAGCCAGAGTGAAACAAAACGTGGTCCTGGGACTGGATGAGCCCAACTAGGAAGCAGTGTGGAGGTCAGCAGCCAAATCTTAACATCTGCTTTCATCTTTTATTTCCTATGCTCACTCATAAATATTCCAGAGACACTGCAAGGGGATTTCTTACAATTTCGGCTCAAGTTGACTAGTGCTCTGAATCTGCTCTAGGCAAATGGGGGGGGGGGGGGGGAGGGAGAGACATGCTGATGCTGCATAAAGATAACATCTTGCAAAGCTTGAAGGAGAAGGCATATGGGGTACACACCACGAGGAGCCACGCTCCCCAAGTCCTCTCTGCTCGAGTCTGTTTGCAAGAGTGGAACCAGTTCTTAGGAGAGAGGGACATGGACTCTGCCTTAGCCTGGTCAGGTGTGGAATCATCAGTTTTTGTTGTTTATTCCTGCTTAAATCAAGTCCATAGTGAAATCCAGTGGTGATCTATTGAGAGCTATAAATTTGGGAGTTTCTGTTAAGAGATTTTCTCTACCACCCAACCATGCCTTCTCCAGATTTGTCCTTCCCCACCCCACCGTCTGAAAGGAAACTGGAGGGAATAACTGGTGTGCAATAGAGAATTTCAGCAGCCTCTCTATTTTCCCTAAAGTGATGGAGAGAGAGATCGCCCCATTTATTACGGAATTCTGCATTTTTGCATCCTGTACAGAATTTATCTTTTTGAAGCTTTGAATTCTCTTTCCTCTCTCTTCTCGTTGACAGAGAAACTGGCAGTCCAGACTTTTCTCATCAGTCTGCTGTCACGTGGCACTTGTGTCCCTGGCTTCTCATTTGCCGATCTAATGCCATGGCCTGGATCCTGTTAAAGCTTGCTTGCCATTCAGCCTCTGAGCAAAGGGTAAATAGGAGCTGCCACATACGCTTGTTTATTGGTAACAACATACTCTGAAGGCTTGTTAGCAGTTATGATTGATAAAATAAAAATAGTATTACAAATATGGATAATTTGGACTTCCTATGACATTTTATTTCATCAAATCTGATATGGTTGTAAGATAGGTCATAATTTTATATACTATTCAGAAAGAAAAAATGCTCCCAACTAAATTCTTGACTCCAAGATGTACCTCTTTTTCAGAGATGCTAGAATGTGAAAAATATGCATCTGACAATTTGAGAAAAACTGCAGCTAGACCAGATACTTTTTTCTTAACATACTTAAAAATGCAGTGAATGTAACGACAGATTAGAGGTTTGGTGGTTTTCCTCTTTTTAAATTTGGTAAATCTCTTTTTAGCTCAAGGCTCCTTAAGCCTTTGTAATGCCATGTTCAGTAGTTTCTATACCAAATGAACTCTTAGTCTCAAAGAACATCAAGCAATATCTTTTTGCTGTTTTAAACTGGAAGATTATCAAATGACTGGCATGTTATTAATATCTTATTACATAATAGACTAAAAAAACACAAATAATGAAAAAAAGTGACATATCTATTTATACTTAATGTATCACCAATTGCAAAATTCCTCAAGGCAAAAAAGGGGAAAATGTGTATGTATGTACATTAGGGTTTATAATGTACTCCTAGTTTTAATTTATGAAGTTTTATAGGTTTCTATTGATTTTTTTTCTCATCTATACTGTGATTTAAGGGATGCTTGAAGGGTACCATGAGATCTTAGCCAATATTTCAGATATTTTCCAGAGAAAAATTGAATTCCAAGCAGCTGATTAGTACAAGAAACGGTAACGTAACTCAGTTAAACACTGGGAATTTCCTGTGTTTTTATGAATGTAATTAATAGTTCAGTACACATTAAATGTACATAATTATGGTCACTAGATTTATCTATAATTTCTCAATTACCTTCTTAAATCTTGTGGTGATAATGTAGTTTTATTAACAAAAATTTCCTTATTGGCAAGTGCAAATGAAATTATATAACTATTCAAAATACATCAAAATAAAATAACTTGAATAATAATTTAATTACATAATAATTTTCCATATAATTTCCAAGGGCAATCTTAACCATAATAAACTATAAACATAATCTAGGTATAATTAGGAATAATAAGTCATTATATGAAGTGAGTATGTTTATACACCAATAAAGTAGAAAACGATCAAATGTTTAAATTATTTCCAAATATTATAATGACTAGATACTTTACTCAGGGATGACTAGAAATGAGGCTGCTTAAATCATGATTTGGCATTGTGGCTTGCATGTCTTCTTATTTTAAAGTCTCTTCTCTCTTTATCGTCTTGGTGTGTCTCAAACCATAAATAGCTCCAAAAATGTTAATAATATGAAAAAGTAAATAATCGTTGCAATTTGACATCAGAAAATATGAATTCAGCTGCTACTTCTGCCTTGGAAGAGCCCTGATTTTGTTTTCCTCAAACCAGATGATCAGAATACTTATCTCAAAGGATTGCTAGGAGGAGCCGAGGAGAAAGTGTTTACAAGAGCATGTGTTCGCCTGTGAAGTGTCATGGTCAGCAGCGAGCACCTTGTAAAGGATGAGGGAGAGCTGGTGAGAACCAAACACCGTAAGAATGGTTTAAGTGGAGAAAGACAGATGACTGAACCCCAGTCATGATCTGGCTACTGGTGACCCTTGGTATATCTGGAACCAAAAATACCAGTAGGATGGAACGCAAGTCCTGAAGCTTTGTGTGTCTAAATGGGCTTGTGTGATTGAATCATAACTTTTTTTGGTTTTGAGTCAATAGCAAAGTATATAATTCTCAAATGCTTTTGAAGATCAGTTTTAGGTTTCATAGTTTTATCTTTAAAATAGCAATTTGAAATTAATGGTAATTTAAAGTTAGTAAATAGTTAAAAATAAATCTTGTAAATGTCTTGTAAACGTCTAGATCAGACATACGCAATCCATGCTGATCCTTATTTATATACACTAGCCACGATTTGACAGTTTCTTTTTGTTACAACTTTCCTATAAAGCACCATCTCTTCTCTCAGATGCTTAGAAGACAAAATGGGCAAGCTGTTTCCGTAAGATACCTCAGTATACCTATGAAATCACACTTTGTTGAGTTATTATTGACACTGGTGTGAATGATGCCGGTAGCGCAGTGTCATGGCAATTCGTTAGCCGTGCTTCCTGGCCTGAGTGACATTTTCTACATCACCTACATTCTTCGTCCTGGAGTCTTTTCAAAGCTCTTGCTGTTGATTAAATTCTAGGCCAGGCAATCGCTAACATCTCCAAAATGGAACGTTTTTGAAATAGCTTTGAAAATGCTGTTTCATTCACACATTCTGGAAGAGTTTCTTTTTCTATATAATGCCGTATGTTCAGCTTCTGTCATACAGTCCCAATTAAAAAAACCCAAACTGTCTTATGAGGTTTCACATCAATCGACAAGGTGTTTATTTGGAAGACACTCGGTTGTGAGCTGTACCATTTCTTCCAGATACAAGCTGAATGAAACCCCAGCATATAGTTCTCCATCACTCATCACTGGAGGTAGTTGGACAAGGCAGGCTTTAAAGACTTGAAAAGCTCTTCCAAGGGCAAGTGCAGCTCCAGACATTTTGATGTGAAAAATACTATGGTTACACTGAACTTGTGCCCAGTTTCTCTCCTGTGAAATATATTTCTGGGACTTTTTTGAGAAAACCTATTGAAAGAACAGAACATCCCTGAGCAACTCTTGATTTCTTTAAAGTTAAAATGGAAATTCTCTCTCCATCTCTCTCCCTCCTGCCCTCCCTACCTTCTATCCTCTCTCTGTTTTTCTTTCTCTCCCACACCCCTCTTTTCCTTTACCTTGCACGTGAACCTTTTCCAAATGATCGTTACAAATGTTTCTATACAACAGCCAGAGTTCGGCTGAAGGCTATACATAGAATGCATAGTTAGGTAGTTAGATAGGTGGGGGCACCAGGCAGATAAGTGGAGGAAGGGGAAGATGGTCCAGAAGATGGTGTCATGCCCGCCTCCAACATAAAGGGGCTTTAATTCCTGTGAGTGCCAGCCAGAAACCTGTTAGAACCCAATGGTCACGATTGCACAGTAGTGACAAGGACCTAACCGAACGTGACCCAATGCTTACCATAATACAGTGAGCATTGTGGGTTCTTCTGTGTGCATGATGGGTGAGGACATGCGCAAAGGGGACTAACAGGACTAAGCACTCCAGGGGGAAGGGCCGTCTGTCAATCAAAAGACCACCTCTAAGCGAGGGTGTAAGAGAAGGGGTGAACAAAGACCATCGCTGTCCACCGATGGATCACCCCGCCTCCCATTCTTGGAGGTGCTCCTTCCTCTCCTATATAAATCATTTAAAGTCTATTGCTGCGCAATGCACCATCACCCATGTGCATCCTTGTCTTTCAGGTAAAACAGAAACTGGGGTCTTTTCCCTTCTCCTTCTGGGGTAACACATAGACGTAAAATAGAAGTGGACAACACCTGTAAATAAATACTGAGGACTTAACCCATATCTGCTGGGAGATTTTCTAAGACTTAATCTGTATCTGCTGGTAGATTTTCTAAGTGGAAAATCATTTTACTTTTCCTTACAAAGAAGTCTTTGCCTAATAATATTGCCACTAACCTCAGAGCTATTTCCGTGCTGTTTTTCTTTAACCACTCATTATTTCTGTATATATTACTCAACATTAGTAAATTTGAAATAAAAAATACTCTTATGGTAGAATTAACCAAATAGAGATTATGTGTGACTTTCCTCATTTTTGGAACCCAAAATTTTGGGTTTTTTCAATATTGTTATTAAAAAACAAAAATATGCACTTAATCAGCATACGAAATATAAGGTATGATGAAACTACACAATGAAGTGAACGTGTAAATGTAGCCACTTAGCGTCATAAAACTAGTTAACAGCAGAGAGGAAGAGTGTCTTTCACCCTCGGTAATCCTGATCTGTTTTAATTTTCTCTATCATAATTGCAGTAAAGAATATTCTCAAAAGTTAATTCCTTTTGTTTACAGGCATCTATCCTATTTGCATTTTTTTATGTCTGTTACTCTGGATGCAAATACAAAGATGCTGGTACGTCAACGCCCCAGCAGGTGAGAGTCAGAAGGCAGAGACTGGGTTGCTTTCTTGTGACTGACAGTAGGGTTTACCTTCAGTTCTGTTCATTAGGGAGGATACACTGAAAACAAGTCAAGTTGGCTCAGTCTTAGTGCATAGATGTCTCTTTTGTAAAAGGTGTAATTTAACAGAAAAAAATACGATTCTATTTAATGTTTATTTATAAATTTGACTCATATTTATTTATCACTTCTTAACACAATCATCTTCCTTTTTTTCTTCCCTCCTTCCTCCCTCCCTTCCTTCCCTATCTCTCATTCTCCCTCCTTTTTTCTATCTTCCTTCCTTTCTTTCAAACATGAAGTGCCCACAAAGAGGAAATCAAAGGATGCAAAGTCCATTCATTAAGGCCTCTGACTGGAATTCATTTCCGCCAGAATGCTGCCTTCCCTCTCACAGATTTTACTCTCATCAGATTTTTCAAATTTGCCAATTTGATGAGGAAAGTAAGAACAGCTTGAGGTGCACCATTTGAATACTGGAGCTTTTAAGTCTGGAGAGATGCAGGCAAAGTCTGCTGACATTTTGATGAATGTGGGTGGAGATGACAGCTTCAGACTGTATGAGATACAGAGGCTCCTAATAAAAGCATTCTTCTTATGCCTACATAGTGATCCCATATTAAATGTTTCTTATGAATGTGTTTCAGTTGCAGAAGCAGTGAGGTGTAAAAAGAGTCACTGAGAAAGTGTCAGGGGTCTCTCACTAATCAGCTGTGGTGTGAACCCTGGACATAGCTCATTAATCATTAGTGTTGTATTTCTCGTTTCCATGGCGTGGAGATACTGCCATCTCCCAGTGCTGTCACCAGGATTCCTGAGATAATGCACATGAAAAAGCTTTGAACAGTACAGGGTACCGTAGAAAGACAAGGACTTATTCCAATAAGAACATACATGTGTGTACGTGTACAAATACCCTCTCAAAGGGACTTGGTTTACTCCCTTTGAATCAAACAATATTATATTGACATCATTTCTAGATTCCAAAAATATAGACATAAATATACTGTTAGTCACTGCATGTAATATATACAACAATTCTGAGGCAAACTTCAGTAAGCTGCACCACTTAAGGTACTAAGAAAATTAAGAATATGCTGCAGCCTTATCAGTGAATTAGTCGGTTTTGCAAATCTAATGCCTATCATTTTTTTTTCAGCTTTTCGTGCACATTTTGAGAACTTGTTTATCTCATTATTTTTAAATTCTGTGAAGTTTCCCAGGATGACAACCTTAGAGCTGTGATAATAATGTCCTCTGATTCTGAGCTTAGGTTTCCTTTTCACCATCTTCCATATGGACCCAGAACTGTTTAGGGGATTAGATGTCTGTCCAATAATATCAACTAGCATTTTCTCTTCTCTGCCACCATTTTGTTTGACACAAAGTGACTTTTCAAACTGTTGCAGAACCCCCTTCTGTCTCTGTGCTGTTTTGGTAGCCAACGCAGGAATCTTAGTTCATGTGTTCCATATATATTTCCAGATTTCTTTTACATGCAGACTTCACAGAAGGCAAGTTTTGTGTCTTTTCACATGAAAGATACATGCATCTTTGGATGGAAGCCTGTACCATACATACTGACAAAAAGACAGGCTGAGCAGGCAGCCTGCCTTTTTTTTTTTTTCCACTTTATATAATTTTTCATGTTTTATTATTCATCTACTCAGATAAAATTAGGTGGGACACATATTTAATGCTTTCAATAAATAAGAAAAATGTGCCTGCAGCATGAAAAATCCTGGGACTGCCTTATTGGCAACAGAAGGATCTAATTTGTATTCAGACATCAGAGCTCTAACTAACTAGAAAAATAAAATGGATGTCTGTGACCTCTCCTCAATTATTTAGTAAGGATGAAGTGTCAATTGGCTAAAAATAATGATGCTGTGGCTATATTTAGTGTTACACCTATGAGACAGAAATTCAAGATGGAAAATGCACACACACACATACATACAACAGGTTAATAGCGTTGAACGTAAGCAATCCGTAATCACCGTATTACTTTCAGGAGAACAAGGCATTTGTACTTCAACTAGTTGGTGTTGATAAGAGGCTTAAAAGTCTTCTATCGTGTTATGTGGATAGAAGTCTATTTTTCTTTATTTTATGAAACATAGAAAATGCATTATTTGAAGTTCTAGAATTTATCTACTGAGTGCTTGTAGCAGAATTCACTCATCCAGGACGCAGTCCTCCTAGGCCAGGGATACAAGAGGTCTTACAAAGACATTAAAGGTATCATGAGGTGGACTAGGAAAGCCTTCTGAGTTCACCCTACATGCAGGAACTTTTGCATCCCATATACAGTCTCAGATTTCCCTCATGCACAGGCACCATGTAAGGCAAGTGTCATATTTTTGAAACCTGCATGCATTATGGGATGGTGACTTTTAAACTGCAACAAGACAATATAATTCACATATCAGAGCCTGCTCTAGTCTGTCACCACAGACGAAGCATTAGTATGTAAGTGCCACATCACTATTCAAAGTGTACATGACTGTTTTGCATTTTAGTCGCTACCGAAATGATACGGAATGCAGGGATATAATCTTAACATAGATTCTGCATGCTTTTCTGCGTCTGTTGTCACTAAACCTCGTACTCTGGAGACCATCCCTTCCTTAGGCGCCAATAGCTAAGACGTGAGCCAGCTACTGTTAGGGTGGAGGAGAGGGTCACAACACAACCCAAAATTGAAGGCAATGAATCCACGACTATGGAGTGGGGGAAAAAACCTCACCAGCCTTAGAATAAGATAGAAACAAGAGTGAATATTCCTGCCCTTTTTCCCCTTTCCTCCAATGGTATGATGACATGATTGGTGGGAACGTGGGAGGGGTGGCCACAGTGGGCAGGGATGGCTCCTGACTCAAAGATTAGATGGGTCAACAGGACACCTGCCATTTTTCCCCGGTACTAGGGACCATACGGAAACTGAGTTAGTGACTAGTTGACACTAGCGCCTTTTTTTCTTTCTGGTAGGACAACCAATGAACAGCTTGCAGCCTGATATACAGGAACACCCATCCTGGCCAATTTCTGTGACCAACCACCTGTAACAGCTGTCTGCTACCCAAACCACAAACAGTGGTGAGGACCCTGGACACCTACCGGAGCAAAAGGGAGCTGCAGCCCTGTCGGCTGACCGTGGAGGGAAAATACGTAACTGTGAACTCCCGTTAATACTATACAATGAGAAAAAGATCCTCTTCTGGTACAAGTATAAGAATCAGAAAAAATTTAAACACAGTACACTTTTCTCCGGAACTAAGGAAAGGGAAGGAGAAAATTTGGAAAAGGCACAAAGGAAGCATACTAATTTGATGAGTTTTTTTCTACCTGTATATGGGTTTTTCCACAGTGATTAAGCACAGATGGTCTCAGTTTGGTGTTGACGTGGAATATTTCTATTAAGTTACACTTACATTTGAGTACTGCCTTAAGTCAAATATATAACAAATGAAAGATACCATGGTATCACCAACTGTCTCCTAAGCAAAGGACATGATAATGTTTTTATTATTCTTAATATTATTTTGTGTATCTTCAAAGTGTTTCTAATACATAAAGTTTATCTGAAAGATAATTATATATACCATTGTCATGGTATAATAATGAAAACACTTTAGTGTCTCTTCTGAGAGATCAAAGCGACTTAACTGAGATTTCTTTCTTTAACCTGGTGTAGAATCCAGGAAAGAGATACAGGAGACACTAAAGCCCAGAATGACTTGTGATTTATTCAGGCTCCTCTGATTCCTTTTCTCGACTGAAATAAACGCACAACTTAAAAGATGACAGTTACGTTTTATTCGGTGGACATTTCTGAGGACTCGAGCCCGGGGCGACAGCCCCTCAGATCGCTCTGAGGGACTGCCCCGAAGAGGTAAGGGAGGGGCCAGGATATAGAGGAGTTTTTACAACAAAGACCAGGTAGTCAGATCATCAAAAGATTATTGTTAATTAAAGAAAACCAGATACTTCAGGAATTTAGTGCTTTTCTATATATGGGAAGGTGCAAAGGTCTGGGCTCATTGAAATCATTCCTTGGATGTGCACCTGGCTGTCTAGGGCCACTGTCCTGTTCTTTCACATCCTGAGTTCCCCCGGGGGCACCACTGGGGTGGCAGCGAAGGCTGGGCTGCCTACTTGTCTGCATCCTGAGATCCCCCCACTCACTGTCGGGGGTGGCAGTAGCGGCTGATGACTTGATGGTCACAGCACCTTTTGCTTCCTGATATGGCTGCAATATTTTTCATTCACACTTTTAAATAGAAATATATCTGAATGCACCTACTTTTCACCATCCCCATTAGCACCACAGCAATCCAAGCTACTATGGTCCTTTGCTTGGATCCCTACAGTGGACTCATAACTGGTGCCTAGTTCTTCACTAGCTTACCTCCAATTCATATACAATGCTGCAATTAAGGTGATTTTTTAAAAATCCAAGTATGTTCGTACATTCTCTTGGTTTAAAGATTTTTTATTGTTATTGCATAAGATTAAAAAACAAAAAACGAGCAAACCTCAAGGAGTTGCTGACTGCTCTGTACTCTGGCTCTGCCTTCCTCCCCAGGGTCATTTCTCATCACTCACTGTCCTCCAGGATTACAGTGTTCCAGTAACTCTAGATTTTTTTCAATAGGCCAACTCTTTGCCCACATGAAGGATCTTGCAAATGTCTTTCCTTTATCTCGAATGGTCTTCACATTGTTATAAATGGCTAATTTTTCACATCGTCCAGATCTCATCTTAAAGCCCTTTCCTCAGAGGGGGAAAAAAAACTTCTCTGAGTTTCTAATCTAAGAGTCACTCATTTTGTCTCCCCGCAATATCTGTTTTTCTTACATGGCAATTGGATTATAATTAGCAGTTACGTGTTTATTTCAGTGTTTATCTACGTGATTTCTTTATCACCTCACTCTCCTTCATGACTGGTTTCCAGCTGCTCTGTGTTGGACACCCTGCGCCTAGCAAGGCAGTGGCTAGTGGCAAACCAGTAAATAATAACTATTTATGAGAGAGCAGATGAATGACTAAAGGGATGGACAGGTGGATGAATGGACAGAACCCTAAGTCAACATCCAAGGTGGCAAAAGCGTTTAATCATCAAGTGTACAGGGTCCATTATTGTCAAGGTTTAAATCCCAGCTTTGTTATTTATTTTCTTTGTGAGATTGTACAAGTTGATAAACTTTCTAAGTCTTTTTTTACTTTATAATTTGGGTTTTACTATGATAGTAAACTTGAAATTATTTGTTGAATAAGAAAGTATGCCAAGAGGTAAAAAGTGATGAGAAGGTCGAGAAAACTGATGTGTTAGTAAGTTATTGAAAGTCAGTAAAAGATCAGGAACACAGGTGTTTGGAGAGCCTTAGATTAAGAAGAAGCAAAAATATGGTCTGAAAGGAGATAGCGTATCATATGGATTGAAAGCAAGAAGTAAGTATGGTGATAAAGAAACATGGAGGGGAAAGAAATGCGGCAGTTCAAGACTAGTGCTTCTTTTTTTGGAGGAGAGGTGGTAATCAGGTTCTTAAATTTATTTTTAATTTAATTTAATTTTTTTTAGTGGAGGCACTGGGGATTGAACCAAGGACCTCATGCATGCTAAGCCCATACGCTGCCACTGAGCTCTACCCTCCCCACCCCATGACTAGCACTTCTAGTTTTGCGGTTTCTTCTCTTATCGGAGCAAATATTTATTTAAGAATGAGAATATCTGGGGGGGTGGGTGTGGCTCAAGGGGTAGAGAGCATGCTTAGCATCCACAAGGTCCTGGGTTCAATCCCCAGTGCCTCCTCTAAAATTAAATAAGTAAACCTAACTACCTCCCCTCTAAAAAGGAATGAGAATATCCATGTATTGCTTGTGCATTAATTTTAAGCATAATATTTTCAGTGAAATAATCTATCCAGCTTTTGTTATCTTTATATTTGTCCTCAATTATTACTAGGGTAAAAAAAAAAAAACAAAAAAAATTGCTTGAATAGGGACAAAGGGCCACTTTCAAAGAACTTTCAAATGAGTATTATAATATCGTTTTCAATTCAAATGAGTAGTGATTTGAAAAACAACAAAAAACAGATTTACATTGTAAAATGATATTAAGATAGCATATATTTAAGTGTATGATGTTTGCCTATGTCAAACTAGTAGCAAGCAATTTTTTTTTACAGTATTACAAATGATAACTTTTGACATCATAAGGGTAGACAACAGAAATATGGCTTTGTTTGGTTGCTTGCAACATGTCATTCATATAGCCCAAGATGCAGCTGTAACACATAGTCTAGTGCCTTTAAATAAAAACAATTTTCTGTTAGTAACTGATGTAGCTGTGAATGAAAAATATTGCCAACCATGTCAGTGAACAAAGAATGCTGCGGCCATCAAGTCATCAGCCGCTACTGCCACCTCCAACAGTGAAAAGATGGAACTTAGGGTGGAGAAAAGCAGGCAGCCCGGCGTCTGCTGTCACCCCCAGTGCTGCCCCCGAGGGGACCCAGGATCGGGAAGAACAAGACACTGGCCCCAGACAGCCAGATGCACATCCAAGGAATGGTTCCAGCGAGCCCAGACCTTTGCACCTCCCCAGACATAGAAAGTACTAAATTCCTTAACTTGAGGTACCTGGTTTTCTTTTATTAACTGGAATCTTTTGATGTCCCTACTACCTGATCTCTGTTGGGAAAACTCACATATCCTGGCTTCTGGTTTGCCACTTGGGAGCAGCCCCTCAGAGTGATGTGAGAGGCTGTCATCCCGGGCTTAAGTCCACAGAAATGTCCACCAAATAAAACACAGCTCAGCTTTTAGGTTGTGCGTTCTGTGTCAGTCGACATAGCAAATAATAGTTAAAGCTACTATCAGATCTTCAGACAGGTGCTTCCTAAAAGCAAACAAACACAAAACAAGGAAGGGGAGAACAGCTGGAAGCTTAAAATCCTCTGCAACAAGACCGAGAAGCTAAAAGATACACAATATCCCTTTCATGATAGATAATGAGAAATATACGAGCTGATTCTGAGTAGCCCACACTAAGCTCACACTCCCTTGGAAGTCCTGGCAGCAAGGGAGACAAAACCCACTCAGCACGCCCCCCCCAAGGCACAGGGAGAATCACCTCCCCACCCAAGGCAGCGCGTGTGACAGCACGTGCTGGGGCTGGTCACACTGGTGGCTTCCGCTCCTGCTTCATTCCACAGTGAACCCTCCACCTTGGCTCCCCCATCGTTAAGCTCAGAGGCTTGAACCAGGGAGGAATGAAGTTCTCCATCTCGCTTCCCTGCGGGAGGAGAAAGGCAGCCAGCTCTGTCTTAGCCCCCATCTTTCATTTCCTGATGACACAGAAAATGATCTTTGTAAACTGAAACAGACATGCAGCCCCAACTGTGTCTCGTGTGTTTATCACGTTCTGAAATTAAATTTGAAAGTTTCCATTTTTATCCAAATAAATCCTAATTTGTAGCCTTAGTGTAGTCCTCAAAACAATTTAAGGTCCAAGACCTCAGGGCCTTTGAGCCTGCTACACTAATCACAAGAAAAGGCAGTTTCCTTATTTTTAAGGTGAACCACACGTCTAACAAGCTCTAACTGGAACCAAGCAGTTTCAGTTTAAACATTTTTTTTCAGCTGACTCTCCCTTACTGCTATTTAAATATCCTGAAAATAGTTAATAAAATAAATGCACCAGGCATTAGGTTGTGGGGCTTCTAGATTGTAAGTCCTCTCAAGGGCAGGCTTTATGTCTTCAGATTTACCCCTTTTCCTATGATGGTGCTTTTCAGATGGAAAATACTTCAGTAAATACTTCTTGAATACATTCATAACATCAAAGAATCAAACCTTTCCAAATCTCATGAGTATGCTTAAAATAAAGCAGCAGAGTAGATACAGATAGTAAACAAGACCCAGGGGATTAATTGGGCTTTACAAAGATTAATGCTGCTCTCTGATTTTATACGCACCTCATTAATAAACATTTCGTGTGTCCTTACGGGTGACACGCCCTGGTCTAAGCACTGTGGATTAAGTGCTCCGTACTTCCGTGCTCTCTGCTGGGATCGGACTGGATGCATCTTTCCAAACAAGCCCCCCGCTTGGCTCTTTCTGGGAACGGTATGACTCAGCCACAAGCGTCAGCACTGAAAACCACAGCTGATGTGTTAACATGTATTACAAAATCGACTCATTCCAAGTAGTCATTGTTTTGCTACCAGGGCACAACTCCTCATCACATCCCTTAAACAGAGTTTTCTTTTTTTAAATGAAGATGGAACTTTCATTTTTTCAGCAGCTACCAAGCGCAATGCAGAGTACCTTCCCTGATTTGTTTTTCGTCCTGTATCCCTACCCGGAGGCCATCATTAGCTAATCTGCTGATTGATGGTTGTGGTTTATGAGCCTGAAGCAATGCTAAACCCCTTTGGTTCCTTCCTCAGCACACTGGCAGATGAAGAACGCCTGTCCTTTATAGTCCTGGCTGCGCAAAGGAAGCTCACCTGGCCCGAGGTGTTCTTGGCTTCCATGACAGCTGAAATGGCTGCCTTATCTCCTGCTGGATCTTAACTGAAGGCGGTGTTTACCTAGTCACCAATGTGAACGCGGCTAAGGTTCTTTGCGCCGCCACCTACGACAGAACAAGGTCCCAGCACCAGTTCAGCACGGGGATCTAACAGCTACTACTGAAGAGAAAAATCGGGCACCGCTGTGCGGGCTGCCAGGGCCTGGCATCCCAGCTGTATGAGGCATGTTTTCATTATTCAACAAGACTCAAACATTCCCATTCAAGACTCGTCTGGAATAATGACCGTCTCTGTTACCTTTGCACGTGTGACCCAAATTTCACAGTAAAGAGGGGAACGATTTTGAATGCTTCCTAGTATTGACCTGGTGATCATGCCTGTGGACAAAAAATACTGCAAACCAGATCAGTAAACAAAGAAGGCTGAAGCCATCAAGTCATCAGCGGCTGCTCCACCCCCAGGGAAGACAAGCCTGCAGCCGGGCCTCTGCAGCCACTCACAGTGGGGCACCCTGAGGGGACTCAGGATGAGAAAGGACAGGACACTGGCCCTAGGTAGCTAGGTGCTTGTTAAAGGAATGAATTCAATGAGCCCAAATGTTTGCTTCCTCCCATACATAGAAAAACGCTAAATTCTTTACCTTGAGATGCCTGGTTTTCTTTAGTTAAAAAGTGATCTTTTAATGTTCCCACTACCTGATGATCTCTGTTGTAAAAGTCCTATATATCCTAGCTCCTCCCCTGCCTCTTCGGAGCAGCCCCTCAGAGCGATCTGGGAGGCTGTCATCCCGGCTCAAGTCCTCCCGCCAAATAGAACAGAACTTAGGTTGTGCATTTATTTCAGTTGATGTGTCTTATCCGCGTAAAGAGCTGAAAAGACCACAGTGTGAGACAGCATAAGTATGCTTCTAACTGTGCTGATGAAATACACATATCGGATGAATGATGACACGTGCTGGCAAGGACGCCGCGTGACTGGAACCCTCGCCCGTTGCTGGTGGGAACCTAGAATGGGGCAGCTGCTTTGGAAGGCAGTCTGGCAACTCAGCAATTCC
Organism: Camelus dromedarius; assembly: GCF_036321535.1. Classification (NCBI taxonomy): domain Eukaryota; kingdom Metazoa; phylum Chordata; class Mammalia; order Artiodactyla; family Camelidae; genus Camelus; species Camelus dromedarius. The sequence goes on along the minus strand of NC_087454.1, from coordinate 38,992,207 downwards.
ACTCCTAGATATATACCCAGATCATTAAAATCATATGTTCACACAAAAGTTTGTACACAAATGTTCCTGGCAGCCTTGTTCATCATACGTGAAACATGAAAACCACCCGAATTTCCATCACCTGAAGAATGGATAAACAAATTGTGATGTATCAGTCCAATGGAACACGGTTCAGCCACAAAAAGGAATCAACGCCTGATACACACTCCAAAGAGCATGAACCTTGAAAGCGTTATGCTGAGTAGAAGAGCCAGACACAAAAAGCCACAGGCTGTACGCTTCCATTGTTATGAAATGTTCAGAATCAGCAAATCCATAAAGACAGAGACTGAGTGAGTGACTGATCGTGGGCATCAAGTTTTTTTTGGGGGGGTGATAAAAATGTTTGGAATGAGATTGCGCACAATGTTGTGAATATACTAACACCCACTGAAGCTGCGTTTTAAAAGGACACGTGATAATGGCATTTGTACTACAACTAAAAAAGTTATTTAGTAAGTTATTTAACAAGTTACTTCTTATTGATGTCTTCACGTGACATGCATCTTCATGTGAGACACTGTTAGGTCATTACATTTTCCATATACAGATAGAAAACTTGTTTGGACGAATTTCTTTTAAGAAGAATTTCAATGATAATAACCACATTCTACATTTTTTTAAAATCAAAACGCCCAGGATTTAGTTTTTAATAGATAATTGTTAATGTATCTAATTATCATTTGATCTACCACATTTGATATTTTCATCTCTCTCTCTCTTTTTTTTTTGAATGAACCCCTAATTCTCTTTTTAAAGATTGCTTTCATGTGTTTAATGTGTTCATCTTTTCTGTTTCAGGTAATGAGGATTAAGCCATTGTTAATATTCACACGGGTTTAAAATCTGAGCTGTTTTATAATTTCTCCTATTGCCTTTGGGCAATGGGATGAAGGAAGAGAATGATGCTGTGTCGACTTTGTGAAAGTTTACTGCTGTCTCTCAGACAAAAGTAAATACATTTTAAAGGCTTCAAATTACCATATTTCTCAAAATCCATCCCATGATTTCAGATCCTTTATTACCTTTCACTCGGACTATAAAAATGATCTCAGCTAACATCAAGGGTCTCTGGCCCCACCTCTCTAATTTATCACACACATTTAATCTTCAGCAAAGCCCATTCTGTTACGGTGTTTCTCTCCTCCAAAACCTTCAATAAATACCACTTTCCTATTGATCTTACTGATATTTCTGCTTCCCTCCCCACTGCATATCCCACTAATTCCTGTGTGTACCCTGCACTCCAGCCAAGCGGGCTCCTTCCTGCTTCCTGTTTTCTCACACATTCTTATGACAATCCTTGGATTTCCCACTGCCTGGGAGGATTTCACGTCATTTACCCTAATTGATACTCTGTCCACTTCTTAAGGCTACATCCATCACAGGTAAGGTGGACAGCTTCCAAAAGCAAGGACTGTGTCTTGTTCCCCAGTTTAACCCCAGTCCAGACCATTGCCTGACAGAGTAGAAAATCAAGCAATAAATAAACAAGTAACAATAAATGTATACTTTAAGTGAAGGAGCTAATAGCTTCTATATACCTTCCTGACATCCCACTTTCTCCTTCTAATATGTAAAATACTGCTTCATCGTATTTAATATCCTGCTACACATTTGAGTTATCTGAATATATACCTTTATCTTCCCTGTCTCTTATTCATTTCTTTTTTCCTGCATTTTATTATAGCTCACCTTAATCCTAGTCTCTGTTCAGTTAATACTGGCTAAATCAATCAACAGAGCTCAATATCCTCACTTTGGAAACTGCATCTGCTTTGCAATTTCCCCCCCCCTGCAGGCTGGGTTACATAAATGTTACATGCTTAAAAAGAGAAAAACTTTACTTTGACAATGAGCCAGAAAAGCTCTAGGAATTTTATTTACTTAGCTTTTATTTAAAATGATACACATCATGAAACCTATTGTTTGGGAACTTTGGATTTTGATAGAATGTGTCTTTTAAAAGAAGTATGATTGACATATGGACCCATATAAATAAAAATCATTTTTAAAAACTTGTGGATTTTGAAGATAAACATGGTTATTAAAAGCATTTTCCTATTTTACCAATAATTAGATGGAAAAAGCTATCACTTCCTTATTCTGATTCACCTTTGAGATCAGAGTTGATCCCAATGGAATTTTAGAACTTTTCTCACTAACTGCTCCTGGGGGGAATGATGGCAGCAGACACGGGGAGGCTAAATCTGAGAACGTCTAATCCATCAATCCTGTACAGACACGTAGTGTTTCATAGAAGTTGTGGGTCCCTCGTTTTCCTTCTATTACTTTAACTTCCATTTCTAGACATGGGTAATACACACCAAATTACAGGCCACTGATCAAATTACATTCTACATTGAGAATATTTTGTATGTCAATTTATTTAATTTACTTATATTTTTTAAATTGAGTTGTAGTCAGTTTACAATGTTGTGTCAATTTCTGGCATACAGCACAGTTTTTCAGTCATTCACGAATCGTATGTCAATTTATAAGTAAATTTCTGATATAATAAAATAGAAGCTTTAAACCACAGTCGTTACCCTAATTTACCCCAAAGTGTCTACTGTGTCCATAGAATAAATCGTACAGATACGGCCCATATATGTGTACGACCTTCTCAGCTGGTTACACAGTGCATGACTGGTGTCTATCTCTTGGAAATGAGGTCAGGAAAGTCTGACCTGCGTTGGCTTTTTCCCTATTTCAAATATTTCTCTATTTGAATATATTTCTCTCTGGAAAACTAGGATTAAAATTTTAAAATATTAACAATAAATTATTTGCAAATACAGTTTTCTCTATCCACTAAGAAGTCCTGTAATTATTACAGAGATTTATAATTCAGTTCTCAAAACTAGCAGATATTCCTTGTCGGCTTTAAATATTTGCACAAAGTAAGGACTCCAAAAATAAACGCCACAGAACCTGGTGGTTCTAAAAAGACAAGGCAGAGCCCTACAGAAAAGCTATCTGGTAAGCACGGGCTATTATTGATTTGTTGTGTAGAAATAATAAAAGATTTAAAAAACTGCATTCATTGTAATTTTTCCTTCAGTGCCTTTTAAAAGTAGAAAAAAATGTTATAAGCATACCTCATTTTATTGTTTCACTTTCTTGAGCTTCCCAGATACTGCGTTTTTCACAAATTGAAGGTGTGTGGCAAGCCTGCATTGAGAAGTTCTCTCAGCACCATTTTTTCCAACAGCATTACTTTTTATCTAAGGTCTGTACCTTGTTTTCCTAGACACATTGTTATTGTACACATCACAGAATACAGTAATATAATATAAAAACATAACTTTTATATGCACTGAGAAACCAGAAACTTCATGTGACTCCCCTTATTGCGACATTTGCTTTATTGTGTGGTCTGAAACTGAACCCACATTATTTCTGAGCTATGCCTGTATTTTGTTCCAGTAAAATGATAGTTATAATAATTCGTGTATGACGGTTTTCAGTGTTATTAAAGCCAGAGAATAAATAAATTAAAACTACCATAGTTTTCTCCTGAGAACGTACCTTTATAAGACATTTACTGAAGTAAAATTTAATTTATATAAACTGTATTGTAGTCATCTAATGCAAACCACAGAGATTTACCTAAACAGAGAAAGTGGTTCTAATTTTTTTTGGGGGGATGATCAATCCTTTATATAAAATGCTTAGTATTTGCATATAGCCTAGACACATCCTCCCGTAGCCTTTAAATCATCTCTAGATTGCTTGCAACGGCCAACACAATGTAAATGCTATGTAAACAGTTGCCAGTGCACAGCAAATGCAGGTTTTGCTTTTTTGGAACTTTCTGGAATCACTGCTTTTGAATATATTCTATCCTCAGTTGGTTGAACCCCCAGAGAACCTACAGCTAAGGAGGGCTGACTATACTTTAGAAAACTTGTGACTGTGAGCACCTTCTCCTCTCTTTGAAATGTACACAAACCTTTGGAAGAACAGAGAGGACTTCTGTCAGCATTATGACCTGGAGATGTCTTTCTCAAAGACATGGAACCCATCCCTTTGAAATCTAAGTGTCAGAACAGGTAACAGCCCCAGCCCCCAGTTTCTGTGGGAGAGCATGAGCCTAACTTCAGTGGGCGCCCAGCTCCAAGCTGGAAAACCGCCTCCTGTCTTAAAGATGCTGGATTTCCCCCCACCTTCTGGATAAAGCCAATTCGCCAACGCAGATGGTCACTCCAATAACCAGATAAAGGTCAGATGAACCCTGCGTGACAAATGCTGCTGTCAAATCCTCTTGCTTGAGATCTAGTGTTCGTCTTGAAGACATATGTGGAATGGGTTGCATCAGTAGGCCACATAAAAGGGTGCAACTCCTTTCCGGCTTTGTACTCCTTTAACGGATTTCCTGGGTGTCAACGTCACATGCAGGTTTAACACTTACTTAGCAATAAAACTTATTTCCTTTCTCTACATTTGTGGACAGGATTTCTGAAGTGGGAGATTTTGCTTTTATATTTCCCCAAGAATTTCGTACGTTCTTAACATATATAGAGGTATGCTATTTCAGAGTAATGAATGTAATCAGTTAATCATACAGGTTAGAAAATATTTGATACAAGTCTTTAAAATGATCGCTCCTGCTTAATGGGATGACCCGATATTGTGGTCGTTAAATTGCGAAATCACTGCCCCTCCATAACTGATGTGTGTTACACACTTTCGCGTTCCTCTTCTCTTTGGCTTCCTCCCTGGCGGGCTTTTGGTGGTCTCCAACCCCTTAGCCAAACACCTGTTACTGTACTGGCTCCTAAAATTCAGTTTAGTAAGTAACTGCTTGTGCGTTCTTATGTGCCAGATGCATCCAGGGGCTGTGAGTACAAGACAAGATGAGGGTGGGGAGGTGGTTTCAGGAAACTGCCTTTTAAAAAATCCTCTGAATTCTGGTGCAGGTGATCTGTAGCTCACATTTTATGAAGCACCATTTATGAAACTGACTACCTTTCCACTATTTCCTTCTATATCCGAATTCTAAAAACTTAACATATCTATAGAAAATTGCTTAACATCTATGCAAGTGAACAAGCAGGTCACAGTGTTGTGTGGACAACACTGTATCAAACTCCCCATCCAGAAATGAAGATAGAAGGTAACCCACCAAAAAGTTATATATTGAGAGAGATGGAGGTATATTTTCCTTTTCCCACATTCCGGGAGGCTCATAACATCCCATCTCTTCTTCAGTGCACTACAGTTCATGTCTTCTCTTTCAGGAATTTCCCTGATCACCAAAACCTGAAACCCTGGCCCACCTCAGGACCCTACCGTCACTCATCCATATGTTTTTTTATGCCATTTATTCTAATACACTGTATACCTGCGCATTTCCCTTTTATACTGTAAAATATTTGCAGACAGGGAAATTTTCTTACTTATATTTTCAAACTGTGTTGAGTTGAAAAGCAGACACACAATTTTGAACAGTTAAATAAATGTATCTGCTCACAGATTTGAATTTAAGCATTCTGTTGCCACGAAAATTGCTCAAACTCAAGGGGGAGAAAAGCAGAGGCGGGCAGCATCGTCTTTAAACATCCACAGGAGCAACGGCTGCCCAGGGGTTGTCCAGGGAGGAACTCGGTTCATTCTGTTACTCTTCATTACAGGCCCCAGACTTTACTTGCCAACTCGCAGATTTCCTCCAGTTGAGATGCAAACAATTTCTGCCTGGTGGAGCGGATAACCACAATGATTGATGGCCTGTGAGATACTAACCAGTGTGTAACTAACTAATCAGTCTGCCTGCTACCTTAACATTCCTTTGACAAACTGCCTTATGGTGGAAACGGGGACTAGGGTGCTGCCCAACTTTGGCTGGGGCAGGACCCACGACCCACTGGATGGTGGAGAGTGCCCATATCCACGGGCCGTCTTCCTATAAACGAACCTACTAGCATCTCAGTTAACTTTGTCTGTCTGAACTTTGGAAAACAAAAGAATGCTCAGATATGAATGCTCCCTGAAATCAAAGCCCCCCAGTGCAGGACAGTGGACTTTGTCACCCGGAGACTTGGGTCAAGTCCAGGCCATAACAGAACCTCAGCGTCCCAACAGGTGGGATGGAGACAGAAAGCTGCATTTCAAGCTGTCAGCTGCCCAGCACAGAGCTCCCGTGCAGCCAGCTTAGACAGTCGCTGAGGCCCTGCTTCTGAAGGGGGTCCTCGGGCTCCAGGGGACTGGGCAGCATGCTTTAGGTCATCGCCCTCCACATGGTTGTCACAGCCACCACAAACAAAGGGTTCTCTTATGCCCTCCAGCTCTGTTCTTGCTGGAGAAGTTTGTAAATAACTTGTCTAAGAATCAGAAAATACCCCGAATGTCCTCTTGCCCTGCACCCTGGCCACTGCACAGCTGCGAACCCCAACGTTCCTCTCCTGGGTTGTTCCAAGAGTCTTCCAGGTGCTTACTCGCTTCCAGTTTTCTCTAACCCAGTCTACCCCTACCATGCTGTTAGATTAACCATCTCCAAACCAATGTGATTATTTCACTTCCTTGTCTAAGAACCTCTTCAGGAAAACTGAGCCAAAAAATATACCCCACTGGCTTGACAATGGAAACCTGCCTTTTTGCAGTTGGATATTATAAGCTGACTCTGTCTCCACAGAATTCATATGTTGAGGTCTGGGCCCAATACCTCAGAATGTGGCTGTGTTTGGAGAGAGGGCCTTTAAAGAGGTAACTAAGGTGCAGCAAGGCGATCCGTGTGGCCCTAACCCAATATGACTGGAGATCTCACGAGAAACGCTTAGGACACAGACAACACCCTGACTGAGCGGTGGCCACGTGGGACATGGGAGGACATGGTCGTCTGCAAGCCATGGAGACAGGCCTCAGAGAGGCCAAACTGGCCGACCCCTCAGCCTCAGACTTTTAGCCTCCAGAGCTATGAGAAAATAAAATTTCTGTTGTTTAAACCACCCAAGTTTGTGGTATTTTGTTAGGGCAACCATCAGGAAATGAATATGTATGTCTTAAAGAAATAGTCACTAAATTTTAGTCCTTAAATTCTACTGCATCAGTGAATTCGAATGCAGTATATGCTTGACAGAAGGGGGAAGGGTATTTATATACAGTTTACTGAAGAACTGTAATGACTATATAATTGTAAGAAAATGTCCGCCTTCTGTATTAAAGATACATAAACCAGAATGACATTGATTTTTGTCACCTATCAAATATAGATTTTTTTTTCCTTTCAATGATTTCCAATAGCACCCAGTGTGATTAAAGAAGAAAGTCAAATCCATTACTAGTAAAGGTACTATTTGGTAGAAACTTTGTAGAACGTGATTAACACAACTGTATAAAGAGACTTGAAAATATATATAAAATGGATTGTGGCCCAGCAATTCCATGTCTCTTCAATGGTTTATAAAAGTAATCTCAAAAATTGGGTGTATGTGTATGGGTTATTTTTATTTTTCTTAATTGAAATATCATTTATAAAGAAAAATGAAAATCTCCTTACCAGTGTGACCACAGCACATATGTCAAGGATGTATTTCTCCCTGCCACACCTCATCATGTGAGCAAAAACAGCCCACTGAAATGCTAAGGCCCTGTTCCCTCCAGCATTGTACCCGCATGTACACACCCACACAGGCACGCACACACATGCACACTCACACAATACACACGCATGCACCTATGCAGAAGGCACACACACGCACACATGCACACACACGTGTATCCACACACCCACATGCACACACACACGCATACCTACCCACACATATGCTTCCACGTCCACACACATGCACATAAGCACACACACACATGCACACACGTACCCTTGTGCACATACATTCACACATACATGCATGCACATGGACACACACATGAACACAAATCCACGCACACACCCACACAGGCATACACACGCACTTCCACGTGCACACACGTATGTATGCAGTAGACATTTTTCCAAAGAAGCTATATGAAATGACAAGTCCATGAAAAGATGCTCACATCACTAGTCATTAAGGAAGTGCCAGTTAAAACCTGAATGAGGCATCACCTCATACCTGTTAGAATGATGGTCATTAAAGACAAGAGATAACAAACGCTGATGTGAATGTGGAGAAAAGGGAACCCTACGCACTGCTCGTGGGATTGTAAGCTGATACAGTGATTCTGTGGAAAACAGAATGAGGGATCCTTAAAAAATTAAAAATAGAACTACCACATGATCCAGCAATTCCATTTCTGGGAATGTATCCGAAGGAAACAAACAAACAACAACAAAAATGAAGTGGAAGACATATTTGCAACCCATGCTCATTGCAGCATTAACCAAGACACGGAACAAACCTAAGTGTCCACTGACGGATAAATAAATAAAGAAGATGTGGTGTATATACATATTATTTTTCAATATTAGTTTTTTTCTATAAACTATCTTCAACACCTATCCTATAGCTTTGAATTTTAGCTAAAACTTTGAATTTTGACTCATACAAATGTAACCATTTGAAACTTTATGAAAAGGCATATATACTCTTTAATTTATTGCAGTGTATGGCATCAAGATCATCTGTTACCTTATATACACAGCAGAATATCATTTAGCCACAAAAAGTGAAGAAACCATACCATTGGCAGCAACATGGATGGGCCTTGACAACATTCTGCTAAGTAAGATAAGGCAGGCAGAGAACAACAAACACTATGTGATATTACTTATATGTAGAATCTAAAAACACAGAATAAAACTTACAGGAAGAGAGAGCAGACTTGTGGTTACCAGAAGTGGAGGGTGAGGGCAGGGAGGACTAGAGGAAGGTGGTCAATGGTATAAACTTCCACTAAGAAGACAAATAGGCACTAGGGACATGCTATTCAATGTGATGACTGTGCTCAAAGTGCTGAATGATGGAGAGGAAATTGAGAGCATTAATCCTAATGGCTCTCATCACAAGGAGAAATTTTTCTTTTTCTTTTCCTCTTTCTTTTCTTTTCATTGTATCTATATGAGATGATGGATGTTAGCTGAACCATTTCACAATATATGTAAATCAAAATACACTACGCTGTATGCCTTAAACTTACACAGTGGTGTATAACAATAATTTTTCCTCAATAATACTGAAAAAAACCCAATAGCTTCCTATCTTGTCACATCCATTTTACAATGTTCTGGCCATATGAACTTCATAAAGGTTGAAAATTTGCTTTTCCTTTTACTGAAGTCTACAAAGACATAAAATTTTCCATAATTACTTTTTGCTTATAGTTAAGGAAATCAGTACATATAACAATTTGAGATTTAGTTTTCATATTCAAAATGTATCTTCTCTAAATAACTTTGTAATGATATATATACACACACACACACATATAAAATAGCTGGTTTCTACGTAAGAGCTGTGTATTGCCAGCTTCTCTAAGAACCCATGCAAGGGATTTAATCTCTTTGATCAATATTCAACTCATCATATATTACACACATATATATACATATATTGTGAATTTATTAAAATATATAAATTTATAAAAATATAAGATAATATAGTATATAAAATATATAACTTTTATTAAAATATTTATAAACAATATAAATATATAAATTTAAAATTAGGTCTAGATGTGGGTAAATATTTTAAAAAGAGAGAAAAATTAAAAGTTATTCCCTTCTGGATAGTGGATGCTATGGATGAGAAATTCAGTAAAAGCTTTGTAATGTATTAGACCTTAACATGTAGAACAAAATATATTTTAAAATACATACTTTAAATTATATAGGTGAGTAGGTATACAAATAAGGGAGCCTCACATGGTTAGAAAGTGTGATTCCAGAAAAGTTAAAAAGCTCTGTGGCCAAAGGTATGGAAGCAACCTAAGAGTTCAACAACAGATGACCGGATAAAGAAGATACCACACACACACACATATATATATATATATATATATATACACAATGGAATACTACTCAGCCACGAAAAAGAATAAAATTTTGCCATTTGCAGCAACATGGATGGACTTGGAGGGCATTATGCTAAGTGAAATAAGTCAGGCAGAGAAAGACAAATACTGTATGATATCACTTATATGTGAATCTAAAAAATACAACAAACTAGTGAATAAAACAAAAACAAGCAGACTCACAGATATAAAGAAAAAGCTAGTGGTTACCAGTGGGGAGAGGGAAGTGGGGGCAATATAGGGGTAGGGGAAAAAAGGGTTATTGTGGGGTTATATGAAATCATGTATATAAAACTTTTGGAAAATTGTAAAGCACAACTGAATTTAAAGAATCTTTCATTTGATTAAAAAAATGCTCTATGGCTAAACTTTTCGTTGGAATATCTGCTTACACATGCTGGTTAACACTGGACTTTTAATAGGCTGCATGCATGCTTGCTTGGGACAGGGGATATAGTGACTTTAGCACTAGACAGGGAAAAATAATCAGGTAAAAAAAACCTCACAAAATGTTGGAACCCCTTTTAGAAGGTGAGTAGGGAAAAAAAAAATCATCTAATACAGAAAAACAATGAAAATGTCTTCCTGAAATGATGTTACCTATGAGCAAAGCTGGAGACATTTCTCATTCACATGAGTCTTGGGCTTATAGTCATAGTATCAATTGGCCCAAACCCCCTCAAACTTAAAAATCTGGTTAGATAGCCCTGTTTGGCTGTGCTGCCACATGCCTGGGAAGTACCCTGGGCCTTTAAATGTAGTTCCAAGGATTCTGAGCTCATCCTTCATTCAACACATGAGAAAATAAGCGATGGTGAGTATGAATCAGCATAAAATCAGAGTCTAGAATGATATTCAGGAAGATTTCACGTATCAGAATTGCAGAAAGGTGTTCAACATGTTCACATAAATAGAAGAGCGTAATTGAGAAGAAGAAAGATGCGATAGGCTTTGAGTTAAATATAAAATGTTTATAAGTTAAAGATATCATAAGTAAAATAAATCAAGTATCAGGTTAAGTGGAGTAAACTGGAAGAGAGATCTGAGAAATTATACAGACTCCTGCAAATGAAAGGAGTTAGAGACAATATTTAAGAGCCACAGGAAAAAAAGAATGAGATCATTCCATGGATTATAGTCACTCTTTTGAGAATAACATAATGAATGGAATAAGAAAAGGACATTTTTTTTTTGAAATTCCAAGAGCTTCTAGAATTGTTGAAAAGTCTAGCCCACAAATCTGGTAAATCTGAAAAAACTAAAGTAGTATGTATAAAATAAATCTGCACTTAAGACACTTCAGGGTGAAAACTGTAGGACATCAAAGATGAAGAAAAGATTTTAAAAACAACCAGAGGAAAACAGATCCCCTGCAAGTCAGGGTTGACTTCTGAATAACAACCCTGGAATCAAGCCGAACATCTTGAACATAATGAGAGAAGATACTTGGCAACACAGAATTCTATGTCGAATAAAACTATCTTTCAATGCACAAGGGCAAAACAGAAACATTTTAGACATTAAAAACAGAAAATTGCTATTAACAGCCTGACAAAATTAGCTTCTAAAGACTATATTTTAGACAGAAGAAAATTTATCCAAAGAAGGTTTGAGAGCAAGAAAACATGAAAAAGTCAGGAAAGAGGAAACAAGCAGATAAATCTAAAGAAAAAATGGCATATGAATAAACAAATCCAATCTCTAAATTCAGAAGTAAACTGAAAGTATTGGAAAACAGTATATGATTTGAGAGGGACATTGTAATTGATTCTGCATTCCTTGTGGTACTCAGGGGGAGTTTTAAAATACTGATGGATTCACTCCCTTACACCATAAACAAAAATAAACTCAAAATGGATCAAAGACTTAAACATAAGACAAGATACAATAAACCTCCTAGAGGAAAATATAGGCAAAACATTATCTGACATACATCTCAAAAGTGTTCTCCTAGAACAGTCTACTCAAGCAATAGAAATAAAAGCAAGAATAAACAAATGGGACCTAATGAAACTTACAAGCTTCTGCACAGCAAAGGACACCATAAGTAAAAAAGACAACCTACGGAATGGGAGAACATTTTTGTAAATGAAACTGACAAAGGCTTGATCTCTAGAATATATAAGCAGCTCATATGACTTAATAAGAAAAAAACAAACAACCCAATCCAAAAATGGGCAGAAGACCTAACTAAACAAGCAATTCTCCAAGGAACACATACAAATGATCAATAGACACATGAAAAAATGCTCAATATCACTACTTATCAGAGAAATGCAAATCAAAACTATGATGAGGTATCGCCCCACACCAGTCAAAATGGCCATCATTCAAAAGTCCACAAATGACAAATGCTGGAGAGGCTGTGGAGAAAAGGGAACCCTCCTACACTGCTGGTGGGAATGCAGTTTGGTGCAGCCACTGTGGAAAACAGTATGGAGATTCCTCAAAAGACTAGGAATAGACTTACCATATGACCCAGGAATCCCACTCCTGGGTAGATATCCAGAAGGAACCCTACTTCAGGATGACACCTGCACCCCAATGTTCATAGCAGCACTATTTACAATAGCCAAGACATGGAAACAGCCTAAATGTCCATCAACGGATGACTGGATAAAGAAGAGGTGGTGTATTTATACAATGGAATACTACTCTGCCATAAAAACCGACAACATAATGCCATTTGTAGCAACATGGATGCTCCTGGAGAATGTCATTGTAAGTGAAGTAAGCCAGAAAGAGAAAGAAAAATACCATATGAGATCGCTCATATGTGGAATCTAAAAACAAACAAACAAACAAAGCATAAATACAAAATAGAAACAAACTCATAGACATAGAATACAAACTTGTGGTTGCCATGGGGGCAGGGGGTGGGAAGAGATAGACTGGGATTTCAAAATGTAGACTAGATAAACAAGATTACACTGTATAGCACAGGGAAATATATACAAGATCTTATGGTAGCTCACAGAGAAAAAAATGTGACAATGAATATATATATGTTCATGTATAACTGAAAAATTGTGCTCTACACTGGAATTTGACACAACATTGTAAAATGATTATAAATCAATAAATATGTTTAAAAAATAAATAAAATACTGATGGACTGTATGTTTTGTTAAGGTAACTGTATTGCACACAGGTTCAAATTTCTGGGCCCAAAAAATTTTTGACAAATTATTAGAACTAGTAAAAAGTTTTATAATAATATTGCTGGAGATGATATCAATATGTAAGATTTAGTTAAGTAGGTATACAATAAATAATATTAAAAATTTAGAATAATTACATAGAATTTTTAATAAAATCATGTGTTTTAGTACAAGAAAGATGTTACAGTCTAAAAGATGTTAAAGATCTATATAGAAAAACATCAAACTTTTTGAAGGAAACTAGAGCAGAGTTAAATAAATAGAGAGAGAGATACGCCTGAACAAAGGGAGGAAACTCAAATCCCCTAAAGATGTTAATTCCTTTGCAAATAATGTATGAATTCAGTTTATATGAAAGATCAAAGGAATCCAAGATGGTCCTGATGAGGAAGGGGAAACAAGAAGACTTGCATCACTAGCTATTAGGATTCAATAAAAGAGTTAGGAAAGTAAGTTAGTGTCGTATAGATTTGCAGAAAATAAAATAGAGACCAGAGAACTTAAAAACGGTCTGCACGTATATGTGTAAGCCTGAGCCATGAAGCAGCTGGTGTTGCATCGTTGTGGGGAAAGAACAGACTACTCAGTGTATTGCAATGATTCAACAGGTAATCAAGAAGGAAAAAAAAAATGAAACCTAAATCTCTTCACATACCATACACAAAATCTGTTCCTGGTCAATCAGCGTGGAAAGAAAAACAATACCATTTTAAAAAGAAACTTGATGGGGAAATTTTTACCATTTCAGAATAGGAGAGAATTTCTTATATAAAACACAAAGATCACATTCTGTAAAAGGAAAACTGATCAATTCTTCCCCATTCAAAGAATACCATATGATATCACTCATATGTAGCATCTAAAAAAGAAAAAGAAAAAAAGGAGACACTAATAAACTCATCTACAAAACAGAAGCAGACTTGCTATAAAGTAAACAATTTTATGGTTACCAGGGGAAAGGAGGTGGGAAGGGATAAATTCGGATGTTTAAAAGGGTTAGCAGGGAAAAAAAAAAACAAATAAAAACCCAAATTTCTTCTGTACAGCAGAAGGAACTATACTGAGTATCTTGTAATAACCTTGAAAAAGAATAGGAAAACAAATTTGTGTGTGTGTGTATATGCATGACTGGGACATGATGCTGTACACTAGAAATGGACACACTGTAACTGACTATACTTAAAAAAAAAAAAGAATAATCTGTAATTACCAAACATCATAAAAGAGAGCGAAAAACCACAAACTAGGGGATGATTTCAAAAATAAACATAAATGACAAAAGATTACTACCTTTTATATATCTTATACATAAATGCAAAAGACAGCCCCAAAGAGGCAAACATCATGCAAGCATTTCCCCAAAGAGAAAACAGCAAGTCAATAAATATATGAAAATATAACAAATCTCATTAGTAATCGTAAAAATGCAAATTAAAACCACAGTGAAATTTGACTTCAGATTTGATTAGTTGGCAAGAATGTCGAGTAATAAGGACTCTAATAATATACTGGGTAATTTATCTCAAAAAGTTGAACACGCCGGTTCCCCATGGCACACCTCCAAGAGGCAAGCACAAGAATGTTAATAAAAGCAAAAAAAATGAGAAACTCTCCAAATGCTGATACACAGTAAAATGGTTTTTTTTTTTTAAAACTCTGGCATATTCCTCAGTGAAAATGAACAAGCCACAGCAACCTGCATTAATATAAGTAAACCTCGAAATTAAGAATATGGGGAGTCTGCATATAAAGTTTAAGAAGAAGCAAAATTAAATGATACATCATTTTGAGACACGTGTGTGAGTGATAAGGGAAAAGCAAGGTGGTGATTATCACTCCATTTGGCTTGTTGTATGTGAGACGGATGTGACTGGACAGGAGCCTGGGGCTTGCGACGTTTAAGCTTTTCATCTCTGTGTCTTATGTGTATGTATTTTATGAATAGTGTTATTCTTTAAGCTCAACATTAATTATATAGACTCTTCTATGCATGAAAATTTTCGCAGCAGTAAAGACTAATGAAAGCCACTTAGGATAATGGGATTATTGCATTTTTTATTTTTGAAAATTGCCTTTGATTGCATCATATTATTTTTATATTAAATACCAGAGGAATCGATTTGGTTGTATGATATTTTTTCAGATAAGAAATAGTAGCTAATGTTCATGACACACACACATAAAACATAATTTTAAAAATAAATGTCTTCACCAAAAATAAATGTGGATAAGTAACTTTTTCTAAGAGATCTAAGAAATTGACACCCTTTCCCACAAAGTGCTTTGCTCAAAAATGTTTGCCAATATCGTATAAGGATTCATACTGATTAAACAAAACAGCACAAAAGTAGTCTCTAATTTACATTAGGAATTATTGATGAGATTTAGCCCCCTTCCACCTAAATGTGTGTACTTTTAATTTTCCTCCTTTTCCACCTAAACCAGTACTTACTACTAAGAAAATACTTCACCTGATCAGTAACTAGTCTCAATATTTGCTTTTTATTACTTGTGCCCGCCCCACAACATGACCCCGGTGGAGAAAGCCATGTGTCACAAGAACACACAGCCCAGCCTTACCTGGATGCATGCGAAGACCTCAGGGATGAGAGTCGAGCACATCTGAACACCCGAGGAAACTGGGCGGAAGGCAGCCCGGACGCGTACAGCACAGCGGGGTCCCCTGCTCCCCACCCCAAGTCAGCCCGGGAGTCCAGTCAGAGCCCTCGACGCCACAGTTTGAAAGCCTCCTGAGGGGACTCCCTGCGTCATTCTGTCCCCTCGCTGGGGTTCCACACCTCTTCTCAACTGCCTGGCTAGATTGATAAAAGTCATTCCTTTTATTGATTTTTTATTACTCACTTATCATATGCAAAATAATGTAGTAAATAAATGAGAGCAAGCCCTACCCTGTCCTCAATGGGGCTTACAACCGAGAAGAGACAGGCACGTATGGAATTAATTACATTAAAGGCAGACTGAACCAAGCGTCACTTTCTAAGATGTTAGTTAATGGAATGCTGGTGTGAACTCTGAGCTGGGGACCTGAAAGTTTGAGTAGACTGTGTCACATGTAAATGTCTGTGTGCATGCGTGTGTGTTTCAGAGGTAGAAAGAATTACATACGGAGTAAATGAAGGGGTGTGGAAATGCATTTAGCGTTCTGGGATAGTAAATGGATCAGGCTGAAGCTAGCATTTACAGAATCAAGACGCAGGGAAAATGAAGCAGGAAGTGAGCCTTACCAATGAAAACCAAGTACGCGGGTAAACAAAAACATCGCATCATATAATCACGTGACAGGTGCCAGTAAGTAAGGTCCCTTCTGTCTGTTTCACTCAGACCCACTCTTGCCAGAAGGTGATGCGCTTCAGAAACTTACAATCTGCATTACCAGGG
The DNA here is from genome assembly GCF_036321535.1 of Camelus dromedarius. NCBI lineage: Eukaryota > Metazoa > Chordata > Mammalia > Artiodactyla > Camelidae > Camelus > Camelus dromedarius. The sequence goes on along the minus strand of NC_087454.1, from coordinate 38,975,657 downwards.
CCGATTCAGGCCTAACGCTGAGAAATCGGCTGCAGTTACATCTCTGTAAGTGCCTGCCCTTCACAGACCATGGGGAGCCTTGAACAAGGAGTTTCCACATTTCCATGAAGCATTACATCTACCCTATTGAATTGTGTCATGACTAGAGCACATGCCATTAAAATCAAGCTTCTATCAGACATCGAATACAAATAGCCCTTTTCACTCTCTCTTGTCAGCTGGATCACTATTTTAGCCTTCATGCTCATAGGGGTTAATTCCATATTCCTTTATTCCCAACTAGCATGTTTGGTTATAACTCTTCATATTTAAATTTAATTACAATCATCCTATTATACATATCAGGTTATTCTATTATTTTTTTAAATCATTTGCTGCATGGTTCCGTGTTTTCCTGCTGACCTGCTGTGAAGTTGGGTTCATCCTAAAAGACTCAGGTTAAAAAAAAAAATACGAGAAAGGAAGACATTATTTATTCATTCGTTTGTTCATGTGGAGTACCCTAGAGCAGGAAGACTTGACAAATAAATGACCAGCTTGAAAGATTAGGTTTGTAACCTGTTCCAATTTCTCACTTTACATCCTCAAAACCATTACCTTGAAATTCAGTTGTTCTCTCTCTGCCTTAAAGATTGCTGAGGTCTCTAAGTGGCCTTACTGTCAAATCTAAGGTGCTAAATTTCATAACAAGATCAATTTCCACAATATCTTTACCACCAAATACATTTTTTAAAGGACGCATTAAATTTGAGTCCATCTGAAGTATGATGGCGAACAGGGTCTTTCCGGAGAAAACAAGTGTGCACTTGTGTGAATATTTATCTGACAGCAACTTACAATACTAGATTATTACAAATGGCAGGGACATAGTACTACCAGGGAGGTGACACAGGGGAATTTATCATCAGAAGCAGGTAGCTTTACAGAATATTGGTATTACTGTACCTACCTGCTTCTAAAAAATAGGAAGGTCTAAGCTCATTTATCATTTAGCAAGACCTGCACAGTGCCTCTGTCACCCAGCCTGAAAATGAGATTTTTTTTCTTTAGTGGTATTCCGCTGTTGCGGTGAGCATTTTAGTGGTGTGCAGCATCACACATGCACCTTTAAGAGGGCAGGAGGGACTTGAAATGTAATTAACTCTATGCAAACTGCCACCCCTGAGAACGGATGGAGTTAATTCCATGGTTTTTTTTTTTTTAACACCTTTCTTGGGGTATGATTCCTGTACAGTAAACTACACATATTTCAGGTGTGCACTGGATGCATTTGGATAGATGTACACACCCATGAAACCACGACCACAATCAAGATAGCTCACATTTCCATCACTCCCCAGGAGATGCAGATCTCGAATTTCCAATTTATCCCTTCCCACTCTCCTTACCCGCTGGTAACCGTTAAGTTTATTCTCTGCGCCTGAGTCTGTTTCCATTTTGTAGGTAAAACTACATTTGTGTCCTTTTTCTTAGATTCCACATAGAAGCAGTACCATGTAATATTTTATCCCTCCTCTTTGGCGAGCAGCTCCTTTGAGAAAAGGAGCAGCCTCAGGCAACACACAGAAGCTAAAATTCCAGGGTCTTCTGTCTGCCCCCGTGGCAGAAATACGTTCCTTGTAAGTTTGATTCTGATATTCGTCATGAGATAAGTACAAGATGCAGTGGATGCTACACATTAAGCCCATGGGTCGAATCAGCCCTGCCACCTGTTTTTCTGTTTTGGGGGAACAGAGTCATCACACTCATTCACTTCCGTACTGTGTGCGGCTATGTTTTTGCTACAATAGCAAAGCTGAGTATATGTGACAGATACTGCATTTCTCACAAACCAAAAAGGTTACCCTCTGGCCCTTTATAGTTCACGTTTGCTGACCGTGCACTGGACCAGCTGTCTTGTGTACTGTGGGCATGTCCCGAATTTGGCTGAAGGAACAGAAGGAACAGAAAGAAAAGGAGGGGGCTAGAAGGAAGGCAAATGCCTAGGAAATTTACCATGATGCTGTGCACCAGAAGTTGACACAACATGGTGAACTGACTACACTTCAATTAAAAAAAAAAAAAAAAAAAAGAAACTATTTTGGGATAACGACAATTCCACAGTTCCTAAAAAGTGGCTTTTAAATGTTCTCCGAGGACTTGAAAGAAACGAAATGGAGGTGATAAGGAAGAGGAAGAGGATGTCTCTTAGTCATCAGAAAGTCCTGGCATCACTTCTGAGACTCAGCCCTCCCTGTCCCCTCAGAGGTCACCGTGCACCCAGCCCTCCACTGCTCCCCTGAGAGCCTGCAGAGAAGTGACTTCTAACAGATCACAAAGATAAAACTACTAAACAATACAAAACAAAACAAAACAAAACAAAAACCGCGTTCTTCACTATTATGCAACCAGAGGAGGGCTAAAATAGCCTTTGACAGATGGGTGCCTCTAAAAAAATTGGTGTAAAAACCAGGGTGTTACAGGGATAGTGTGTTTAAAATACAGCTTCAGAAAGTGGCACAAGCAGTTGGCTGAGAAGAAACCTGTGGTCATTGCACGACTGCGATGCATTATTTTACTTACAGTAAAAAGTGCGTATCATTCTTCTCTTCTAAATCTCTCTTTTAAAATCTCGTTTAAAGAGTGTGGTTTTCATAAACAATTGTCTGAAGTGTGTCCTAAATGAGGCTTTCATCATGATGTAGATAAATTGGAAAACAAGGTTTACAGTAAAAGAAGGGTGAGAAAAATAATACTGAGGGTGGGAAAAATGGGGAGCTGTTGGTCAAAGGGAATAAACTCCCCCCAAAAGATAAATAGGATTTCAGGTCACTATAATTAACAATACTGTGTTATATACTTGAAAGCTCTTAAGAAAGTAGATCTTAAATATTATCACCCTACCCACAAAAATATCGTAATTATGTGAGAGAATGGATGTGTTAACTAACTTCACTGTGGTAACTACATTGTAACATGCACATGTATCTAACCACCGCCTTATGCACCTCACACTTGCATATGTTTTCTGTCAATATCTCAATAAGGCTGGAAAAAAGAAACTAATTTGCCATCTGTATAAATTTTAAAAAGGCATTTTCTATAACAAACCATTTTCAAGTGGAAAAAAGGGAAAGAGAAATAATGTTGAATAAGATTTTATTTTTAGATTACCCAAAATGGTGTGCAGGACTGAAATTCTGGAATTAGTTCCAAAGTTCCTGATTAATTTACTGAATCTCTCATAATGTTCCTCGTTGTCCCTTTTTCTATTCTGCTCCCGTTGAGATCATCGCTTAAAGTTTGCGTGGCGCTTCCCACTTCTGGTGTCTCCCTGCCTCATCCCTACTGATGGGCAGAGCCACGTCCATCCTTGGATGACTCAGGAACAGTAGCCCAGTCCCCACTTAACAGTCAACTTAATTACTCAGTTTTCTTCCAGGCACTTTTGGGCCACAATTCATTTTATGATTTTGTACCAACTCGTTTTCTCCATCTCCCACAGATCCTGGATTTTATTTGTTCATTATAGTCCAGGTAGATTTACTAGGTGATTTCTTGAAGTATTTCACCCTTTTCCATTGGTATCATTTGTAACTAACTGTCCAAGTGCATGTATCTTTTTGAATTAGTTCTTATTTTGTGGTTGGCTTTATTCCTTTGATAGCTATTTAAGTTGAAAAATCTAAAGCACTAAACATTCTTAGAAACAATGAACACAACATATACGTAAATTAAAAAATACATGTACTGTTGAAAAAAAAAGAAATGAGCTATCAAGCCATGAAAGGCATGGAAAAAACTTGAAAGATATTACTGAATGAAAGAAGCCAGTCTGAAAAGGCTGCAAACTATATGATTCCAACCAAATGACATTCTGGAAAAGGCACAGCTACAGAAACAATCAAAAGATCGTGGTTCCCAGGGGTCTGGGGAGAGGGAGGGAGGGAGGGAAGGATGAACAGATGAAGCACAAGGGATTTTTAGGGCAATGAAGTTATGCTGTGTGATGCTATAGTGGTGGCTACATGTCGTTATGCATTTGTCAAAACCCATAGAATGTACAACATCAAGAGTGCACCCTAATGTAAACTATGGGCTTTGGTTGGTAATAATGTGCCCATGTTGGTTCATCGATTGTACCAAATATGCCGCACTGATGAGGGAGGCTGAGGGTAGGGGAGTGTATGTGTGTGGGTGGGGAGGGCTGTGTGCGAACTCTCTGTATTTTCTGCTCATTTCTGCTGTGAATCTGAAACTGCTGTAAAAAAAAAAATAAAGGCTATTAATAAAGAAAAAAAAAAGGCTAAGCAAAAAAAAAAAAAAAAAAAAAAAAAAAAGATTTTTGCTAGCTTCCCCAGGGATAGCAAAGCAGGGTGGATTGGAGCCAGAATGGTTTGAAACCCCAGCTCTGCTGCTGGTTCCCTGGATGATGCTGGCGAAGCTGCTCACTTCCTCCCTGCAGTCAGCTTTCTAAGAAAGTAACAGTTCCTGACTCATGGAGGCGCCCAGAGGGTAACCTGGGTCTGTGCACATCCAGCCCGGAGCCGAACACCTGCTGTGTGTTAAGTACTATATTACAGCTTGTGGAATATAAACTCCACCCTTGGAATCTTATGAATACTGTGCTGTTGCTTACCTGGCCATGTACCTTTGGGTATGCTATTTAACCCCTTTAAACCTCAGTTTCTTCAACTGTAAAATGGGAATACCAACATAATAAGATTGCTGTAAAAATTAAATGTTGAAGGTAAAAAACATTGTGTAGTGTCCGGCTCATAACAAGTACTTAATTATGTGAACCATTTCTATTATTATTATTATCAGTACCATTATTATATTATTATTACCATCATTGGGGGTTTTTTGCTACTTCTAATATTCTAGATTTCCAAAGAATTTGAGAATGTGCCTAACTGCCCCAGTCGCTTCTATCCTGACGGCTATAAAGTTGAAGATTACTGGCCGCTTCTCCCTTAAATTCCCTTATTTGTACTGTATCGAATAGATAGCGTTAGAACTAATCAGTCCTTCAAACTGTCTGAATGGAAGAAAAGCAAATGAAAGCCTATTACAGATATAATTATTTTAATGGGGTTTCCAGCAGGTATCATAACTACGTTGCACCCAGTTTGGGAAGCAGGTCAGGAAAATCTCCGCATATTTCTTACGATGAAGTCTGGAGTCCACTCTCGTAATTTATACTCTGCCTTGAATCTGTGGACTCTGGGCTTTGGGGCTTTTTGGTCCAGGTATGTTATCTGTTGCCCTTTGAAAGCCAGGAGCTTTGCCTTTTACGTATTCATATCCAACAAGTTGCTGATTTTGAAGACAGAGCTGGCTGGCTCTTTGGTCAGACAGGCGACGGACAGATTTATCTAATCCTCGGACCCCCAAATTCCTTAATGGAAAGGCAAGGATTATACTCTTACCTTTTATTATTGTGAGATTATATAGGGAAAATCCTAAAATACAACAAGACGCCTATTGAAGGGGACCGTATTTTTTTTATCCCTCATTGCCTCTTCCTGTGGAAACTGGCACAACACAGAAGCGGCATTCAGTAAGCGTTAAGTGAAATTGAGTCAAATAGCACAATACATTTTAACACACTGAGACTTAGAAAGTTTCTACCACCTGGATTCACTATATACATTTGGATTTTTCTGTGTTGCTTGTTCATTTAGTTTATTTGTAGTCAAAAAACTCACTTGAAAATGAAACACAGGTAATAGTATGTAAGCTCATAAGATTAAAGGACTTATCTTCATCTTTTCATAAAATCAAGAAGTTCGAATTGCATCCTTTAGGCACCAGGGAGAGATTGATGTTTTTTAACATAGAGGTGACACGATGAACGTAGCATTTTAGGAGAACAAACCTGAATTTAGCACTTCAAACAAAACAAAGAACCAAAAGATGAATTTAAAATTTTTGAGGTTCAACTAAATAGGAGGCAACTCAGGAGGGATCCTAACTTGGGAGACACTGATGGATGGCTCAGATGCATGGGTGCAAGGAAAGAGGCATTGTTTGAATGGAAAGGGCCACAAAAAGTTGGAGACTCTCAAACAATAGGGGAGTCAAGGTTTAAGGTAGTTTTTTGGAGAAGAGAACTGAAAATTTGGTGTAATGATAGCCCTGTAAGGAGCTTAGAATAAAAAAAAAAAAGGAATATAGTCTGTATGAAACTTGGTAGTTTGAGAAGAAATTTTAATGGATTTTTTTTTTTTGGATGAAGAAGAGATTTGCTAGATTCATTTTGAACAGCTATTTGTTGCCTAAGTTACATATGAAAACTACCACATAATATGATTTCATTTAAAAGGAAAGTAGTTTCCCATCTTTACTAATGTAAAGAGAAATTACCTTAATTCAAATAATGAGATTATTAAACGCTATTGCAAACAGCATTTGCAGCTTCCCCAGTAAAAGCCTGTAGCTCGTAAGATATCACAGGAAGTAATCACAAAACTCTGTAACCGATGGCAAGAGTTAGCAGCCACTGTCTTCCAGTGAATGGGGACTCCATAATGGAAGAGGACGTTGCAAAATGTGGACGAAGACTTAATCCTACGTAACCATTCTTCTTTGGCTTTTGGCAAAGGCCCTTGCTAGTCTAACTACCTATGCAAGTCATATTTCATCAAGTTTCCTTTGGCAGAAAATTATGAGTGACGTTGGTAAAACACAAAGAATGATGCTTTTCAACCAGCAAAAGAACAAACGAATTTTGGGATTCTTAGGTATGCTTCAGCATTTGTCATCCTATACAGGGTCTTAAGTTTTCAGTGGGCATATAATAATCAAAATCATAATCAACTCAGAAGAAAAAAAATTGATATAAAACTATTGATTTGTACCCAGTATAGCCTTTTAAGAACATACCTATAGAAATAAATTAAGCTCACTTCACTTTCTTTATTAATCCGTAAGCCATGTGTATAAACTAAAGATAAAAAGTAATATAACCTAACATATACTAATAACGTTAAAAACAAGAGAATGGTAGCCTCCTTAAGGCTCAGCCTATAGCTGACACCTCAAAAAGGTCACAGCCTCAGAGCCTCGAGAAAACTTTAAAATACTTTATGATATAATGCTTTCCAGCAGCTAAAATTCATCTTAAAAAAGTACAGAGAGGAAACCTATTTTCATCCTCATAAGCGTTACCAAAGACAATAGTCATCATGGTGATTATAAGGTACAAGTTTGGATACAATCTTAAGTGTGTGGCCAATAGGAGAATCCATTCTCAAAGGGCTTAAACATCTAGACCATGTTAGAAGATGGGTGGCTTATTCAAAGCTTCAACTTCAGAAGAAAAAAATGCACATTATTTTAAAAGACAGCATCTTATATTATTGGGGAATATAATTAAATGTTTTAATAGTGTTTAAATTACTACTAACTTTCTATGACGTTTGAACCACAGCCGTACTATGCCCATCCCGTAGTTTCAAAAAATATCTCATTAACCTTACATGTTTTGGTTATTGTAAATATTACTTACATGTCAAAAAACAAAAAACAAACCCCTACAATGCATTCTGGTAAATTAGTCTCCACTAAGAGGAGAAGAGAGCATGAAACTTAAACAAGAACATTTAATGGAACCCACATATCCAATCTAGAAACTCTAATAAAAAATCTCCCATGGCTGGTTGAAGGCTCTTAGCTATTACACGAAACCACCACAGGTGGCTCCCCTCAAAATGCATTATAGGTCAGGCTCATACTCTTTCCTTCCACAAAAATGGGACAAGAATTGATTTCAATTACCATTTAATACTTATCTCCCTCTCTTGTCAAAAAATATTCCACACACATGAAATTGAAGGTTGGTGGCCTGAATTTATTTGTGGAGCTGAAAAGGACTATTGATTTACAGTGAATTTTCTAGTTCTCCCATTGTCACTGGATGGATTTCTCAGAGTCCAAAATGGATGATACGATGGTCTGGAGTGCCGATAGTCATAGCAAGATGATGGAAAGAAAAGCTTCTCCCAGATTTGTCAAAATGAATTTTATAAATTAGGTTAACATGACTGATTATACACGACCAACATTCCTCATGCAGCATTCAACTGACATCTCGTCTTGCTCTCTTCTGTCCCCTATCTACCCCTTTGATGTCTGGGTATTAACTGTTGGAAAATAAATGAGGTAATTAAAAAATATATTAGACCTATGTCTTTGGAAACTGGCAACAATTTTGTGTATCTGAGGATTTTGTTTGTTTTTCTTTGTTTCCATGCTACACTAACACATACGCTACAAGAGAGTGTTTCTTTAAGCCAATATTTATTTTGTCAGTGTGTTTTCATAGAGTGTGATGTTCTGATGGAAACTTCCAGAAGTCGTGTGCCTTTGCTTGCACACCCAATTCTCCCCCAAAACTTCTGTCAAAAGAACAGCATCTCTGCAAGGAACAAGCATCCTTATCAACGGTACCAGCATGGTCACAGCTAAGCACAGCAGAACAGGTTTTCAGAAACTTAAGTTACACAGATTTTCTTTAATCAGCACCTCACCTCATCCTTTCAGCCCAAATAGATGCTTTCCTGTAAATGTTGCTACTGTTTTCCTCTAGAGGATCCACAGTTCCTGTGTCTGAAGATTATATAATTTGCATTTTATCTTTAAGAAAGTTTACAAAATTATGAATGCAATTTAGGCATTAAAAAGTCAATATTATCTTCAAAATAAATATTGCAAAATTTTGCAAAATTTGAAAAGCTGAAAATACTACAAACATCATACAAAACAATATAGTATTTTTATTAACTAACTGCCTGTTATACCCCCTAAACAATGTTTCCGTATTTTATGAAGGCATGATCTTTATTACCTCTAATATAACAATCCTTTTATAATATTTTCAATAAAAAGATGAAGAAATGCAGCTTTTTTTTTTTTTTTGCTTTAGCATGGTTGATAGAAAAACATTTTTAATATTGGCAGTTTTGAAAAATTTCTTTCAGTGTCACACGTCAGTATTGGTTATGTTATAGATTATTAAGATTGTTGTCAACTTTGGCGAAGCCTCTATCAAGTTTCTGTCATAGCTTAGCTAAATGATATAGATGAGTTTTTGACAGAAGATTTCGGGCCCAATACAGCTCAATCCTTGTTTCCCCGACACTAACCGTATGTCCCAGAACGAGTGCTGAAGTTCACAATTAAATAGCAGAGTCAGACCTCTGTCCGTGAATACCTGTGTCATGACATCAGATGCGATGAGGACGGTATTGGTGGAGTCATTTCTACAATAGAGCACTAGCAACATGTAAACCATACAGGTAAAACAGTCCGCTAAACCCAGCCAAATGAATCTCCAACACAGGCTCCACTTAGCACTGTCTCACTGCCTTAGCGCTCCTCCCACATCCATTTGTCATTACACCTTAGTGTTTCCATCTTCAGTGTTACCTTTGCCTTGGTTCTTCCAATCCAACTCCTGTGCTCATAGCCAAGGACACAGCTCAGTAAGCCTCATTAGCATTGATTAATTTAGACTTAACTGATATTTTCAGAAAATTACATCCAAAAAAAAAAGTATATGCATTCTTTGCAAATGCACATGGAACATTCTCTAGGATAGACCACATACTTGAACACAAAACAAGCCTCAAAAATTTTAAGAGGATGGAAATTTTATCAAGCATCTTTTCTGATCACAATGGCATGAAATTAAAAATCAGCCTCAGAAAGAAAAACAAGGGAAAAGATGACAGCATGGAGATCAAACAACATACTACTAAAAAACCAATGGGTCAATGATGAAATCAAAGAGGAAATTGAAAAATACCTTGACAATGAAAACACAAGCACACAAAACCTATGGGATGCAGCAAAAGCAGTCCTAAGAGGGAAGTTCATAGTGTTACAGGCCTTCCTCAGAAAATAACAATCTCAAATAGACAACCTAACCTACAACTTAAAAGAATTAGAAAAATAAAAAGAATAAGCAAAACCCAAATTCAGCAGAAGGAAGGAAATAAAGATCAGAGAGGAAATAAATAAAATAGAGATTTAAAAAAATAGAAAAAAACAATCAAACCTAAGAGCTGTTCTTTTGAAAGAGTAAACAAAATCAACAGACCTCTGGCCAGGCTCACCAAGAAGAAAAGAGAAAAGACATAAATAAAATAGGTATGAAAGTGGGGAAATTATAATCGGCACCACAGAAATACCAAAAAAAAAAAAAAAAAAAAAAAAGAGAATACTATAACAACTCTAGGCAACAAATTGGACGACCCAGAAAAAATGGACACATTTCTAGAAAACCACAGCCCACCAAAATTGAAGCAAGAAGAAATAGACAATTTGAACAGACTGATCACTAGACGTGAAATAGAATCAGGACTGAAAAACTCCCCTACAAACAAAAGCCCAGGACTAGGTGGCTCCAGTGGGGAATTCTACCAAACGTACACAGGAGAACTCATCCCACGCTCGTTAGATTTGCTTGGAGAAGCCCATGTTCTTGCCTTCCCCGTTATCACTCCTTTTGGCATGGAGCGTCCTACCTCCTCCCCCTGCTTCTCAAAGTTACATTTATTCATCTTGGTCTGCTGGTGTCATTTTACTCGCCTTCTTAGAGGCTTTCTAATACCTGTACTCATAATGATAGTTCTCTCTAAGGAGAGACACTTTTTGACACTTAATATATGCTGTGTTGTATCTTCACTCATTTAATATTTAGATAAAGAATGTATAGGTATGGAAATGTGCATATGTATAACATCTTTGCAACAATATGAGAGGTTTAAGTCAATTGCTATTACCAAACACTTTACTTAGAACTGAAAAGATAAAATAAATTTAAGAACATCTGTAGGCAGATATCTAAATCTTGTAAGTGGGAGGAGATAAGAGTGACAATTAATTATAAGATGAAATAGTTTTTGTATGGAGATTAGACTTACCCTGTGATCTGGCATATATCTGGAGGGAACTCTAATTCAAAAAGACACCTGCACCCCAGTGTTCATAGCAGCACTGTTTACAATAACCAAGACTTGGAAGCAACCTGAATGTCCATCAACAGATGACTGGAGAAAGAAACTGTGGTATATTTATACAATGGAATACTACTCAGCCATAAAAAAGAATAAAATGATGTCATTTGCAGCAACATGGATGGACCTAGAGATTGTCATTCTAAGTGAAGTAAGCCAGAAAGAGAAAGAAAAATATCATATGATATCACTTATATGTGGAATCTTAAAAAAGAAAAAGAAAGAAAGAAAAAAGAGGACATTAATGAGCTCATCTACAAAATAGAAACAGACTCACAGATGTAATAAATGATCTTATGATTACCAGGGGTAAAGGGATGGGATGGGATAAATTTTAGAGTTTGAGATTTGCAAATGTTAACCACTATATGTAAAAATAGATTAAAAAAACCAAATTTCTTCTGTACAGCACAGGGAACTACATTCGATATCTTTTAATAACCTTTAATGAAAATGAATATATGTATATATTACACATGACTGGGACATGACTCTGTACACCAGAAATTGACACATTGTAACTGACTACACTTCAATTAAAAAAACAAAGAGGAGAGTAAGATATGAGCCCTACCGAACAATTACATATTATATGTTAATTGTTAGACTCTTTGACCCTCTCACTCGATGGCATACTTTTGAAAGGACAGGCAGCATCTTTTAAATCACAGTTTTTATTTTTCTGGTACCTAGTTTCTAGGTATATTGAGTTCTCCATAGTTTGAGGTGTTCCTGTAGGGACTGGGCGATGTTCTAAATATTGCTGATGGGGACTTGAACACTGACTAGTGGTCTGGATTTAAGGTATGAAGTACAAGAGATCTGTGTTTGAGTTCTCTGTGAGACAAGTACTATACAGAATAGTAAACTGGGTGCGAGTCTCAATTTCAAGCTCCAGTTTCCTCGTTACTAAAATAACTCATCAATAACTGGTTGATAGTGTTGTTGTGAGATTTTGACTGGAACCTAGTAGGTATTCAAAAGTTTCCATATTCTCCACTGACAGAGCCATTCAGCTTATATTTTGTTGTGTGGGAGCTTTTTTGAAATCTACTTTTCAGTTCCTAAAATCTCCTTGAGTCATGATGATGGAGCTGAAAAGTATAAAGCAGAAAATCAGTGAAAAGAAACTTTAAAATATTTAAAGTCTGGATTAGGATGTGTAACAATTAAGCTAAACGTCGTATTTTTAAAAAAAAGATTTAACTACCACTAATGATGGTTTTAAACAGCAGTCTCGTTGACAGTAAGCTGTTTTCTGTCAGGCAGGCTGCAGGGAGAGGGTGTGACTGCCCGTGTGCAGTCCCTGCGCTCAGAGACCCAGCAGGGAAGAAGGAAAAGTCTGAAAGTGAACTGGCTCATAGTGTCATTTATAATAAAGGGAACCTTTTCTAAGAAATTCTATCTGCAAGTTAAGAACTTCTTGGAGATTTTCACCGTCGACTCAGCATGGTGCTGTTTTGGTAGTGAGACACTTGAACTTTTGTTTTTCTCACCCCTTACAGAGGGATCAATCGTTTGAAGCTAAAGCGGAGAGCAGTGGTCCGTGAGTGTCAATCTGGGTTTGGATGGAGACTTCAAAGACCACTACCAGCAGTTCATCAGCCACGTATCCAACGTGGTAGGTACTCACTGGATTGTTTATAGAAAAAAATTAAAATCTGAGAGTCTTTAATAAAATGCAACACAAGAGTTTTTGAAAGACATTGTCTACCTTGTCCTGTTGTCAACAGTATGTTGATATTTTAGTAGGTCATTATGTTATTACAAATGTTGTTTAGGTGTATTTTAGGATATCTGCCAAGTTCACAATACTTTTATGTTATTACAGGTATGTTATTATTATACATATATTTTAGAGTATCTGCCAGGTTCTTAATATTTTTCTCTGTCTCTGGAAACTGGTGTCTCCCTATCATCCTCGGGGCTGGGTCCCCAGTAACCGTGCTCATGTTGTGTGGATGCCACGCCTACCTTACCCTCTCCGCTGGTGGCTCGTGAGTGGTAGGTCCCAGATCTGATTTCCAGAAACTCCTGCTCTGCGGCCACAGACACCTGGCAACCCTGAGTGAATACGATTCTCCCACCTGGGGATATAGATCAGGACTGAGAAGCGGCCAGCCGGTCAGTCTCTGTAGGTGACAAGGACTGGGCGTGTAAATGTGGCGGCCCTAGGGCGGACATGGTTCCTCACATGCTGAGCCAGGCTGATCAGAGCAGCCAGAAACTCCAGTCTGCACAGTAAAGTGGAATGGAAACACATGTGCAGGGAAAACAGATGAAACGTGGGGAGAGATGCTTGTTTTCTAGTGCTTCCATCTAGCTATTTCTTAAGGCCTGATGGCATTCCGATTACTGGACCTCATGACCCTATATTCATATAACATCTAAAAGATATATGAATATGATAAAAGAAATGTTCGCATATGGAGGCCTGGGGGAGTCATTCTGGCTTGTACAGCAGTTAACTCAAATTTTATGCTAAATAGAACAGTGTGTTGGTGGCCTATCAAACCTACGTTGCACATCTTGTTGTAATTATTAAAGAAAAGGGCGAGTTAAGCAGAAGTAAAAAAATGTCATTCTAAGTGAAGTCAGCCAGAAAGAGAAAGAAAAATACCATATGAGCTCACTTACATGTGGAATCTAAAAAAAAAAAAAAAAAAAAAAAAAACACAAATGAACTTATTTACAAAACAGAAACAGACTCACAGACACAGAAAACAAATGTATGGTTATCAGAGGGGAAAGGGGGTGGGAAGGGATAAACTGAGAGTTTGAGATTTGCATTCTGTACAGCACAGGGAACTGTATTCAATATCCTGTAGTAACCTATAATGAAAGCTAATATGAAAGCGAATATATGTATGTATACGTATGACTGAAACATTACAGTCTACACCAGGAACTGACACAACGTTGAAACTGACTGTACTTCGAAAATTAAAAAAACATTAAACGTTTCTTTTCCTGGGACACCAATGATAAGACTCCCTCCTCAGGTGCAGGCCATGCTGACTCCCTGTGCACCTGCTGATCTGTTTTTTGTTTTGTTTTGTTTTGTTTTGTTTTTTTGAAACCTTGAAGGAATGTCTCCCTGACTGGTTTGATATTCTTTGTTTTGACAAGACATAAAATTGTGCTGGAAACCTTGCTTCTCTGGAGCAGTTTCGCAGAGTCATCTGGGAAACCGATTTCTGGGCTACAGTCCTCAGTTTGGTTCAAATAAGACTCTTTTTTGTTCCTATTATAGATTGTTTGTTGATTGTTTTTGTCAACACAATCCCCCAGACTTGTCTGTTTACTTATTTATTTATTTATTTATTACTCAAAGATGACATAGCTTCTGCTATTTGCCGTTAATTCACAAAAAACAGCTAAATGTCTGTGACTTCAGTGGCTTCACCACGTATCCCAGGGAGAAATTAAAGAGTAATACATGTGAGGAAATTTTACATAATAGTTTCTTTTTATTGAACGTCTGTAATGTTCTGGGCACTTACGCCTGCTTATGTTACAAGTGCTTTATTTCTAATATTCAGCGCAGTCTTGTGAGGCGGAAACGACGTCCCCATTATATAGAAGGGGAATCCAAGCCTCCGGAGTGTTACAAACTACCCAGCTGGTGACACAGCCGGAATTCAAACCCCGGGATGCTGTTGTCTGTTTAGAAGGTCAGGTGCAGTCTATCCAGCAACACAGCAGACATCCCTGAAGGTCAACGCTTCAGTAGATCTCAAATTGAACTTTCCACTACCCACCACCCCCATACTCCTCATTTCAGTAAATGACGCCTCAGTTTAACCTAGCTGTTCAGTCCAAGACTCAGTTTAACCTTTGTTTGGCAAAAATTTCACAGAATTATCTTTTCCCACACATCCTACCTCTATCCCATCATCAAACCCTATGAGATAGCGTTCACAGTGCACTCAGAGTCGACTCCTTCTCATCCCCCTGAGCCATCCTCTGATCAGTGGGGATGCTGCAGAGTGGCTTGTCAGTCTCATCGTTTCTCTTCTTGTGCCCACCCCATTCCATATTGTGTTCTCATGATGCCTGCAGAATGAACCTTTTAAAATGTAACTCTGAGCATGTCACTTTCCTGCCTCAAGCTCTCCTATAACAACGTGAATTGGCCCATCTATCCCTTGACCTTATCTGGCACTTCCCCTTAAACATATTCTTTTTTTTTTAATTGAAGTACAGTCAGTTACAATGTATCAGTTTCTAGTGTACAGCACAATGTCCCAGTCATGCATATATATACATATATTCATTTTCATATTGTTTTTTAATAAAGGTTATTACAAGATATTGAATACAGTTCCCTGTGCTATACAGAAGAAATTTGTTTTTTTTAACCTATTTTTATAAATAGTAGTTAACATTTGCCAGTCTCAAACTCCCAAATTTATCCCTTCCCACCCCTCCTTTTGCCCTTGTAACCGTAAGATTGTTTAGTATGTCTTTGAGTCTGTTACTTTTGTAAATGAGTTCATTAGTGTCTTCTTTTTTCTTTCTTCTTCTTTTTTTTTTTTTTAGAGTCCACATATGAGTGATATTATGTGGTATTTTTCTTTCTCTTTATGGCTTACTTCACTTAGAATGATGATCTCTAGGTCCATCCATGTTGCTACAGATGGCATTATTTTATTCTTTTTTATGGCTGAGTAGTATTCCATTGTATAAACATACCACAGCTTCTTTCTCCAGTCATCTGTCAACGGGCATTCAGGTTGCTTCCATGTGTTGGCTATTGTATGCAGTGCTGCTATGAAAACAGACTTGGCATATGATCCAGTAATCCTACTCTTGGGCATATTTCAGAGGGAACTCTAATTCAGATAGATATATGCACCCCTTATGCATTCTGCTACAGCTTTAATGTCTTCCTTGCTGATCCCCAAACACTTCAAGCAGGTTCCATGTCAGGACCTTTCTGCTTGCTGTTTCCTTTATCAGGGATGCCTATACACACACACACACACCCCGGCCTTGAACTAGACGCTCCTTCAGTTAGCCATTTGCTGAAGTCTCCAATTCAGAGACACCTTTCCCAACAGCTCTTTAGATGGTGGCGCCCTCCCCACCTGTCTCTGGAGCCCTTATCTCTACCCAGCACTGCTTTATTCATTTCTTTATATATCTTTGTTTCTGCCTTCTCACATTTAAAATGTAAGCTTTATGAAAGTAGATATTTGATCTGTTGTGCTCACAGCTGCATCTCCAGGACTGTCAAAACAGTGCCTGAATGAAGTTATTCTGTGTGATGCTACAGTGGCGGCTACATGTCATTATGCATTTGTCAAAACCCATAGAATGGACAACATCAAGAGTGAACCCTAATGAAAACTACGGACTTCGGTTGATGATAATGTGCCCATGCTGGTTCATTGATTGTACCAAATATGCCGCCCTGATGAGGGAGGCTGAGGGTGGGGGAGTGTGTGTGTGTGGGTGGGGAGGGCTGTGTGCGAACTCTGTATTTTCTGCTCATTTCTGTTGTGAACCTGAAACTGCTCTAAAAGAATAAAGTCTATGAAAAACAAACAAACAAACAAACAAAAACAGTGACTGAAATAAGATACAGGCTCAGTAAATGACTGAGTGAACCAATTAAAGGGATGGGAAACTTTAAAATCTAAGTAAAATGATTCAGATTTCCATGGTTTATATATTTCCTTTTACTTTAAGAACCGCCCTCCTTCTAAATGTCCCTGTTCACAATATAACCTTTTCCACCCATGCTTCCTTGAACGTTTATGCCTTTGTAGCTTACTGTTATTTGCCTAACAGTCCAGTGATTTAGTCACTATAAATTGGAACTCATGTGAAAGGAAACGCCACTATTGTTCTCTTTCTCTGTGCCCTATGAACCCTGTAAACTTTTTGATTAATAACAATGTCGACCACTGTTTCTCTTTTAATTTTTGAAATCAAGATCTATTTAGAAGATAGAAACATCAGAGTGTCAATGCACATAAAGACGGTAGACCTAGTTCCTCAGAGACGACAAACAAAAAGAAAAACAAACCACAACCCTATCATCCCTGCTGTGGATTAATAATTCACTTATTTAATAAGTACTTATTTCCTACACACTATGTCTCAGGGAAGAGATGGCAGAACCATCACCGGGATCTGTGTTTCCAGACCTCGTTCCAGGCTTGTTCACAGGGTAAAATATACTTTCTGCTACTGATTTTGCAACTTTCAGACTGTCTAAGATTTTAAACGTTGATACCTGACTCTACAAAAGAGACTTTAGATGAGCACATTTCCTCTTCTCCCATGGAAATGGAATTTTAAACTTGATGCTTTTTCTTCACTCTTGCAGATGTTAGTCTATGCTTCCTATTTAATCAGTAACATTCCTAAAAACTAACATGCTTTAATGTGTTCTTAGTGACATCTACCAACATCTTCACTTTACGTTAGGATTAAGTTTTGCTTGGGTATTAACCAGCCCATAAAACATTTACGTGTTCTGAGTGCCCCGGATGTGACAGTAACTGTCCTCGGAGAGTCTACGTTAGTGATCATTCACAGAGGGTTATTTGAGAGGACAGCACGTCTGTGGGTGGTTGAATGAAATGAACACCTTGATTCGGGGATGGGCATGCTGGTGAGGTTAAAGGCAAAAATGAATCTGTTTCGTAGGACGCTGATCAGCTTGCAGCAGTTCCATTAAACACTTACAGTGGACTCACTTATGGTTACCCAAGTAAGCAAGAAACTGACTTTTTATAATTTGCACACTCCAGTACGAGAAATGGATGCCACGACTAGAATACAATGTAACTAGAGGAAAGGTAACCTGGATGAAATGTCAAAGGGGGTATGAACACGTACAGAGGACTGGAAGGGAAAGAGCTACTCAGAGACCGTCCCTCCTCTGCTCATTCCATATTTTTTGAGTTCTGAATTCACACCTGCCAATTCCATACCTTTCATACAGTGAAATAAAAGACCAACCACATGGTCTTAAGTTATTACCAAAATTTATAATATAATCCCATTATGTTTGTCAAATATTTCTGAGGTACGTTCATCTTTATCACATCCCAGGAGAACTTTCTGAATACACCACGATTCGCATTACCTTCATGCGTATTTCCATCTGAAACTGATCAAGTCTTCTAAAGATAAGAAGACCTCAGGATAGTTTTTCCTTAAAATGCAAGAAATGTTTTTGAACCGGTACTAACCACAATGATGGCACCCATACAAGGAAATCTTTTCTCAAAATGACCTCATTTAAACGCACTGGTAAATTTTGTTGCAAATGACATTTGTTTTCCACAACAAACGTCACCTGCTATATTCATGTATGTGAATGTCTGTAAAGCTTAACTTGTTATTCAACCAATTTAACTCTTCCTCACAACTGGGGATGCTTTAAATATGTCAAGGTACTTACATATTCTTCATACCCCTCGTGGGCTGGTGGGGGAGGTGCCCTGTATCCTGGCACTGTTGGTGACCCCCGGGCTCGTGGGGTAGGGACACCTCTTGCTACAGGCGGCACTGGGAGGGCGCCACGGGTCACAGTGGTCCCTCGAGGGGTGAGGACACCTCGTCCAGGTGGTGGGGGAGGAGGAATGGCGCCCCCACGGCCCCTAGGAGAAGCAGGTCACGTACAGGTGAGAAACAAGTGCTGAGAGAAAGGAATTAAAGCAGGTAAATTTCTCATCTTACAGCCTCCATACAATGGGAAGGAAACTAGATCTATTTCTGCATGTGTGAGTGTGAGTGTGTGAGTGTGTGAGTGTGTGTGTTTAATCGCAATTCTTTAGAATGTAAAGTATCTTGCACAGAATAAGTCTTGTAAATATTGGTTATGGCTTAGTTATCATGAAAACCATGTGAAATACATTGGTATGTTTTTTTCTAGCACTACAAACTCAAAGCAAAACAAACAAAAATCAGCCCACTCTGATTTTTATTCCAAATTTATCAAGAATGCTCAAATCAGAGCTTTGGCTAATATATGACTCCCGGAACCACCCATCGCTGCTAAAGGTCAATGTCTCTTCCACTCTGGAGGTTATTGACAGCACCGTGCAATTTTGTCATTAACAAAATAAAAGCCTGTCTGCACTTCAATAACACGTGGAACTCTAACCATCGTGATATCATTCTGCTTATTACAGCAGCTTAAGCCTGAGGTCACCTGAATCCCAACTCGCGATCACTCTTATTACGCATGGAACCCCTGAACTGGTACTGTCTCTGATATAATTTGTTACCTCTGGTAACGATGGTGCCAGTAAAATACATCAGGACTCCACCCCAAAAAAAAAAAAAAAGGAGACTGAGTCCTTGGTACTGGAGTGCTTGACACAAAAGTAACTTGGACTAAAAGCGTAAGATCGCATGATGACAGTTAATTCCTGATGGTATTCTGGGGCCTTCGGGGAAGGCTGAGTGTTTGTCTGAAGTCTTTGGGCAAAAACATGGCTATTTCACTCTTTACTATGTCTGAAGGGTGGCCTCCAGAAAGCACTGCTTTCAGCAAGAACGCTGAAGCTTGGGGTAAAAGATGATCACTGGGATGTCAACCATCACACCGTTCGTCTGCCCCCACCGATGGGGGCTGCAGGGGATGCTTTCTGCTGTGAATAGTGGCCAGCTGGCTCTTGCTGACAGAGAATGAGCTTTTACGAGTGAACAATAAGAATCCTGGGAAGCTTTTAAACTTTTTGAATAGATGATAGAGCTGAGCAGAGAGATTATTAGAGAATTTATTGTGAGTCTAACATATAGAGAATGCTGTCCTGCACTGGGGAAGGTGACAGTTTCCTGTTCCACTGAGTATTTTAATGCTCCTTAAAGTGTGCCTTTGTGGGTAGGAAATGATGTCACCCCACTTTAAATTATACTCACAAGTCCTGCCTACACTGCGGAATAATCACAGGTGAGTATTATAAACCCCAGAGCCTGAGGTCTATTTTTTTTTCTAGTAGATAAAATAAGATTTCTTCCTGCTTCCCAAATGCATGATGCTCACTTCGAATCTAATTTCTCAGCCCATTCCCTCATCACCTGTCTCCCAGACAGAGCCCCGGCAAACCTGTCTCCGGAATCTGACTCACCACTCCTGTGCCTTCTGTCCTTCCCCTGGAGTGTTAACCCTACGTCTCTCTCCAACTCAAGGCCTCCGATTCAACTCAAGACTCACGTCGCCTGTGTTAGAAAGCAGTGTCCCTGGATAAATCCACACTGCCATGTTCTTCCCTTTATTTTTCTGACTTCTTGTAAGTTTTCTGTCCTTAATACTTCACCTCCCGCTCAGTCCTGAATCAAACACAATCTGGTCACTGTTTTCTCCACTTTATTGAAAATACTCCTTCCTGCTATCATCAGTATCCTACCGACGTCCCAGTCCGCTGGGTCATTGACAGTCCCCATCCCCTCTCCGTTATGTTTGTCACTGTGAGTTACTACCTGGAAAACGCCTTTCAGAAACTTTCATGATTCTGTGTTTCTCCATAGTTTCTTCAGAGTTACCCAAAGACCTTTGAAAAATTCCAGATTGCAGACCATACCCCAGGCCCATTAAATCAGTCTCCAGCAGCGGCAAGCCCTCAGTGACCCCAGTACGCAGACCAGGTTGGGAGCCACTGCCTGATGCGTAGCATCGTGACTTAAAAGTCTCGACAAGCGTGTCACGCAGCCATTCCCACGCTGTTTTTAAGGCTGAGAGCCAAGCCACGGAAGGTACGAGTCACGTGCCCCAGGTCACACCGCCCATATGCAGACCCAGGATTCGTGATAGGAATGAGTACGTTCTTCACTAAGCTCGGTCCTTCACCTAAGTGCAGTGGATGGTGCCATTAGCCCTCAGCCAGGTCAGGCACGGGAGCGCCATCTAGGACCACTCTCTCGGACGTCTAACTGGGCACAAACTGTATGAACTCTAAACTCGAATCTAGTCCTTTATCTCTGCTACGCTCATTTCTGCGCTGGATGGGGACCTGTCTTCTCACGGACTTCCCTGCCGTGAGTCAGTGCTCTCTGTCTGTCTCTCTCGTTGCTCTAATTCTCTCTCACCCACAGTGGTGACTGAGAACTCTTTCTTAGAAACAAATAAAATTACTCCCCTCTTTAACAAAATCCATTAATTCTATCTATGTATTAGCTCTCATTGTAGTTAAACAAAACCTTCCAAGTCTGCCCCAAATGTTTTGCTTCCCATTGTTTCTCTCACCCAACGTGTAGTGGTGATGTGTGTGAAGGTCTTAGTTCTTCAATTATGTAATATATAAATCATTATAATATACAGATGTGATGCTTTGCTTTCTGGTATGCATTATTGTTGGAGATTAGATAGTTTTCATAGACACGTTTGTTGAAACATAAATTCCATTAATTAAATAAATTTTCAACAAAGGTTTAAAATATCCCAGGTACCATTCTTTTTTAATTTAAGTGTAACTGAGTAACTTAATAAAGTCACAATTTCATAACTATGTACAAATTTGCATCCATTAACCCATTCGTTTAAGACCTTTGTGATCGATATGACCTTTTGTTTTGTGAAGCCATTTCTTTATTCCTTTTAAACTGCAGATTTACTTCATCATGTGGTTTGAAACAGAAGACAACAGAGTTCTGCTGCATTCACTTTTATTAATGTTAGTTCATTAATGACATCAAGATAGCATTGGAAGTGAGGTTTAATTTTCAATGTTAATTTTCTTTTCTTTTGACATATGCAGTATCAGATCTGTATGATATATGGACTATTAAAAAGCAAAAGCTTTCAATCAAATTTTTCTTCCAGGGGGAAGGGTATAGCTCAAGTGGCAGAGCGCATGCTCAGCACCCAAGAGGTCAGAGGTTCAATCCCCAGGACCTCCTCCACGCAGAAATCAATGAAGAAACAGAACCACCTCTCCCTCAGAAAACAAACAATGCAAGCAAATTTTTCTTCTAAGATATTTAAAAATCTAGATCATAATGTACTATTCTTTATTAAATTGTTAAAGAGATTACTATTTTGGAATAAAACTTCACTGAAATTGAAATGTTACATGGTCCATTCAAATATGGCAAATGTGATGTTACATTAAGGAGCATCAATAACAAAACAAAATCTTTAATCTGATAATTTTATAATTGCAAAAGCAGGTTAATGCATTATTTTTTTTAAATGGCTCCAGTTCAAAGGAATATAGAATTGAAAAAAAAATTGTCACCTCTATAGTCCTTTGATACGTACTTATTACACCATATAAAACTGCTAAAACTGGCTTTTTTTTGGAATACAAAAGCGACAATTTCATGATTTAAACCATATGCTTTAATCAGTTTAGGATTACCTGCAATGATGTTATTTCACAACCCATCATGTTGCGATTAGAAATGTATAAGGTTTTATAAAAGGTTGATTCCATTTTTAAAAAGTCCATAAAAATGTTGTTATGTCACATTAATTTTTAGCAATGAACAAAGTTCTTGGGTAGCATTAGACAGCTCAATTTTTTAACTTTAAAGATAAAATGTGAAAGTAATTGCTAAAACATTTTCAGGAGTTTTTCCTTTAGTCAATCTGCAATGTACTGATAAATGCATCAAAAAATAAGATGGACTATTAGATAGTTTTGTGATAAAGCAAAGTGTACAATTTAAAAAAAAAAAGTAATTTCCACAATTGCCACATTTTGCTTTTAGATAGTCAACCATTTCCTTGATATTTTATTTGGAAATGAATAGTTCTTAACTTCTTTTTCTGATAAGTAAAATTTTTTGAGTTTTTTCTGACTTAAGTGTTCAAAACAGTGGTGTTTTGACACAGGTGGTTGAAAATATTTGGGGGATAATTAAAAAAAATAAACTGAATGGGCAAAGTACCTTAGAATCTCTTTAGGTAGTTTCTATGCAATATATGAAATCATATTCTAGACCTTCGTCATTTAGAGATTTGAAGCCCAACTATAACAGGGTAGAGAGAATGACAGAATTACTTGGTCTGCGTGTGAAGACTGTATTTTTCACTTTACTGTATGCAAAACAATGCTTTCTGTTGAAAGCTTGACAAATGTAGAATCCTACCAAATAAAATCTGGTGCAGAAAGATTCCAATGTCTTTGCAAAATAAACAATATCTAATAAAATCTTCTCTGATGACCAAGAGTATTGTAGAGTCAAATATAACAAAACTTTAAATATTCTTATCATCAACTGTGTAAGAAGAGTGTTTCTGGCTTTCTGAACTGGTGGTATATAGATAGATAAATAGATTATATTATAATATACATTATTTTTAGTAATTAATTAATTTAATATATAATATATAATATATCTACCTAATTATCTATTATATATAATAGATATTATATATATCTACATATCTATATAAATACCTATTACATATAATAATAATATAATATATATATAATATCTATCTATCTACCTATCTATATATCCATCTATCTAATCTACATACCTCCCTACCTGTATCATCCTCATCTACCTATCCATCTGTCTGGCAAGACTGTATCAACTCAAGGGCCACTTAAGGCACAGACATTATTTATCATTTCCTCCTCATGCAAGGTCATCCTGGTTCATAGAGGCATATGATTGTATCACCTGCATGCCCTAATCCTGGGGATAAAATCAAAAAATAGAAAGTCTTATATTTGCACCTTTTATTTTCCTAGGATGGTTGTTAAGAGCTCAAACTCTGAATTCTGGAGTCAGACTGCCTTGTGACCTTGGAAATACTGCTTACATCTTTCTCAGTTGCTCACTTGTAAATAAATAATGTTTAATCCTACTATGGAGAATTTGAGGAGTTAACGTATGTGAAGCTCTCATGAGCACGTATCTGTTGCTACTGCCTTTGCGGTGGTGGTGGTTACTGCTGCTCATGTTGTTACGGTTAATTCCTAGCTGTGATCATGACACAGAACGCGTCAGCAAAGCGTTGCCATCCTCGTTGGCTGTTAGCTTATTTAAAATAAGAACGAACGTACCTTGAAGGAGCTGTGGGAGCTATCCGGGTCCCTCTGCCTCTGATGCCTCTGCCACGACCAGAGTCCTCTGAGCCATTTAAGTAAGATAATTCGCGGAGCTGTTCCTGACGAATTTCGTCATTGTAGTCCTAGAAGAGAAAAAACATGATGAGTTAAAGTGGGGCATGGCGTTCTTAGAACTGAACAAGCATAGTCAGAAAGGAAATTTTTCATTCATTGCC
This sequence comes from Camelus dromedarius, assembly GCF_036321535.1. Classification (NCBI taxonomy): domain Eukaryota; kingdom Metazoa; phylum Chordata; class Mammalia; order Artiodactyla; family Camelidae; genus Camelus; species Camelus dromedarius. Next base: position 38,951,450 of record NC_087454.1, on the reverse strand, counting down.
TGGAGCCTTGGATACAAAAATCTAAAATGATGTGAAAGTAAATACACTTTAAGTTCCTAATTTTACAAAGAGAAATTGGAGTGGCCTCTCTTAAGGAAGTGCTCAGCGGGAAGTCGGATGAGATTTGCTGGGATGTCACTTGATACGCCGACCAGAGGAGGGAAGATGGTTGCAGAACAGTACAGAACACGCTCTTCGAATGCACCGAAGCTCTGGCTGTTAACATGAGGACTACTGAAAATCAGCGTCCCAGGGGTCAGTATGTATACATTGTAAATGTACTTAAGTATTTCCTGACGCATAAACTGAAAAAGTGCAGTCCCCAGGACTAGAGTAGACACTGTGATAAAATAATAAAAAAAAAGTGCCAATAAATAGCACAATTTCAGACAACAGAAAGGCTGCAGAAACCAACTAAACGCTTGATGGGTAACGTTCAAAAAGAAGAGCTTGCTGTGTGTCCGAGCACTGGGCTGATGGAGAGTGACAGACACAGCGGAACAGGACCTTCACAGAGATTTGGTCAACGTCAAAGAGACTATCAGGTCTTTCATCAGCGTTGAAATGTGTTGGTCATTTCAATGGGATCAAAGAGTGGATCTGAGTCACTGAAGATGGATGCTGTCTGCAAAACAACGAGGGTCAATCTTACCTATTTCTCATATGACTGCTACACACACGTGAACGTCCACACACACACACACACACACACACACCTGGTCCAACAGCACAAAACTGAGTCATTGGTTATTTTTTGCCATATGGGCAATCTGAGTAAATTCTTTTCCAGTAAATACAAACATGTGTGAAAGCCATGCGGTGTCTAGGAGTTGAAACTAGAAATGTTGGTGGAGGGTGGGTTCACATAAATGCTGTCCGAAGTCTGGATGTAGACACCTGAGCCAGGTGAGTCACCTGGAGCGGCACCTGGAAACATAGCAGTCACCTGCGCAGCCCAGTCTCGCAGGTGGCGGCGGGGGTGCACTCAGCCTACGAGCATTTCTAAGGCATAGCTTTACCTCATGCTCCCAAAACTGCCGTGATCACAAGCAGAAGTACTAGTCACTCCAAAGCTTTTATTTTCTCATTTCTAACATGCTGCTTTCATGTTTAGCCTGTTCAGCATCTGATTATAGTGATAATGGGCTCAACACAGCTGACTGACAGAAGAGCTATACAGTAGAAAATTATACTTTCTAGCAAGTCACATATTATTCAATTTCTACCTCTTAATTTTCACTTTCAAGCAACAGCCAGATGGAAGAATAAACACGTCTACTATTTCATTCGGATCAAGGAAAGTGGGGACTTGCCACTTCTGACTGAACTGAGCAGCCACCATCAAAATGAAGAGCTAATTCTATAATTTCCCCATGTAATGTCTCTAATTTGAAAGCAGATCTCTGCAGCTTCCTATTTGAGGAGAATTTGTGGACTCTCAAGGGCTTTTATGAATAATAAGAGGAGATCGATTGTCATTTTTGGCTCTTCTGAGGGCTGAGATGAAAATTAACAGATTGCAGATGGATTCATATATGTACAAGATTCCTCTGGAGCATAAATATTTTTAGGCCAGAATTATGAAATGTAATGTTGTGATTATTAGCGTGACTATTTGACACTACCAGTAGACACTACTGACACTACTCAGTTCTCAGTGTGAACAGAACAGCTATTGTTAGTATATAATCAAGTTTCTCATGAGCTCAGCTGGATATACTCGGTTTTAAGAAGTGGACCATCTTCCAGGGTTGGGATGGCCAAGGGAACGCAGACCCCTAACTACAGGTGAAGCTGACTAAGAGCCCCAGTTGCTCTGCTCCGAAATCACACTGCTCGCACGGCCACGCTACCCAGGAGCCACTCCCCGCCAGTGACCGAATATGCTTGAGATGCTTAAAACAGACCCATTCCCGGAGTCACAGGGCTCCTCTGCGTGGGGCTCAAGGTCTCCTTGACAGCCTTGCTGAACTTCCCCTTGGCGCCGCTGCCCTAGGGCAGTCTACAGCCTCGCTTTCCTTTGGGTCGGACAGTCTAGTGTGACGGCTCTCCAGTCTTCCTTGGCTCCGTCCTGATTTTATTTATTTATTTATTTTTGGTCAGAAGAGCATTTTCCCTACTAAAGTCCTTATATGTTTAAACTGAATTAATCCTACTTTGGGGAGGACCCAAACTAACATATAGAATGTTGACAAATTAAGTTCCTAAGATTGCAAAGCTGAGCACGTTGGTACATCCATTAATGTTAATGCTGGTGGAGCCTAGTCTGTTCAACTGTGTAACTTTTACTCTGAATAAGTTGGAGTATTTGCTATTCTCCTGCTTAAAAATGGTTACCTGCAGGTTAAATAGGAAACTGATTACTGACTACCAAAAAGGGTAGTAATCAATAGTTTTTAAAGAAAATTAATTGGACGGTGCCCAATTTTGTAAATCATTTCACTTAATTAAAAAAGGATGAAGGAGTCATAGCGTGAACAAACACAAAGCGTATTTTGGGCTTTGGTTGATGCAGATGAATTGTGGCAACAATAGAAAGGTTAGAGAGTGAGTCCCCTTGTGTGATGGAGTGAGAGGGCCAGGAGACAGGCAGCCACAGGGAATTCAAGCGTGCCCTAGTGGAAGGTAGGAATAAAAGAAGTGTTTAAATGCAGAAAAGGTTAGAAGTGACACCGTTAACCAAAGAAAGAAAGGAATGGAAACAAGTTTGGAGGTGGAGAATTTATATTTGGTCTTGATCACTTTAAGTTTAAAATGCCAAGGAGACATGAAGGGTTATCTAAGAAATTCAGATCTGGGTCAAGGGAGTAGATTTTAACATCATCTGCACATATTTGTGACAAATGAAACACAGAGACTGCATAAGAGAATAATAAAATAATGCAGTGACAGAATTTTCTAATCATACTTTTAGTGCAAATTTATATCATTGAAGATGACCAGCTGACTTATTAATTGCAATATTTGGATCATTAAAGACCAAGTCTTTTAATAAACTCGTTTTTTTCTAATTAGACATCTAAAATATACATATCACTGTATTTATAGTGATGAAACATCTGTCTGTTTTAAACAAGTATGAAAGAATTTTAAATGCCCAGAGAGATATTGAAACTCTATTCTCTAGACTGAATGTATCTTGTGTATTATTTTTATGACATAAATATAATTTTTTTAAACCCCAAAGTCTTTAATTGTATATTGTATGCTTATTTCTAGTTCTTCATTAAGCACAGATATGGGTTTGAATGAATCTTTCATAACTAGTGCATGAGTCCAGCTGAAGCTGAAACATCTGGCTGAACATTTAATTATTTTGTATGTCGCTGATGCTTCAGTTACGTAGAACCTTATAGATACTAGAAAGAAAACATTCTAACTTTGCCTCGTAAATGTGATCTTACCAGAAATACACTGCCTATTAGCTGACTTGAGTTATACTGAGGTCTAAGATTTTGGAGTCATAAAATAATTATACATATAAAGGATGATTGCAGTTTTATGACATTTATAATTGTTATGCTTAATTTGCTAAAACAGATATTTGCTGAAAAAGTGAAAATATAAGTTCATAAGTAGTAATAATAATTATATTTTTATGAGATTACTTGAGTATTATTTTATTTATCACTTTAATGTTAAAAGACCCTTGAGACATAAAGAAATTCAGAAAGACAAATGATCACCTAAGTATGAGGCGTTCATGAGGACAAAGAAATGTTAAGTTTTGACAATTCAGGGCGAACAAAAGGGAAAAAATTAAATTCTAGTCATTTAAAATAAATAATAAAAGACAATATACGTATTTAATTGGTATGCAAAACTGCAATATTCCAAAAAATCTTATAATAAGGCCTACGCATATTATGAAGACAATATTCTTGTCAAAAAGTAAAAGTTACACTAATGCACAAACCTTAATATTATCTTAGCTAGAATTTCAAATTACTGGGATTCCAGACTTCAAATATTAAAGAGTGCTTTACTAGTCTGGGGTACACTTGCAGTGAGTTAAACTAAACATATGGATGCTAATTTTCTCCTTGCCTTGCAAGCTGAGTTGTAAAGTTACTTCAAAAATGCTGATTGGTTTGATTGGCAGGTTTGGCTTCAGACAGAAGGGACTCAAACAGTGAACCTTTCAATGAATTCACTGAGGCTCAAATAACACAAGTACATCATACAAAGGCATTTTAAGAATTCATTCAACTTTTATGTTTTTTAGAATGTCTAAAAATTGTCTTTTTTGCTACCAAAATCATTTTTTTTTCAAACTTGCTATCTTGAAATAGCAACAAAGATCTCCAGAGCACCGCTGTATGTTCGTTTGGCTCAGGGCGAGGCAAATTCTCCCTGGGAAGCAATTTTTATGAAGTTCACGAGTGCCCCTTTGTGCGTCCCCAGCAAGGCCCTACCCCGCCGCGGCAAAGGGTGTAAACGGTGCGCACGCAAGCTCAGAGCAGACAGATGCTGGGATGCTCCTGGAAAGGACTCAGAGTCTGCGAGTTTAATGTATGTGCATAACCCCCCAGTTACATACACTCATGTCCATCTGTCATGATGGCATGCTGCCCAAATACAAATTGGGAAGATTATTTCACTTGTGTAGAGACGCCAGGTAATGACAGGTATAGACAGGCTGCCCGGGGACACAGCAAGAGACCATTTTCCTGCCAGATTCCCTCCTCTGAGGCTCCCGTGGGCACTGGTGTCGCACATGAAATCTGTGATTGTAACCGCTGGTAACATGCAAACATGCATTTTAGCTCTAACCAATGCCAGGGCTGTCAGACGACATTGGGGGAGGAAGAAACGCAGACTGTAGCCCATCTGAGCCACCCACGATAAAAAGACGTGGGATGTCCTGAGCCCGTACAAACAGTTAGGTTAGGACACTTTGACCAGAGACGTCAACATGAAAGCACGGGCGGCGATGGGTCCCGGGCCAATATCCCGTCTGTAGCCAAGTTGGAGTGAGGAGGAAGCTATTTCAGAAAGCAACCCGTGCTGTACTAGACGTTACTCAGCAAAGCATCCTGGGCTATTAAATAGCACCTCTTAGCCAACACAGGGTGAGTTTTAATCAGTCCGGGGTAGGGACCAGAAAACTCATTAACAAAATGCGGTCAAAGAACAGTCAATTAAGATTTATTTAAAAATCTGCTCAGTGCATGACTCTGCAGAAGGTCTGTATAAAGGCTTTATAAAGCATATTTATCCAAGGAGATTGAACATTACAAGCCAAAAAAGGTTGCAGACTTTGTACCTTGAACTGCTAATGATGGTAATTTCTGTTACTCTAGAATGTTTTTTTTCTTTATCAATTATTAAAGCCATATTGCACACTTTGTAAAAATCATCCAAGAAAAAGATAGTTACTATACAGATTTTTTGTGGATATTCTGCAGGAGGATTGGAAACGTTCATTTTCTATCTTGTTTATTTTACCTGAGTCAACATTAGCCATTGATACACGAGGTCTAGGAACCAAGACCTTCTAAATGAGCGCCAGACTCATGTGTTTGGCCTTGTATCTTCACTGCTCCTACCTTATAAAGTCAGCCACTACCTCAGGTTAGATGTGAGGTGATAGATAAATATTTATATAGCACTCAAATTAGAGACCTGGACTATTATCCTAAAAATACCAAGCTCCGTTTCTTTAGGTCGAGTCAAAATGACTGTATTGTCTTCAGCAAATTTTCTTGGCAACTTCCTGTGCACAGAATACAGGAGCACTCTGCACCTTAAGTTGAAATAGGCGTTAACGTGCTATTTTGGCGTATTATTATACACCTTAATTTACACGCACCAAAAAAGAACTCTTGGTTAACACAGAATCAATGATAGTTATTGGTACATTGACCCAATGGGCCCAAATTCTTCTCAACAAAGAAATCATCATAATAAAGTTATGTTTAAAGCAGAGTGTGAATCCTGCATATGAAAAAGGTTGGTGGTTGTAGCCCACATAGGTGGTTTTTTTTTATTGTATTTTTTTTTGGCGGGGGGGGCGGTAATTAGGTTTATTTATTTTGAGAGGAGGTACTGGGGATCGAACCCAGACCTTGTGCCTGCTAAGCATAAGCTCTACCACTTGAGCTACACCCTTCCCCCTCTTTTTTCTGTTTTTTTGTTTTTGTTTTTATAGTCTTATTTAATTTTTTAAATTTTTGTGGTTTTTATCAACAATCTTGCAATTCCTGCCCTTCCCCAAACACGAAAAATTTATATATTGAAGGTGGTAAAGCATCTAACCACCTAGAGTTTTTTAAATGACTATGGGAATTTTGTTAAAATAAATTTTCCATTTATTTATTCAATGTATTTTTACGCAGCAATTAAGTGCCAGGCACTGATGTAGGTGCTGGGGACACAGCAGAGGAAAGTCCCTGAATCAGTGGCGCTTAAGTGAATGTGGATAATACATACTTGTTCATGAAATGTCAGAGCAGGCAACATTTCAGCCAAATGTCTAGGGAAGGACAGGCGCCTTCTTGAAACTCCCTGAATCACTGTCCACACCATTCAACTTTGACCCCTTTTGTTGGTTTAAAAAGAATTTATTGCCAATATTGTATTAATGCTTCAGTAGCTGCTACTTTGTTTTTTTCTTTTTCTTTATGTTACATTTACTAGTTTATTTTAATTTTTAGATTTCACGCATAAGTGATATCATATAGTATTTGTCTTTCTCTGCCTGACTTATTTCACTAAACATAATACTAACCAAGTCCATCCATGTTTCATGTATCTTTTCAAATTAGTGGCGGGGGTGGGGGTGGGGTGGTTTGGATATACACCCAGGAGTGGAACGGCTGGGTCTTACGGCAGTGCTATTTCTAGCTTTTTGAGGACCCTCCATACTGTTTTCCACAGTGGCTGCACCAAGTTACACTCCCACCAACGGTGTACGCGGGTTCCCTTTTCTCCACATCCTTGCCAGCATTTGTTATTTGTGTTGTTTTTGATGACAGCCTTTCTGACCGGTGTGAGGTGATACTTCATTGTGGTTCTCATTTGCATTTCCCTGATGCTTAATGATGCTGAGCGTCTTTTCATGTGCCTGTCGGCCTCCTGTGTGTCTTCTTTGCAAAACTGTCTATTCAGGTCTTCTGCTCATTTTTAATCTGGCTGTTTGGTTTTTTGATATTACGTTGTATGAGCTGTTTAAATACTTTGGATATTAACCCCTAATCTGTCATATCATTTGCAAATATTTTTGCCCATTTGGTAGGTTGTCTTTTTGTTTTTACTGGCTTCTACGTTTTAATTTTGTTTTATTAAAAAATGTTGAACTCTTATGTTCCTGTCTTAGAAAGACAAGTATGAGCTGAGGAGAACTATGTAAATGGCTCATGAGAAAAATCTCTCCCAGAAGTTCTCCTGTGTTTTCTCCCAAATGAAAACATTGTAATGATTCCTTCTGACATTGTTATTTAATCAGGAAAACACCAGTCATGGTAACTTTTTTGAAAAGTTCTTTGCAAAGAGCACAAAATAGGTGGTGCACGCCTCTTTTAAGCAATCAGTTTCGCTTTACCAGAGGAAACATACTTGCAACATAGTCTGCATGAATGTAAAATAAGCCATCTGCAGCAGGTGATAAGGCAATTGGGCAAAAGGCATACGTTGGAAAAGAAGATTCTTTTGAAATAAAATTTAAAAAATTCAAACCATTATCATAAAGGAATGTACCAAGACCTGCTTTAGTTCCCACATCCCACTTGCTGGAAGTCAACAAGAAAAAATGTACGTTTTTATTGGGCTTACAGCTTCTAATGACTTCCAAATATAATCATTAAAAAAATCTTTCCATAGAATTCTTTATTCTTCCTGAATATTTAATCATAGTTGAATATAGTAGCCCTTCAAAATAATTAAAGTGCCACCTTTTCAAACAGTGCATTAGAGGAGAGCAGAATTATTTGCCAGATGGGAAGGGGAATCTAGCCCAGAAGACAAGCAAAGGTGAGCTGGGATGCGGGTACCCAGCTAGCGCTGAAGATGCTGAGTGAGGAATGGGAATATTAGGGATGCTGCAAGGAAAACGGGCTAAAATGGAACTGAGATGGGAGCAATGGTAAATGTGAGTTTCCCTCTTGTTTCTATTCTTAAAAAGAAATGCAGATATTTTTGTAAATAAGGAAGCTTTTTAAATTGGCAGTTTTTAAAGGTGTGACAGGATTCTCTTCTATGTGGGTAGCCTGTCTTCTGGGCAGACATGCAAATTTTTAAGAACCCTGTGTAAGAAAAAAAAATGTAAAGAAGACAAAAACTGAATCATAAAAGGGAAAATAGATACCTTTACATGAAGGTACCTGGGGATCAAAAAGAGAGAGGTAGACATTTGTTAGTTTCCAGGTTTATTTCCAGGGATTTAAAGCCATGAAGTCACGATGGAAAAATGGTAGGGTGAGGGAAGAGTTCATGATCCAACTGCCCTGAAGCGTCCCGTCTAAGGGGAACAGTAGAAGGGTGTACGGACGGACCCCGGCCTGGGGCACTGGGGCCTGGGTTCTCAAGGCTATGAGCACTCACAGGGTGGCGTCGCCAGGGACCGGCTTTGGAAAGATCACGCAGGTGTGTGGACAAAGGATGCTACTCAGCTGTTCCACTGAAACCTGATCATGGTCGCAGACTCTCATAAGCGGTCCAGGCAGGAGACAATAAAGGTGGGAATGAGGGCAAAAGTCAACTTTTGCTCTTAACTAGTTTTTGCCCCTTTGAACAAGTCATTTCTAGCCTCAGTCTCATACCTGGAAACTGAAAAGGTGGAAGGTCGTTGTAATCAACCTGGTGTCGACACCAGACTTTCTCATGAAGAAGGCTACTGAATGCTGACTTCGCTCCTGCAGTATCAAAATGCAGACAGTCAGGGTGCCCCGTGTGCATGGAAATGTGGCTGCATGTTTGTCCATTTCTATAATAATTTCCTCACAAAACACACACTCAAGTAACACTTTGCTTTGTATGCCATCTTGAGTGCAAACGATGGCTTGACTGCAAAGTCCCTGAGAGAAACAAAAAGAAATTTAAAGAATAAAAATAAAAATAGTATCAACAAACCCTCTTGAGGAGAAAGAGACTGTTTTAAAAAGAGGTTTATGTTTGGTTTGTGGTATCGGCTTTAACGCTGGCATAGGATGTGAATTGAGATTGGAGTCTCAGGAGTCTAGTGGCAGTAAAGGGCTTTTGTGGTTATTAAATACCTCAACTTTACTCAGGCAGTTAGCAAACCAAAAAAGCCATTAATTAGCTGCGTTCTGCACTCTCACGGTTATTGCTTCCGAAGCATCAGTAAGTACAGAGCAGACCTGTGGGTTTCCTTCCTCTCGCCCCTCCAGGTAATTTACAGATTAGAAATTCATGCCCAAGTCTTGCTTTGATAATGAACAAAACCATTCTTCCAGGAGGTCTGATTTCCATCAGTCTCTAAAACACACTTAATTCTAAACTTACTTGGCCCGATGCTTGCAAATGAGCCATTTTGAGGTTTCAAACTTAATTTGGGTGATTTTCATATGGTCTTTTCTGAAAAGTTTAAAAAATATTTGTAAAATCTTGTTGGCCCAGAGGTTTATGTTATTCTACGCTACTGATGTTTACACAGGGGAAGGTGTTGTTGTGAATCCAACTCTCACCGAATAATTCTTGAAATTCTGTTAAATAATTTGCAATACAATTAGAGTTCGGGGACTCCACCCAAACGTTCTAGATATCTCAACCTCTGTTTTGTCCCAATTTAGAATATAATTGTAGTATGTTTATATATGTAAATCAATATTGGAAGAATTATCAAGTTGCTTACCTAAGCATTACAGAAATGTTTATGTTCAGAATCAAATGCAAATACTAATTTGAAAGCTAATAAACAATCTGAAAAACAGTGCAAGATAAATTTTAAAAATCAATCAGGATATCAAGAGAGTAAGAAGACAAACCAGACTAGGGGAAAAAAAATACTTGCAAAAGAAATAGCTGATAAAAACTGTTATTCAAAATACACAACGGACTCTTAAAACTCAACCACAAGAAAATGAACAACTTGATTAGAAAACGGACAAAATATATGACAGACACTCCACCAAAGAAGACGTATCGATGGCAAAGGAGCATATGAAAAGATGAGCATCTTATGCCATTAAGCAAATGTAAATTAAGATAATCAGATATGATTACACACCTATTAGAAAGACAAAAACTCAGAACACCGACAACACCAAGTGACGGCAAGACTTCCTAAAGTAGCAGAAGCTCTCATTTACGGCTGGTGGGAGCGCAAGACGCTGTAGCCACTTCCAAGACAGCTTGGTGGTACCTTCCCAAACTAAATCATTGTGCAATCCACCAGTCATGCTCCTTGGCACCCAACAAAGCTGAAAAGTGATGTCCACAGAAAACCTGCACATGAATGTTTAGAGCAGCTTTATTCATAATTAGCAAAATTTGGAGGCAACCAAGAAGTCCGTCAGTGAGTGAACCAGTAAATAAACTGTGGTCCATCCAGACGATCGAATACTATTCAGTGATTTAAAAACTGAGCTCTCAAGCCATGAAAAGACATGAAATAAACGTAAATACATATAACTAAACAAGAGAAGCCAATCTAAAAAGGCTGCATGCTATATGATTCCAAATATAGGACATCTGAAAAAGGCAAAGCTCTGGAGACGGTAGAAAAATCCCTGGAGTGAGGTGGAGGGAGGGACGACAGGTGGAAGACGGCGGATTTTTAAGGCAGTGGAGCCGATCCATATGATACAACAATGGTGGATGCATGTCTTAATCCATTCAGGCTGCTGTAACGAAAAGGGCGGCTTATAAACAACAGAAATTTATTTCCCACTGTTCTGGGAGTTAAGTCCAAGGTCAAGGAGCTGGCATATTCACTCTCTGGTGAGGGTCTACATGTTGGTTCATGGAAAGACTTCTTTTTCTCTGTGTCCTCACATGACAGAAGAGGTGAGGGGGTCTATTTTTAAGGGCTCAAATTCCATTTATGACAGCTTTACCCTTATGATTTAATCACCCTCAAAGGCCCCCGCCTCCTAATGCCATCACCTGGGTGTTAGGACGGCAACATATGAATTTTAGGGGGACAGTCTATAGCCACACATGTCACCGTATCTTTGCGAAACTCTTAGAATGTACAACACCAAGCCTGAGCACTAATGTTAACTATGGACTTCGGGTGATAATGATACATCAGTGTAGGCGGATCAGTTGTAACCAATGTACCACTCTGGTGGGGGAGGATGAGAATGGGGGAGGCTGTGCATGTTGGGGGGGCTGGGCAAGAAGGTACGTGGGGAATCTGTGTACCCTCCCCTCAATTTTGTTGTGAACCTAAAACTGTTCTAAAAAACCAAGTTTATTTACAAAAGCAATCAGGAGATGATTCTGAGAGCGTGGTGCTCCTAAATAAAGAGGATTTTCATCAGACTGAAAGACTTCACGCAAGCGTCACAGATTCTGGTGCTGGGTAAGCACATCTTTGCTCATCAGAGGTAGGAGGCTGCTGAAGCTTCCTCTTACGTGCAGACCTCCAGGGAGCCCCAGTGCATCGTAAACAACTGGCCTCACCTTCCTGGCGCCCTGTGAATGACGAGGGTTTGGAGGGTGAGTACCCCCATTTACAGGTGCGCGTGGGGAAATCCCACGTGGGGGGTTAGTGGTAGAAAACCTTTTAAATACCTCTTATTTCTCATCTTTCTCCCAATTTACTTACTCTTTTCTTTTTTTCCCTCTTGTTCTAAAATCCTATCACCCTAGACCTACTCAGAAATTAAGTATGTGGAATCAAAGGAGCCAAGATTTCTGAATCAGAGTTCCTGCCCTGACTGTGGACTCCCGGCTGTGGAGGGGATGTCCTTCCAAATCGAAGGGTTTTCTTTGAAAACAGAGCAGACGGTCAAAGAATATCCCGTTGCTCTTGTTGATAAACTGGTGTGATTGCTGCTGCCAGCGGTGGCGGTGGCTGTGGCGGACGTGGGCTTTTGACGTTTGTGTGTGACTGTAATTGTTAGCTGTTTGACTGTGAGCTTGAGACTCGGTAAGCCGATGAGTAGACACGCGGCGAAATCAGATGGGCAGCTTTCTAGGCCTAGAGGTGGGGATTCTGAGCTCCAACTTGGATTCTGCCTGCGTGGCAGTACAAAAATCGCGTTTCCTCTCTCTACTACCTGTGTTGAGTTTACAGAGAATCTGACTCCTAAGTTGAGTTGCCTAAGTTGAGTTTACAGAGAATCTGACTCCGCTTCTGGAGATTTGAAGATAAACTGAAATATCCTGTGAGCATCCAGGTCAGCACATTTATGTGTACGTGATTTTATAACAGTAGAAAGAGACGGAAAACCGAGGCTGAGGATCAGATAAATAGAAAACAGAGCATACAGCAGCCTGGCGTTCATGTGAAATACGTTATCGCGCAAGAAAGTTTTGAAAATACAAAAGACAGCTAAAGGAGCCAGGAAAGGGTTCACAAGAGCAGCAGAAGCGTGACTCAGAGCACAGAGAAACGGGGCTGAGTCGCTTACGTTGTAACAAAATGGGCAACAAATGGCAGCAGCATCATTGTAAGGTGGAAATTGACCGTACAAAGCTTGACGGGATCCAGTTTCACAGTGTGATTAGATCACACAATTATGTCAAAATTGTGGAACCAGCAGCTCATAAGAGCTTCCCCCCCCGCCCCCCAATTCTTACGTACTGGCTAGTTTTGGCATAACTTCAACTTGTAGAAACATGACTACAACGTGATCTTAAAAATCAAATTTTCTGTATAGAACTCTGGACACATTACATCACACAGCGATGATGAATGCAACTGTGTGGCCCCATTGCCTGGGTCAGATTTAGGCGTAGATGGTTATTATTTGCGTGACAGTGTAACATGCTAAGCGCTCAAGGTCCTGAATTATCTTATCTATAAAATAAAATTAATAATAACAATAAACAAAACAGTATGACTGTATGGGGGATTAGCGTTTATCTTTTCCATGCAGATGACAGGATCCTCAATTCTGAGATACCACCTATTTGAATTGATGAGACAGGTCTGTTACATCTACTTTATTTTATTTCTTTGAAAGATTTTCACTAAAAAGGAATTCCTCAAGTGTTAAATGTCTGTGAATACATTTTATCCCTCTTCTAGAGTAGTAGAAATTCTTAGGACTGTAGTAAATTATGAAATATGAAAAATTTGTTATTGGAGATTTATCCTTGAAAGGTTAAGGCCTTGGGTGAAAGTGTGTTACAGGGAAACCCTGACGGATGAATTCAGGAAGGTTCATAGCCATGAATCAGTGTAGGCCTGGGGTTTTTCATACAGTACATTTAACCAGCAGTCAAGCTTGAAGCCAGCCTTGACTGAGCACCTGGAAAAGATCCAATCCTAAAAAGTCTGCAGCCAGAGTCTATTTAGAATTAGTGGTCATAGTATCATTGATATGTATTTAAGACTGATGGAAGATACTGACTTTTAAAAGAAAGTTTTGCAGAAATGCAACTGGAAAGAAAGAAAAGTGAAACACTTGTGATGAAATAGAAGACTTACCTATATCACTCAATAAAAGCCAAAATTAATAAAAGTTCAACATAAGACAAGATATTTTGAGGGTGTGAGGAGGAACGTTACCCACTTTGAAATCAGATATTTTTAACATAAAAAGGAAACTAAAAAGGCTAAAAAGTTAAAGAAATACTCAAGACAAAAATTTCAAATTCAATTCATTTAGAAGAGACGTCTAAACAAGGAAAACATAAAATATCAATTTATTATTTCAAACAAGTAGTCTCACTTTAAATTACACGGTAATATACTTGGGCAATGAGCAACAGAGGTCAAAGTTGCAGCACACGTTGAAGTACTTCTAAACGTTCCTGCCATTTCTAATGCCTTATTTTCATGGCAAATGTTACGTTGTATCCATCTGCAAGAGTTCTGATATCATTTATCTACTAGGTAATGTCTCTTGCAACTTTATATAAACAGTATATTCTATAAACTTCCCAAGTTTCATTACATACACATTAAAGTGGCCTTCTTCATTGATTTTCTTTCAGCGTGTATGTCAATATTGTAGCAAATTATATTGGACACTGATTGGCAACATACCTGGGATTTTCAAATTGTCATTTCTTTTTTTTTTTAATTTTGAAAGTAATACTTGCTTAGTGTAAAAAGTAATATGATACAAAGGTAAGTAATAAAAAAAAGTTAATAATATTTTCATAACATCGCTCCAGCACACCCTCCTGAAGCTCTGGGGAAAAAAAAGGATGATGTTTATTCTTTCACTTTTTCTGTTTTCTATTAAAAAAAGGATTATACTATACATGTTGCTTGTAAGTTTCTCTTTTAACTGGATAATATATCACAGCCAATCCTCATGGTCTATGTGACAAAATTCACTCTTTTTAGTAGCTAGTTAATTTTCTACAGTATATGTATAATTTACTGATACATTTGACCATTCTTCTATTTAGGGATGTTTAAGAGCTGTCTACCGCTTTGTGACTACAATGCTATGATTATCATTCTATTAGCTGGCTTTTAGATTCTCTGAAAAGAATTACTGTGCCAAATAATGTGTTCTTTTTTAACTGCCATATTTTCCAAAATGGTTTGCATTACTCACACTACTATTAACAGGATATTAAAGTGCTTATTTCCCATAACTTTGCTAACAGTAGTAAGTCATCTTCTTTTTTAATTTTCCATTTATATGGGTAAAAAAATCGTATCTCACAGTGAGCATCTTATTAGCCACTTGGATCTCTTTTCTGAATAGCTTATTCACTTTTATATTGGGTTGTTTATAAATTTTAAGACTATTTGTAGAAACTTCTGTTTCAAAGCATGATGGGGTAACTGGGAGCAAAGCTACCCTCCCATCTGAGAAGAACAAAAAAGGGGAAAATAATTTTTAAAAATTCCAACAGTTTCAAAGCACTGTGCTGCAGGTAAGTCAGGATAAACATCTCTGGGTCCCGGGAAGCAAATGAGGTGAGCCCTGTGATTTATTGCCTTGAGAAAGCCTCCAAGCCATGCCATAGAGAAGGAAAACCCAGGCAGAGCCCAGAAAACGTCTTGATTTGTTGAGACATTGTTGAGAGTCCAGGGAGACCCAGGTGGCTAGAGTTTCCAGGAAAGATTAATGAAGAGGTATAAAAATAGACAACTCGGAAAATCTAAAGACAATCCCTTTTGAACATTCAAAGAGTCCTCTTCACTGCTGGTATGAGAGGAAACCACCCGAGGCCAAGAAGAGCATCACCGGAAAGGACTAGAAGAAACTGCCCGCATGCTCAGAGGGCCTTGCATCAGCGCGGGAAGTAACCAGCCCTCCATTAAACAGCTCTCTGCTCAGTAGGGTCAATCTGTTTACAGGTGACATAACCACACCCCAGAATAAAGTTCAAGAATACTTGGTAATGAAACCATATCCAGCACTTAATAAGGTTCACAAAGTCTAATTAATTAATGTACAATTACTATGCAAGCAAAGAAGCAATTTAAAATATGATCAATAGTCAGGAGAAAATTCAATGAATTGAAACGGATCCAGAACTGATGCAAAGGTTAGAATTAGCTGTCAGAGGTATTAAAATAGTCATTAAAACTGTATCCCACTTAATAAAACCGTTAAGTAGGCTGGAGGGGGAGGGGCGAAGAAGCCTAAATCGCGTTCCTAGAGGTGAAAGTTACAATGTATGAGACAAAAAGTACATTGGACAGGATCGTGACTGATTAGCTACTATTCAAAAGATGAATGAACTCGAAAACACAGCAGCAGAAGCTACTTAAACTAAACACCAGAAACAGAGGAACAGAAAATGAGAAGACAAGAGTCACTCACGTCAGAAACAAGAGGGTATCACCAGTATAGATCCTGCAGGTATTAAATACGGAAAAACAAGGAAACACCGTGACCAACTTGATGACAGTAAACTCAACACCGCAGACACAGCGGATAAATTCTTCGAAAGACAAAAGCTACCAAACTTCACTCAGGATGATACAGTTAATAAAGAGTTCAATTAGCCCATTTTGTCTATTAAAGAGAATGAATTTACAATTAAAAATCCAAGCTTGGATGTCTTCACTGATGAAACTTACCAAATGTTTGTAAAAGAAATACTGATTCTCCACAGTGTTTCAGAAGTTTGAAGACCATGAGATATTTGTCTGAACAATAAAATAAAATATAATAAAAGTAAAATAAAATAAAACCTATTATCTTTTTTTCAAGAAATTCAGTTTTGTGAAGTAACAAAATTTCGAATAGAGGTAAGGACATGAATATTACTCAGGGCATTTACTGAGCACTCACTGTGTGTTAAGCATTTTATTTTACATGTATTATATCTTCAATCTTTTTATGTCTATAAAGTAGTCAGTAATATTGCCTTTTTCGGGAGGGAAAACTGACATGCATTAAATGACATGTCTACAGTCACACAGGGAGTGTAAGTAACTATGAAAACTTTTTTGTATAGAACTAATTGTAAAAAGTGTTTGGTGTTGTATAAAAGGACAGTGGGTTTATACGTGGAGGTCCAAGGGTATGTGGGAAGTATAATAGAAAAGAAAGTAACAGGTGGCTCTCATTCTGGGTGACAGAAAAGAGGCAACGTGCCAAGAGGAACCACAAATGCAAAGGGACAATGTAATTTTTAAAGGGCTGCATGAGAGGCCTTAATCATCGCTGGATAGTGGTTCAGCAGTGGGGAAGCTTAGGAGGAAGAGGGGTTGAGCTTGGTAAGGTCGTTTGAAAGCAGACTGTGAAAGTAACCATTCTTGGAGCTTGAAACTGAGCCTGCCGACAAAGGAGTTTCTAAAAGTTTCAAAGTAGAATATAAGTGCTTTCAAAGGACAATGGAGTAGAAACATACAGAGTTCTCTCCTGAGTAAGTAGCTCTGAAATACAATGAAGATGGAAAACAAGCAAGGGCAAGTTTGGGGAACAAATTTGGAAGGACAAACCAGGAGACTGGTGCTGCCAGACAGAGGTTCAGGTCCAAATCTGCACGCTCAAAGGCGGCAGCAAACTCCAGGATGATCCTGGCCAGGGGCCAGCTCTGAGGGCTCTCATGTGGCAGCAGGGATTTGGGATTAGTGGTCATGGAAATTCCTGGTAAAAAGGAGGATGGACACTGAGTCTGTGGGTTTGAAACTCAGGAGAAAATTTGAAGTAAGATGTTTTGGTGTCATCAACAAACTGGTAGGAGTCGGAGCCAGGAGAGTGAAGGATGTTGTCCAGGATGAACAGCTTGAGAGAGAGAAAAAGAGGCCACAGATTAAGGACCATTTTCCTGGATTTTTATTTTATTATTATTTTGTATAGTTATCACTCATGTCTGTGTAATGAAAAATTGTGGGAAAGGATTTCAAACAAGTCTTGGCTTCATTCATTACCTCCGTATCTTTAGCAACCATCACCTAGTGCTTTTTCCAAGAGCAGTAACTGGCTGACCCAGTGGAGCTCAGGAGAAGCTGCCAAAGATTTGGAATATGATACACTGTACATTACTGAACAACAAAAGTAATAAAAATATAGCCTACCTTACAGAGTCATTAGAAGGATAAATGATAATAAACATAAAGCACTGAGTAGGGACTTAATAGGTTTTTAGACCTATTTTACAAAAAATATGGAATAACTACTATGTGCTAAATATTGCAGTTACTGTTATGAGCAAGTCACCATTTTTACTGATAATATAAAAATCCCAATTATAAGCTGCTCTATAAAACATTTAAAAAGTCATGTCAATTTTACTCATTAAAATTTGAGAATTATTCTTGACTAGGTGCTCACAACTTCAGAAGTGTGGTACCTATTCCTCAGCGCATTACAAAGAACAGAAAACATCTCCTTCTTTTAAGTCTCCAGGTCAACTATCTTGGGGCTATCACATTTTAAAATAAATAGAATTACTACATTTTCTCATCTCAAAAGCAAAATTTCCTAAGTGCCTAAAGTTAAAAATTGATTGCCCAAATCCACACAGTCTGTCCCGTTACCACTCTAACAATTGGTAGTCCGAGGGTGACCACATTCATAATCCACCATGTTGATGACACAGGTTGATACAACTCAAAATAAATACATAAAAATCTGTTGGAATGTGTAAACTGTATGATTACATCTGCTGCTCAGAAATGGGATAACACAAGGACAAGATAATTATTTTAAATTTTATAGCTGAGTTTTCATTCAGCTATAAAATTGTAGCAAGATAATTATTTTAAATATTACAGCTGAGTTTTTTCAATCAGCTATCAAACTGTAGCATGTACAGAAATTGTTGTTCTGTACCTACAAATAAAATAGGCCATGAAGGCAAAGAATTATTGGGATCTGTTTCAGGGATGTAGAGATTGACCTTGTTGATGCTGTGGACCTTCCCCCAGCTCTGCCCACTCTTGGGTACTCCCTGCACCTGGAGTGCTTTCTAGTGTCCAAGGAAATACTGGTTAGGTTCTACTCATTGCCTGCACGGGTTGACCAAACCATTTTCTTGTGTTTATCTCGGTCAACAGAATGCTAACATTTTCACGGAAAAATGGAATTTTCCTGTAGTAAACAATGTGATTGTTACCAATTTACGTTTTTACACTCAATATGTAATACAATTTTTTTTGGTTTTTATATTCAGATTTACACTTAATACTTGTAGTCCCTGAAACTTACTTAGCATAAAGCACTAAGCAAAGCTGGGTGAGTTCTAGAGATCATTCCTTTTTCTTCCTTTTTATTTACAACCCTCCAATTCCTAGAAGAGAAAAGCATTATTTTCATGATAAAATTATAAGACTGCTGTGTGGAGACAGGTTAGTGAAGAGAAAATACAGACCCTGCTATTTGCATAATTCTCACTCTGTGGAGGGGTGAGTATTTAAATTCTAGATCATTCATACTGTTATTCACAATGGCCACATATCTCATAACGACCACTTCATTTATTTTATTTAGTCTGACTTTACTCACAATATACTTTCCAGTGTATCTTGAGATCATGTAAACATAACAAATACGCCTTTCAGTGGCATCAATTTAAAAGAGGACTACATGTAGGTCATTATATTTTTGCACTATAGGAAGAACAATTATTCACATAGGTATGTATGTTTTGTTAGTTTCTATCATCATTGAGATTTCTACTGCTGTTTTATGGCAAAGGTAACTTATGATCTATAGCATATTTACAGTTGAAAAATGGATTTCATGCTGCTTTGGAAAGATTATAAAACTAAGGTTGTTTGTTGGGCCATAACATTGATTTCTCTGTCTGATTCTCTTTTCCATTTTACCACTATTTTTAAAGACTACTGGAAGCTCTTTGGTACTGAAATGTGAAAATAAATAGTGCTACTTATCATAAAATATCACATTTTAGCAATTACATAGAAATCACAAGCAACTATACTTCCTCTAAAAATGACTGAAAAAGGATCCAAATTAGGCAAGGAACCGTTTTCAATCTATGAAAAGGCTGAAGGCAGGGCATTTTTGTGCCTTTTGTGGTTGTCAGCATCACCAGAAAATAGAGTGGGAAGGAGCACTAATATAAAAAGCCATAAAGAAAATGGGGGGAGATGAGAAACTGAAACTCAAAAGTTTATCATTTTATTAGAATAACGTGTGTCAGCTCTGTGCCTGAATGTGTAACAAAGTTCCCCATTTGTCATCAAATTATATCCAGTGAATGGTAATGCTTTATTGTACATAGGTATAGTAGTTAATGCTCAAGTTTAAGTATCGGCCAACGTGACTCTGTCTGTTTATATCTAGGAGGTATTTATTCCTTAAATATTCTAGAATAATAGTATTTCGGCCATCCTCACTAAATCAAACTTTTACAAAGCGATACAAATACTTAGTGCCAGTAACATTTAATTTCCATTGTGGTTTGGCTGCCTTATACATCATTTTGCTATATCCAATTATATTTGTGATTTTTCAAAGTAAAGTTTTAAAATTAATCTTAAATGTTAAAAAAGAATGTACCCTATTGATGTCATGTTCTGTCTGACTCAGGTAATTGCAGAGTCCTTTCCTTTTAAGTAATTATCAGAAAAACAGCTTTGGAAGATGATTCTAAATTTATACCTTACAAGCAAATTCTTCAAATTGATTCTTCATAGCTGTGTTAGTCGAGGCCAATATCAAAAGCTAGCATCAATTTTTCTACAAGCATGAATTTGGCTCAGGAAACATTTTATGATAACACCTAATTTCCGTCACGTAGTCATGTTAATAGCAATATAATATGAATGGGCCCAGGGCCATTTTCCACCATCTGGATACCTGAGGATTATTAAGTCCTCCTCAATCATTCACATTCAACCTACTGAGAAGTGGGGGAAAATCCAGAGGTGCTGGGAAGATTTTGGATATTTGGGTTGAGGATAGATAAAACTGTGTACTCAAAATGGATTAATTTATTGACTCCTTGACGTTATTAAGTTCTTGAATGATATCATGAAAAATAACAAAGCCATACTGTGAACCCAAATTTAATGGCAAGGAGAAAATTCACAAGCTAAAAAGGATATAATTGTACTTTAACAGGTGTTTAAACAGATTAGTCTACATTGACTATAAACAGCTATATAATGTCTTCAGAATTGTTGGATGAAACCATTGTTTGTATCGAACTTTTTGCATGAATTTAAACGTCATTTCTCTGGGTTTTTCAGTCTTCTCATCCATTCAATAAAGATAACAACTTCCCCATTTGTCATCTTAACCCTCTCTTCCCCAAATCAAATATCCTACAGCTTGACATTTCTATTTGTAAAGGCAATGAAAACAAAAGTGTTGAGAAACAGACAGGTTCTTACAATTGGCATTTCTTACAGGAAATGTTCAAAGAGAGTAACTTTACCATTGGGTGCCAAATTGGACTTGCTGAATGAATTGACAGGTTATGATGGAATCCATAAAACCCCTAAAGAAAGATGATTAGTGACATAAATTCATGTGTGTGTGTGTGTATACACACATATATATGTGATGAAAACAAGAAATGGGGGAGTTAAACAAGTTAGTTCATGGGTTGCCTGGAGGAAGCTAAATATCAAGCATATATATTTTTATATATAAAGAAATGCCCTCAGAATTCCAAATTGGGTGATAGAAACTTCAGGAATTCTCTCAGATTTACTGGGGCAAAGATTCAGTAGATTGAGAGAAGTATATGCGATTGAGTAAATTCATGGGCATATCATATCTCTTTTTCTTTTGTTTCCTAAGACCGTACTTTTTCATTAAAGGAATTTAGGTAGACTCTTGAAGATTGAGGGTAATGAACAGAACTCTGAAGAGAGGGCATGAGATAATAAATGTTGCCTGAGAGTCATCATTCTTAGAACTTAGCAGAAGTCAGTGGATTTTGAATGAAAAATGTTTATTAAGTTTCTTTATCCGTCTTTTTCCCATTGCCATTGCCATTGACAGTCTCACCTCTGTCAATTTTGTTCTCAACTAGCAATAGGACAAGGTAGGAAGGGAGATAATGGCTGAGAAGTATCCAAGTAGCAGAAAGATAACTCAGTGGGGACTGGCAAAGAGAAGAGGCGAGATCAAGTGCAGGGTCAGCTGGAGAACGGGAGATGATATGTCCAACCAGGGACTTCTTCAGAGGTTGTTCTGCACAACACATTGTGTTGGAGACTGTCAGAATAGCAATGATACATTCACAGAGCATGATTTCTGAAGTTTTGCAATACCATAATAGAAATTATGCACATTGTTCTGTAACATGGGAGCAGATTCCCATGAGCAAAATTGTTTGGCTCAATGCTGCTAAATCCTCAATATTGTTTACTTTCTGAATAATGCATTAAGATTGAATGAACCATGATCCACCACATTAACAAAACAAAGATAAAAATCGTATTGTCGTCTCAATAGATGCAGAAAGAGCATTTGACAAAATTCAACACCGATTTATGATAAAAACTCTCAACAAAGTGGGTATAGAGGGAACATATAATAACGTTTCGCATAATAAAGGCTGTATATGACAAATTCACAGCTAACATCACACCCAATGGTGAAAACCTAGAGCTCATCCTTTAAGATTCAGAACAAAACAAGGAGGTCCACTCCAGCTGCTTTTATTCAACATAGTATTGGAAGTCCTAGCCACAAGAATTAGAAATGAAAAAGAAATAAAAGTCCTCCAAATTGTAAGGGAAGAAGTAAAAATGCCACTATTTGCAGATGACATGATACTATATACATATAGTATATACAGTATAGTACATATGTAATATATATAGTAAACCCTAAAAACTATATATACTATATATATACTACATACACCATATATACATACTATATATAGCATATATATACCATATGTATATACTATTGTTTTTAGGGTTTACTATATATATTATATATGTACTATACTATATATACTATATAATACAATGTATAGTATATATATAGTGTGTATATATATTAAGATTCACTATATATATAGTAAACCCTAAAAACTATATATACTATATATACACTATATATATCATATATACATACTACATATATAGTGTGTATATATATATATAAACCATATGTATATACAAAAAATAGTATATGTACTATACTATATATACTATATATACCATACAATATATATACTCTACAATGCAGAGTATAAATATAGTATATATATATAGTAGGGTTCACTATATATATAGTAAACCCTAAAAACTATTGGAACTATAAATAAATTCAGTAAAGTTGCAGGCCAAAAATCTAATATACAATCTGTTGCATTTATATATGCTAATAACTAAGGATCAGAAAGAGAGATTAAGAAAACAATCCCATTTATAATTGCATCAATAAGAAAAAAATAACTAGGAATACATTTAACCAAGGAGTTATAAAACCTATACTTTGAAAACTAAGAAACTGATTAAAGAAATTAAAGACAACAGAAATAAATGGGAAGTTATATCATGTTTATGGATAGAAAAAAATTAGAACTGTTAAAACATCTATAATACTAAAATCAATCTACAGATTCGGTGCCATTCCTATCAAAGTGCCAATAGCATTTTTCACAGAACGGAAATAAATAATCCTAAAATTTGTATGGAGCCACAGAAGACCCCAAAAGACCAAAGCAATCTTTAGAAAGAAGAACAAAACTGGAGGTATTATGCTCACTGACTTCAAACTATATTGCAAAGCTATAGTCACTGAAGCAGTACAGCACCGACATAAAACAAGCACAAATATCAATGAAGAATAGGGAGCCCAGAAATAAACTCATGCTCATATAGACAACTGGCCTATGGCAAGAATATGTAATGAGGAAAGGACAGTTTCTTAGGAAATGGTATTGGGAAATTTTGACAGCTGCATTCAAAAGAATGAATCTGGATCACTATCTTATACCATATGCAAAACTAAACTCAAGATGGATTAAAGACTCAAGATGGAAAATGTAAGACCTGAGAATACAGAACTCCAAGGAAAACACTGGCAGTAAGCTTTTTGACATCACTCTTAAAAATATATATATTTTTTGGATATTTCTTCTCAGGCAAGGGAAATAAAAGCAAAAAATAAGCACATGGGACTGCATCAAACTAAAAATCTTTTGCACAGTACAGGAAATTATCAACAAAATGAAAAAACTGTCTGTTGCATGGGGGGAGATATTTGCAAATCATATATTCAATGAGGGCTAATATCCAGAATATATAAAGAAACCAGACAACTCATAAACAAGAAACAATCTGATTTTTTAAAATGGGCAGAAAACCTAGACATTTTTCTAAAGAAGACATATGGATGGCCAATAGGCACCTGAAAAGATGCTCAACATAACTAATCAGCAGGGAAATACAAATCAAAACCACAATGAAATTTCACATCACACCTGTCAGAATGACTACTATCAAAAAGAGAAAAATAAATGTTGGTGAGGATGTAGAGAAAAGGGAACCCTCCTTCACTGCTGGCGGGAATGTAAGTTGGTGCAGCCACTACAGAAAACAGTATGGAGGTTCCTCAAAAAATTAAAAATAGAGCTACCATATGTATGATCCAGCATTTCCATGCCAGAATATATTTAACCTGAGGAAACAAAAACATGAATTCAAAAAGATGTATGCACCCACATGTACACTGCAGCATGATTTACAGTAGCCAAGATACGGAAGCAGCCCAAGTTCCCATCAACAGATGAATGGATTTTATATATATATGTGGTGGAATATTATTCAGCCATAAAAAAGAATGAAATCTTGCCATTTGTGACAAAATAGCTGGAACTAGAGAATATCTTGCTAAATGACATGTCAGACAAAGATAAAAACTATATAATTTCTTTTATATGTGGAATCTAAAAATCAAAACAAATGAACTAAATGGAAAAAGAGTCATAGATATGGAGAACAAACAGGTGGTTGCCAGAGGGAAGGGGGAAGGGGAGGAGAGAAATAGGTGAGGGAGAGTATAGTTATATATGGTGGATGTTCACTAAACCTATTGTGGTAATCATTTCATGATGCATGTAAGTCCAGCAGTCATGTTGTGTACCTTAAAGGTATACAGTGTTGTATGTCAGTTATATCTCAATATAACTGTGAAAAATGTTTGATATTATTATTATGAGAAGGTAATAGAAAAGCCTTTGATAATAGTGTTTTAATAAATAAATGTCCCAAGATGAGTGTATTATCCATATTAAACACCTATATGGAGTCAATATTGATCATTAAAATGCATTCAAAAAAACTTCTTGTTAAAGTTTATATTTAATAGTAATGTTTCATTAATTATAAATAATTGTCACTAAACACCTCAAAGCTGTAAACCATATTTTTAGGATGAGTAAATTTCATGAACATAAAATAGGATTGCCTTGTTTAGAATATTCTTTATTAAAATTTTACAGATAATATTTGCACAAGGAACTAATTATGTTTAAATATTTATTGTACTGAATAATGTGCTAAACTGAGCAAGAAGGCAGACTGTATCACCACTTCTCCTTCTCTGTGAACGTGTCCATTCCTACAGGCTTTATTTATATTTTGTAGCAAGACACATCTTTATTTTTGACTGAATTTAATACCCAAGTGCACACAGAAATATTTGCATGTTAAATTTTATTTATTTAGAAACATTTTCTTTGCAATGTAGCTTCTCTTTGTTCCCTGGAAACCTAATTTCCATGGATTTAATTTTAAATGTCTTTCCTTGATTATCATTATTCTTTCTATTATTTCTTTCCATATAAAATTAAACCAAATAATACCTTTCAAAATAAATAGAAATGGGGATTTTCAGTCAAGATGGAGGAGTAGTAGGACCAGTAGCTCGCCTCTCCTCACAACTACGCCAGAACCACAATGAGCTGCTAAACAACCATTGATTAAAAAAGACTGGAACCAAACAGCATGGTATTGGTACAAAACAGACATATGGATCAATGGAACAGAATAGAGAGCCCAGAAATGAACCCACAAACTTTTGGTCAACTAATCTTCGACAAAGGAGGCAAGAATATACAATGGAATAAGGACAGTCTCTTCAGCAAATGGTGTTGGGAAAACTGGACAGCAGCATGTAAAGCAATGAAGTTAGAACACTCCCTCACATTCTACACAAAAATAAACTCAAAATGGCTTAAAGACTTAAACATAAGACAAGACACTATAAACCTCTTAAGAAAAAAATCATAGGCAAAACATTATCCGACATAAATCTCAGCAATGTTCTCCTAGGGCAGTCTACCCAGGCAATAGAAATAAAAGGAAAAATAAACAAATGGGATCTAATTAAACTTATGAGCTTTTGCACAGCAAAGGAAAGCACAAGCAAAACAAAAAGGCAATCTACAGAATGGGAGAAAATATTTGCAAAAGATGAGACTGACAAGGGCTTAATCTCCAGAATATATAAACAGCTCATACAACTTAATAACAAAAAACAAACAACCCAATCCAAAAATGAGCAGAAGACCTAAACAAGCAATTCTCTAATGAAGACATACGAATGGCCAACAGCACATGAAAAAATGCTCAATATCACTAATTATCAGAGAAACGCAAATCAAAACTACAATGAGATATCACCTCACACCAGTCAGAACGGCCACCATTCAAAAGTCCACAAACAATAAATGCTGGAGAGGCTGTGGAGAAAAGGGAACCCTCCTGCAATGCTGGTGGGAATGCAGTTTGGTGCAGCCATTGTGGAAAACAGTATGGAGATTCCTCAAAAAACTAAAAATAGACTTACCATATGATTCAACAACCCCACTCCTGGGTACATACCCTGAGGGAACACTGATTCAGAAAGACATATGCACCCCAATGTTCACAGCAGCACTATTTACAATAGCCAAGACATGGAAGCAACCTAAATGTCCACCAACAGACGACTAGATAAAGAAGATGTGGTATATTTATACAATGCAAAGCTACTCAGCCATAAAAAAGAATAAAATAATGTGATTTGCAGCAACATTGATGGACCTGGAGAATGTCATTCTAAGTGAAGTAAATCAAAAAGAGAAAGAAAAATACCATATGATATCACTTACATATGCAATCTAAAAAAAAAAAAAAAGTCAAACGAACTCAT
This sequence comes from Camelus dromedarius, assembly GCF_036321535.1. NCBI lineage: Eukaryota > Metazoa > Chordata > Mammalia > Artiodactyla > Camelidae > Camelus > Camelus dromedarius. The sequence continues at coordinate 38,924,820 of NC_087454.1, read as the reverse complement.
CGACAAAACAGAAACAGACACACAGACACAGAAAACAAAGTTATGGTTACCAGTGGGGGAAAGAGGGTGGGGAGGGACAAACTGGGAGTTCAGGATTTGCAGATACTAACGAATACACATAAAATAGATAAACAGCAAGTTTATACTGTGTAGCCCGCGGAACTACATTCAATATCTTGTAGTAACTTACAATGAAAAATAATATGAAAAGGAATATATATGTATGTTCCTGTATGACTGAAGGATTGTGTTTTCACCAGAAATTGACACAACATTGTAAACTGGCTGTACTTCAATAAAAAAATAAATAAAATAAATAAATAAATAAATAAATAAGTAAGTAAGTAAGTAAGTAAGTAAGTAAGTAAGTATTACATTCTTAATTTATAGAAGCTGGAAAATGAGGGGGAAAAAAAGACCGGAGCCTAGGAAAAAAGATCTTCTTCAACTGGACACATAAAGAGGGAACCACAGCAGGACGGCAGGAGGGGCGTGCTCTCTATATAATCGGGCCCCATACCCCCCGGGCGGGTGACCCACAGGCTGAAGAATAATTAAGTCGCAGAGGCCCTCCCACAGGAGTAAGAGTTGTGAGCCCCACTTCACGCTCCCCAGCCTGGGGTCCAGGCATTGGGAGGGGGAGACCCCAGGACACCTGGTTTTGAAGGCCAGCGGGGCTTAACTCCCGGAGCCCCACAGGACTGGGAGAGACAGAGATGTCAGTCTCTTGGGAAGTGCACACAGAATCTCGCGTGTGCCAGGTCCAAGAGCAGAGCAGTGATTTCATAGGAACCTGGGCCAGACCTGCCTGGTGGTTTTGGAAGGTCGCCTGGGGAGGTGGGGTGGGGTGGGGGGCGGCTGTGGCTTACTCTGGGGATGTAAAAGATGGTGGTGGACATTTGGGGAGTGTTCATCTGCATGAGCTTTCCTGGAGGCTGGCATCTTTTTTACTTGGTGCCAAGACCCAGCCCCACCCAAAAGCCCGTAGGCTTAAGTGCTGGGAAGCCTCGGGCCAAACAGCGCACTGGGTGGGAACACAGCCACACCCATCAGCAGTCTTCCTGAGCCCACAGCCACCTCTAGACACAGCCCCACACACCAGAGGTCCAGGACCAAGCTCCACCCAGCAGTGGGCAGGTACCTCCTGCCAGGAAACCTGCATAAGCCTCTAGTCCAGCCTCATCCTGCAGGGGGCAGACACCAGAAGTAAGAAAGCAACAATCCCAAAGCCTGTGGAAGGAATCCACACACACAGGCCAGACTCCACCCTGGGACCAGCTGCACCCTGGCCCTTGGGTGACAAGAGAGGAGTGTACCGCTGGGACACATCAGATGTCTCCCACGGAAGGTCATTCTCCAAGGCTGAGAAACGTAACTAACCTTCAAAACAAATAGAAAAGTGTTAGGGGGAAATAAAAAGAATTGATACTATTAAGCATAAAACACTAAAAAGCAATGTTAAGATAAAATTCCTAGAATGCTTACATCAATACATGAAACCTATTTATGACTCATAATAATAACCAGTTATTTCTACAAAAACGACTTCCCACTTAGAAAGGGACCGAAACCACACACAGAATGGCACAATGCATGCACTTAAAGAATTAAAGAACTGGTAACCCTGCCTTTATAAATCACATTGATGCCTCATCTACCTGTGTGTGTAAGCACACAGGCACACACCAACAGAGAGAGAGAAAATGGTGCAGGGGGTACAGACTCAACCTTTTACGAAGGTACTTGGAAATAAACCAGGTAGAGAAAAGAACCAGACACGGATGTCAGATGCAATTCGGAAATCTGCTTACAGAGCACAGAATCAATGCTCTCTATTACATTTAAAACCACCAGACATTATAAATATCGTTTTATGCATCACCTCTGTATTTCTCATTATAACTTACGTCCACAGTGAGGTCCACTGATTAATCACTTCACTTAGATTCCTTTAACAATATCCTAACAGAAAAATACCGCATATAAAAAGGCACTGATTCCACCTTTTAAGAATGACCTCTTTTCCCTTCTCCTTTCATGTTTTAAGATAGAATAGTAAAGAGGAAAAACTGGTCTTTAAGAGCAGAATGAGGGAAAGTCCCTGATTGCCTGTGCCGCCGTCTAGGACATGACTTCCTCAGTTGCTTTCAAACGGTGCCGAAGAGCATACTAAAGTCAAGCCTGTCCTAAATGCTTTAAACCTATGTTTTTTAAGTTAAAGAGAAAAAAATACTCTGTCAATCAAATCCTCACGCCCCCAACTAAGCCAGAGTGCTAGGAAGTGAGGTGGGTACAAGCTTCAGCCTTCCTGGTCTTAGAACCGAGAAGAAAGGACAGGTGAATGCATCTGGGTGGGCAAACGAATAAAAATCCAATAGAGATACCGGGGCTTTTAAAATTGTATAATTCTTTTTACCCTAAAATGATGTGTATCAAATTAAAGGGATCAAGAATCAATATGATGATTTGACCAAAACTTCTTGGCTAAAACTCTATGTCAATCTGTGGATTATAATTTACTCACTGACCTCAAACAGCTGACCGCTACCTAGTATAAGATGCCTGCAAAACCGAGTTCGGTGCTCAGGTGTCAGTTAATGTGGACTGGCAAACAAACTTTCAACTGAGCTCAACAGCAGCAAAATAGTAATTCTGAAAAGACCACACAAGGTGATGCAACTTCACTGTTAACACCAGTGCACGGTTCATTTCTCACTCCCAGGACACAGACATTGACATTCTGACAGACGCAGTTAAACACAGCCTTAGAAAAAGCAAAAAGCTCACTGGATGCTTGTTTAATTGAGTTCTGTAGTATGAAGTAGAGATACTGTGAATGAAAAAATGAGTGTTTTGGTAGGGGGCAAAACGTGAGTGGAAAGGCCAAGGGGGAACATGACATTTGACTTTGGATCTGAAAGTCCCTAACAGAGGAATTAAAAATTGCAGTCTATTAAGAAAAAATTGCAGTCTACACTAGGAAAAAAAAAAATATATATATATTGCAGTCCAGTACAGTGTGAGTCACACGTCAAGAGTGAATCAAAAATTCAATCTGGTGGGTCTTGACAAGCATTTTAAATAAAGAGTGAAATAAATAATGAAAAGGGAAAATGTGAATTTTTGCAGTGTATAGCACAAATAGTAAGGATGTGTATTATGGAAATTTTATTTCAGTTAATATTCATGATTATGCTGAATCACATTATGTAATGCATATTATGTAGAAATGCATAGGAAATAATTTTCTAGTAATTCATCGGAGAACAATATTTAAGAAACCAAAGCCTCTGAAGGCTTGCATTTTAGTTAAATTTTATACTGCAAAGATAACTTGGGAAGAAATCGTTCTGGGAAGGCAAATGACCGCAAGAAAAACTGATTATATAAAATGCACCCAAATACCAGGACATCTGTAGAGATAAGTAATATATGTAGCTAAGTAAATGGTCTCTGAGACAACTTGGTTGTAATACGTACTCATTATTCCATCTGTGTGATCTGTACCGTTGCATTTTTATAACCAGTAACAACTGCATCGAAAGGGTGATTTAAAATCCAGAGTTCTCTTTTTTAGCTGAAGAAAATCTTCGTCAATGTTAAAAATAGATGGATCCTTTTGCCCCTTGGTTGCCATTTCTTCAGGTTCCAGAAGTGCCATCCTGGTCACCGAAGACGAGAAGGGGTGAGTCTGACATATCCAGCTATCTCTGAGCAATTTCCAAAACTGCAATCTGATTTTTTTTTTTTTTTTTTTTTTGTAAAATGAAGAGCCTTAAGTCTTGCCATAAAGTGTCATTGTGAGGATTAAGTCAGCGATCACGCGTGACAAGCAGTTCGCACATCACGCACTGGAAGCCCTTACAAGCCAGTGGCTGCGGTCTTAGTGTTGTAGTGGAGGTGAGAATCGGGGTTGCAAGCCCCCCACGCCCCACTTTTCATGGTTCCACGAGGGAAGGTCTTTGGTAAGAAGAAAACTCCGGGTCTTTCCACTCGCCCATGGGAGGCGTGGAGACAGCTGACTTGTGAGAAGGAACTAGACTCTTTTGCTCAGCCCTTTCTTCTTTCCCTGGATGGAGAGCAGCCTTCCTCTTGGGGACACCCTCACCTCTGCCCTGTGTCCAGAAGCAGGCTCCTCAGGGGAGGTACGGGGTGTCCCACTGCCCCACGGGATCGGGGGTGACTCTGTTTAACTGGGGGTGAGTATTATCAAGCACTCTTGGCTAAAGATAATATTCCTGTGTCCTTTCTGCTATACAATCCATGTCTCCAAAAGTGGACACACACAGAATGACCCTCCCTCGGTGAAAGGCACTGTCAGGGATGGGACAGCTGAGATCAGTCTCTTAGGCTTCTCTAGATAATATTTCACAATGACACAGTTCCATGTGTACCTTCCATAACTCAAGTGGCACCCTCTGCCCTTTGCATTAACATTGTAATTCTATAAGTAGGTGTAGGTTTACAGGAATGAGAGTCAGACAGTAGTTGCGTATTTACATAAAATCATTTAGACTAAATTTTAAAAGAATAACCCACACCCCCAATTTATTTACATCCTCAAGTATAAATATTTTTCAGGTTTAATCATCTCCTCCTAAAGGTCAAGATGCCTATAAATTATTTTATCACTCATTCTTTTATCTCATGTTTTAAACCTGAAATAGAAATGGTAATCTTACCAACAGCTGGTTTAAGTGTTAAAAATGAAATGTGTTTTCTTGAGTTAGCCGAAGGTTTGTCAGCACGATATTCAAAACCAAAAAAGCGGTGTTCTATGACAGCTGAACGTTCAGAAAGAATTAAAAACACTGTGCTTGTGAATGTTATTATTCCTTTAAAAAAAAAAAAAGAAAAGCCTAATAACGGAATCAGCAGGAAGGTGGGTGGCTGTGTGGCTGGAAATTCTTGCATCTTGGAGAACTGCCCTCTTTGGCAAGCTTAGTGGAGGACCAAGCTGATACACTGTCAGAAGGAGTCTTTGTGTGAAAATTCTACTTTGTTGCATTTTAATTCTCTTCCCTTGGATACAGTACAGCTCCAAGAGCTGAATGGCTGTTTAACAGCAAGCGCTGATGTTGAAAATTCAATATATGACTCTGGTGTAAATGATCGTCTAGTAACCCCCCCTGATACCATCAACTTCCTTCTGAAACAGATGTTAGGAAATGGATTTCCTGAATTAAGATAGGAGGGTGTTCAAAGGCTCAGCAAAAGATAACATCCAGATGTTCTGGGAGTCTTTTAATCCTCGACTTTTTTTTTCTCCCCCTGTATCTTCTGTTTCCCTGATCAATCCACCACGCTGAGACGGTTCTGGGTTCTGTGTTAATACACTTCCCACCGAGCGTTAGGAAAGTGCATATTCCCTATGAAACTGTCTCCTCTTTCTTTATTTCAGCGTTTGGTTTATTGCCCTCCCTGGAGTAGGATCATTTGTCTTTACAAGACTTAGAGTGTGTAAGACAAGCCACCCCTTGTGGATCTTAAGTGATATTTCCTTTAAGTCGATTTTCCCTGAGGCGAGGCTGAATGTCACACTGCTCTTTAGAAAAGGGAATGGAATCTGAGTTCTACTATCAATCTGTGTGTGTGTGTGGCTGTAGCTCTTTGTCTGTGGGTATACAGTAAGCTTAAATATGCTGTGAACTCAGGTGAATTCCAGTGATGCAGCTAATGACGAAATCTCATTAATATTACCAGGCACAGACCTGGCGTGACTGAAAGGAGAGGTTTCACAAGCACACACAGATGCCCAGAGGTAAGCTGCCCGTGTCTTTTGTTTTTTTTCCCCCCAAGAGACGCATGAGGCATGAAGTGGCGCAGAGATTGGTTGAAATTAATGCTATTTCTGCTCTGCTCTGTGATCTTTTATCTGAAAGTATAAAATAGTAAATAAACATTATTCAAAAATGAGCAAGAACGAGTAAGGGAGAAACTTTGTTTTACATCAGTGAAACTGCACTGGGGACAGATTTTTTTTTTTTATACTAAGAAAATTACTGTAGACAAAGTGTCTGCTGCCCTAAAAATGTAGACTTGAAATTGACAAACGGCTCCATGTGCAAACAGGGAATAAATCCCTTTGGAGTGACTTTAAAGGGGATCTCCAAAATGTTGGGGTGGTGGGTGAGGGAGTGACTGGAAAATTTATAGTTATCAATCTACAAATCATTTTAATTGATATGCAAAATAGAACATTTTAGTTTGGAAAGATTAATTTTTTTCTGTACTAGCATTGTACTAGAAATAGTCTAGTATTGAGATATATATATATATATATATTTCATTACAAGCATTTCTTAAGATACTTGAAAACTTGCTTCCTAACATAATTCTCATGAATACAGGGCATGTGGACAACATCTCGCTGTGTTCATTCATCCAGTTCCTATACCGTATTAGCATGACAGGAAGATTCTTTAAGACATTCAAAGGCAGGTTTAGAAAATTAGCCGACAGTGTAAATTACTGATGTTTTTATAGGATCCACCGATCTTGGGTTAGTGGCCGTAAAGTGACCTTGACAGAGCTATCTACAGCCATGATTAAAATGCACCATCTAACCTAAAGTGAATAAAAGGTATTTATCACATCAGTGTCTACATAAGTAATCCTTCACTCTCTTGTGGGGGCTTTTTCTTTTTCTTTTTTTTACATACAACTGAGAAGTTAAAAATACTCATTAGAGAGATTCTACAATTGTAAATTTTGCAGTTCAAATAACCTTGTTAAAGAGAAGTAAAACATTATCTGTGCAAAGAAAACCACTGCTTAGCTCAATTCTGTTCACCAGAATTCTGTGATTATGCCCAACACGTTGCATTGGAGAGTGCCATCCATGCTCTAGTGAAATCGTCTAACAGTATAATTATAGTGTAATAGTGTAACTGGCTGCCCTCACTCATACTATGTGTTTTTGATAATTATGACTAAGGAAAAATTCATAAGACTTCATTAACATTTCCAGTTCATTTTTATTAATAACTGATCATAAGAATACATGGCAGACACTTTGACCAATTTTTCACTTTTGAGTGATGACAAACTAATTATTTTAAAGCACTGATGATGAAAGCTTTTCAGTTAAAAATCCTGTATCAAAAAGGCAGACTTGGAGATACCCAAGTCAGAAGCACAATGAGGGTGACCTGACTAGGGACAATGGCTTTGGGGACAATACACTGAAGACTGGAATCATAAAATACTTCTGAATATTCTACCTAATCTTTCTTCTGTCATCTTGCTATGATAATATTTTTTAATTTTCTCAATTTGGACTTTCAGGACTATTCATTGAGGGCACTGAACATAAATTCAAAATATGCTTCAACACATTTCTTATAGGTCCACAGACGATCCCATGACTCACGCCCTTGACCCTTACTCTCTACACTATAACCGTCCACAAAGTACAACTGCAAATAAATACTCAAAGCAGAACTATGAAGATTATGTGATGATTACCACAGCCTACTAGGTGAAGTATATTACATATGGTCTCAAAGTCGCTGTGACTTGCAGCTGCTATTAATGAAACTACACAACACAAATGCATCAAATAGTTTAGCCTCGCTGTTGATCATGTTGCCCCATTTCAACTCAAGACACCTGCTGGATGTCCCGCTATCCTCTCCATTTGCCTGCTCTTCAGGGAGCTGTGTCACAGCAATACGGCTGTCACTTCTTTTGGTTATATTTGTAAAAAAAAGAAAGTGACTACAATAATGACACTGTTTTCCATAGTGGCTGCAACAATTAACATTTCCACCAAAAATGTGTGAGAGCCTCCTCTTCTCGACATCCAGGCCAACACTTGTTACTTGTTGACTTTTTGATGAAAGTCACCGTGACAGGCATGAAGTGGTAACTTATTGTGGTTTTGATTTGCATTTTGCTGCTAATTAGTGACATCAAATATCTTCTCATGTGCCTGTTGGTCATCTGTACATTTTCTTGGAAAAAATATCTATTCTTCTCCTCTGCTCATTTTTCAAAAGTTGGAGTACAGTTGATTTACAATATCATGTTAGTTTCGGGTGTACAGTAAAGTAATTCAGTTACTTTACTCTGTTTATATTCCATTATAGGTTATTATAAGCTATGGAATATAATCCCCTGTGCTCTACAGTAAATCATCATTGTTTATCTGTTTTCTGTATAGTTGATTGTATCTGTTAATCCCATGCTCCTAATTTTTACCTGCCTTCCTCCCTCTTCCCTTTGGTAACTATAAGTTTGTTTTCTGTCTGTGAGTCTGTTTCTGTTTTGTATCTAGATCCATTTGTATTATTTGTTTCAGGTTCCACATATAAGTAATAACATATAATATTTGTCTTTTCCATCTGATTTATTTCACTATGCATAATATTCTAGATCTACCCACATTGCTGCAAAGGGCAGTATTTTATTCTTTCTTATGGCTGAGTAATATTTCATTGCATCTACCACATCTTCTGAAGCCAGTCATCTGTTGATGGGCACTTGAGTTGTTTTCATGTCTTGGATATTGTACATGGTGCTTCTATGAACATTAAAGTTTTTGTGTTTACCAGATATATGCCCAGGAGTGGAATAGTAGCTTGATCAAATAGTAGCTTTATTTTTGTTTTTTAAGAAACGTCCAAACTGTCCTCCATAGCGGCTGGACCAAGTTACATTCCCACAAACAGTGTAGAAGGGTTCCCTTTTCTCCACACTTTCTCCAGCATTTATTTGTAGATAATTTGATGATGGCCATTCTGACCAGTGTGAGGTGATACCTCATCATGGTTTTGATTTGCATTTCTCCAATTATTAGAGATGTTAAGCATCTTTTCAGGTGCCTGGTGGCCATTTGTATGTCAGCTTTGGAGAAATATCTATTTAGGTCTTCTGCCCATTTTTTTGAGTGGGTTCCTTGTTTTTCCAATATTGAGTTGCATGAGCTGTTTGTATATTTTGGATATTAATCCCTTGTCAGTCACATGATTTGCAAATATTTTCTCCCATTCTGTAGGTTGTCTTTTTGCTTTGCTGATGGTTTGCTGTGCAAAAGCCTTTAAGTTTGATTAGATCCCTTTTGTTTATCTTTTGCCTTGGGAGACTGATCTAAGAAAATATTGCTATGATTTATGTCAGAGAATGGTTTGCTAATGTTCTCTTTTAGGAGTTTTATCATGTCATGTCATACATCCAGATTTTTAAGCCATTTTAAGTTTATTTTTGGTGTAAGGGAGTCTTCTAACTTCACTGATTTACAGGTAGCTGTCCAGCTTTCCCAACACCACATGCCTTCTCTTCATTGTATCTTCTTGACCCTTTTTCAAAGATTAATTGACTGTAGTGTGTGGGTTTGTTTCTGGGCTCTCTGTTCTGTTCCATTGATCTGTATCTGTTTTTGTGACAAATCCCATACAGTTTTGATAGTTGTAGCTTTGTAGTATAGTCTGAAGTCTGGAAGGTTTATGCCTCCAGCTTTGTTCTTTTTCCTCAGGATTGCTTTGGCAATTCTACACATTTTGTGGTTCCATGTCAATTTTAGGATTATTTGTTTTAATTTTGTGAAAAACATTATGTGTATTTTGATAGGGATCGCGTTAAATCTGTACATTGCTTTAGGTAGTGTGGCCATTTTAACAATATTAATTCCTCCAATGCAAGAACATGGGATACCTTTCCATTTCTTTGAATCATTTCCAATTTCCTTCATCAGTGTTTTATAGTTTTCAGTGTATATGTCTGTCACTTCCTTAGTTAAGTTTATTCTTAGGTATTTTTTTATGTAACTTTAATTGAGTTTTTTAAAATGCTTTCTCTTTTTGATATTTCTTCATTAGCATAAATAAATGCAACATATTCCTATATATTAATCTTGAATCCTGCTATCTTGATGAGTTCACTCGTTAGCTCTAATAGTTTTTGTGTGTGTAGACTTTAGGGTTCGCTACACAGAGTATCATGTCATCTGCAAATAGTGACAGTTTTACCTCTTCCCTTCCAATTTGGACATGCTTTAGTTTCTTCTTCTCTGCTTGACCGTGACTAGGACTTCCAATATTACGTTGAATAGAAGTGGTGAGAGTGGTCCTTTGCCCATTTTTTAACCAGGTTGGTTGTTTTTTGTTGTTATTTTTCTGTTGCGTGAGTTTTTAAAAAATACATATTTTGGATATTAACCGTTTATTGGGTATATGATTTGAAATGTCTCATTCAGTTGGTTATCTTCTCCGTTTTGTTGATGGTTTCCTCTGTTTTGCAAGAGCTTTTTGGTTTGCTGTAATGCCATCTGCTCGTTGTTGAGTTGGTCTCCTTTCCTGGGGGGGCGTACCTTGAAAGCGCACCCTGCATGGTTTTCTTCTAGGACTTTTATGGCTTTAGGTCTCACATTCACATCTTTAATCCATTTTGGGTTGGTTTTTGTATATGATCTGAGATACCGGTCTAGTTAATCTTTTTCACATGTGGCTGTTCAGTTTTCCCAACACAATTTGTTGAAAAGACTATCATTTTTCCATTGTATAGTCTTTGCTCCACTGTCATCAATTAATTGTCCATGTATGCATAGGTTTGTTTCTGGGCTCCCAATTCTGTTTCACTATGGAAAACAGTATGAGGGTCCCTCAAAAAATTAAGAATAGGGCTACCATATGATCCAGCTATCCCATTTCTGGGTATTTATCTGAAGGATACTTAAACATTAATTTAAAAAGATACATGCACTCCTGTGTCCCTCATTGCATTGTTTACAATAGGCAAGACATGGGAACAACCTATGTGTCCAGCAACAGATGAATGGGTATAGAAGACGTGCTATACACACACATACATGTGCGTGCGCGCGCACACACACACGTACACACACACAGTGGAATACTACTCAGCCATAAAAAAGATGAATCCTTGCCATTTGTTACACATGGATGGACCTCAAGGGTATTATGCTAAGTGAAGTAAGTCAAAACAAGCAAGACTAGTGCCATAAGAGTTCATTCATATGTGGAATACTAAAAAGCAAAGAAACAAAAAAAACCCCAAAATACATGAATAAAACAAACAAAACAAACATAGATACAGAGTAGTAGTGGTTACCAGAGAAGGGGTTGGGGAGGACAAAACAGATGAAGGGGTCAACTGTATGGTGACGGATGGAAACTACATTTTTGGTGGTGAGTACACTGTAGTGTATACAGGAGTAGAAATATAATGTATACATGAAACATGTTTTAAACTGGTGTTATTTCAATATAAAATAAATTTAAAAATAGGGGGGAGGATATAGCTCAAGTGGTAGAGCACACACTTATTAGCACACACAAGGTCCTGGGTTCAATCCCCAGTACCTCTTTTAAAAATAAACAAATAAGTAAACCTAATTACCTCCACACCAATTTTTTTTTTTTAATAAACGACAATGACTGAATGACCTGTGATATCTGGTATTATAACACAGAAAATGTGTTATATATTTCATTAAATAAGAAGTCTTTTCTTTTTCTGGGATTTTCAAAACACTTTCATACATCTTAGGTAACTGGAGATTCACAATGGCCCAGTGAGAGACAGGAAAGCCATGATCACTTCTGCTTTTTTTCTCTCTCCCAGTTTTTCTGAGAGATCATTGACATTCAGCAAGAAGTTTAAGGTGTACAGAGAGCATAATTTGACTTGCGTGCGTCATGAAGTGATTATCACAGTAAGTTTAGTGAACATCCATCATGTTATATGGTTACAACATTAAAGAAATAGAAAAAAATTGTTCCCTTGTGATAAGATGTCTTTGGATTTTATATATAGTACAGCAGTATTAATTATATTTATCATGTTGTACCAGACACTGCTAGTCTGCATTTACCTTGTAGCTGGACATTTGCACCTCTGACCTTCTTCACCCCGCCCCCCGCCCCCCACCTCCCTGCTCTAGTCGCCACAATATGGCCTCTTCATCTATGAGTCTGTTTGTTTGTTTCCTTATGAAGTGTAATTAACCTACAACATTATATATTTCCTGTTATACATCATTTCTGGGTTTTAAAGATGAGGAAATCATGGCATAAGTGATACCATTCAGACTACATGTTCTTACTTTGACCAGTCCAGTCTGACTCTTCAAACAATTTTGGGTGTTTTAAAAAATATAATAAATCCCCGATACACATATTCCTAAGCAATAGAAAAAGAGAGGTTGGAGTGGCAGGTGTGTTTGCAAGTGTTCCCATCTCTCCTCTATACATGCTCTAATATGTGCTGACACAGAACCATTTAACTCAAAAAGGTGCACTGAAATTTGGAAATATCATTACAATTTTAAAAACTGAGTAAAACTCTTGTTAAGTCAGCTCAGCTTTGACGGAAAGTGCAGGATTTCACTTCATATTGCAAGCTTTTTGACATAGCTGCTTTCGTGTTGGATGACAATAATACCCTTCAGCCACCGAGAGAAGAAACAGGTGATGAGAATGATTAAGTCCTGCTCTCAGCCATAAAGTTGTAAAAAATGAAGCTCTCTCTTCGTGTTCATGAAATTCATTTTTCTATAGGAAAACAGAAAGCTTATGACCCTCCTATGCTTCAGAAATCAAAACAAATTGCAAACACCATTGGAGAGATATAGTGCCAGGACCGCTCTGCCTTCTTAGAAGATGCGAGTGCAGGGAGAGACTGGACAGATTTAAAGGCTGACTCTGAAAGAGTGAGGGGAAGGGCATGGGCTGCCGCAAATAAAACCCAAGCAAGGTACCGGAGTCAACTTTGCAGCCAGCAGCAAAGAAAGAAAGCTGTGAGCAACTAACTTAAAGAAAAACTATGACAAATTTCTAGACTGAAAAAAAAAAAAAAAGAAAGAAAAAAGAGCCAGGAAAGAAACAGATGGCAGTGGACACACCACAGTGAATAAACAAGACATCAGGACAAAGTTGCCACAAAATCAAGGTCTGTCAAATAGTAACAGAGAAACATTCCAGCAGAAGGAGGCCCCACAAGCATTTGGAGAGCACACTCCAGACATTGTTATAGGAAAGAACAAACCTGACTTCACATTAGATCTGTTTCTTTGTCTCTAGCTCTGTGCTCTGTTTCCTGGTCTTAGTCATGATGACTAGGCACCTTTTATAAAAGAATATTGACCAGAGCCTGAAATAGACAATTTAGCCCATTCTCAAGGCTCTGACCTTTAAGGATACTAACACTTCCCATTCATATAAAGATAACAAGTTGCAGAATAGAAAATAACAAATTATAAATTTGTCCTTTTGGGTGTTTGCAGGGACACCATGACCTGACCTACATGGATGGCTGCAAGAATAAAGGATTCCAACACCAAGAAATTTGCAACAACAAACCACACCCCTTGGGGAAGATGGTTCTCCAGGACATTAGTCTGCCAACCTCTCAGTCTGTCAACTTTCTGAATAAAGTCACTATTCCTTGCCCCGACACCTCGTTTCCCAATTTATTGGCCTGTTTTGGGGCAAGCAGAACCAGTTTGGACTCAGTAAGAATGTGACACTGAGAAACAGGCTTCAGTGGTCTATCACTGTTTTGCAGAAGCACTGTCAAGCTTCTGGTACCACCTTCAGTAATCACCTTTTATTTTAGTTTGAGAACTCAGCCCATAGGGGTGTGTGTGTGTGCGCATGCACGTGCATGTGTGTGACTAGAGAGATATACAGATAATAATGTACGTCACAACCACTAGCATTCACTGAGCACTTTTACATGCCCATCACCTATCTAAATGCACAGAAGGATCCCATGAGGCCAGCACTACAATCATCCTCAGTTTACAGGGGATGAAGCTGTGGCTTGGAACAGGTAACTTTGCCCCTTGTCACAGCCGGTAAGCAAAGGAGCAAGGATTTGAAGGCAGGCAGTCTAGAATTTGTGCTCTTAACACGCTCTTAGCGCGTTCAAAGTATAGCACACAGTCTACGTAACTTTCCCCATACGTGTAATTCTGAGTTTCATGAATCTACATGAATAACTTTTAGGGTGTGACACTAACTAGTACATTTAGAGGACATCACAGGATGTAAACTGCTAAACATATGATTTACTGACCAAACTGGAATCCAAATAACGTGTCCCCTCCACTTTGTTAATTTCATGGGGGGGGCAGAACTGTGGCCTTGATATTCAGTCTTTGTTGATTTCATGGGGCAGGGTCATGGCCTTGGTGTTCAGTCACTCAAACACCTTCCTCCAGCACGTCTTCTGTTGCTTCTGTAGGCTGTACACCACTACGGCCATTATGGGAGCCACAGAAAGTGCTCAGAGAACAGACCGCGGGCCTCCACCAATCCCTTTCCCAACGTCTTCACACAGACACCAAGAAAAGTCCTCCAGGGGGTTAATAAGGCTAGCATCTGATATAAAACATAGGACCAGGTAAATCCATCACCTTTATACCTTTGGTTGCAAATGAAGGTACAGTTCCCCAATCTTCCTAGTTTCTTCCCACGTGAGCTCTGTGCCAAATCCTCTCAAACTCTCTGGTCTAGTTCAACACATTTTAAAGTTCAGAACCACAAAGGGTCATCTGATGTGAGGTCTGGGTTAAGCCAGCAGAACAGCACCTCACACAGAGCAAGCATTCAGTAGCGGTTAGCTCTGTTCACCTTCATTATTACTGCAACCTACCCCATCTCCCACCCTTATTGCTAATGTTTTATGGTTCTTGCCCCTAATTCAGCCTCTGACTTCTCTATTCACGAACCTAAGCCGTTTGGGTCTGTTCTCCACACTCACATTCCCTGTGTAACAAAAGGCAAAATGAAATACCCTGTATTCTCTTGGCATTCCATCGTCTTAATGGAAATCTCACCCTCCTTTCCCTGAAATCCAGTTAGTGTAGACTATTTCTGCATATCTTGCAGCCATCAGAGTCACAAAGAGGGCTAGGTTTCCCCCATCCTCACCAACGTTGCTTCCCAGAACTAGCATCCAGAAGGCCATTTGGCCACCCTCTCTCATATGCTGCTGTCTGTAAGCCATCTAGAAGTAACCTCATTCATTTGTGACTTTACAGTTTGGTTTATTCCAAGAAAATATTCCCTAATATGAAAATTTCAAGTAGCCATAGGAAGATCTCAACCCCGTTCCTACGCCTCACCACAGTGTGATTTCTTTCTGTTCCATTTCAACAGTGGAACAGAAGGAGTGTGACATCTAATGGTCACGCTCTTGGCTTTGCCTTACTGGGAACTGCTTCGCCTCTTAAAAATGTGTAAGCACCGCCATTCTTATTTACAACTTTGTTCCTTAGGTGTTCTTACTTCTTCAGCACTTGTTCTTTTGCTGATTTTAATACCTTATTCTAATTTCTTCTCATTATTGTAGCCCCCCTCTTGCCTTCTGCTTTACCCCCTTCCCTGTTGAGCTTTGACCTCATGATCTGTAATTCAAACCATGCCCCTGAGAATGCTTTCAACTTCCTTGGCTCCTCTCCCTACCTCAGGTCCACCTGCCACAAATCCAACTCTGGATCAACCCAAACCGCTACCTCTCAGCACCCATACTTAGGCTGCTGTGGACAGCTGGAGGGACAGACAGTGCAGAAGGATGCATTTTTAGCATCAATGACACTACAGTAACCTCACCTGATGCCACTCAACAGTATCTGATTCCTCAAGTGTTTTAGGGTTTTCCTAGGATCTCTTACTATCCACAAGTATTTAAAGCTTTTCACATCTCCCCAGGCTTTGGACCCAACATCTCTGCCCTTACACTTAGCAGATAACACACACTGCCTCCTACTTCACAGAGAGTTATTGAATGAGAACTTTAAGAGTGAAAATATTGATTTGGATTAAAAATATAACAGCATACTCCTCATGACCACATCGCTTGCCAGTGTTCTCAACTACTTGCATTTAAGTACTGACTGTTGAAAATAGTATATAAAGCTATATTTAAAGCTATCAGTAGTTTTAAAGATTCAATTTTAGATGTCATGAAATTTCCGTTAACGCAAATAAGAAATATTAACTTGCGAAACTCCTTGAATTTCAATTTTATGGATCCGTCAGGCATAAGTACAGCAAGTCTGGTAGCTCTTAATAAAGTCAGAGAATAAATTAAGTGGAAACTCACACACATTTCAGCCAGATTTCTTTTGGCATTAACAGGCCGTAAAACGATCCACCGCGCGCTGCCAAGCTGCAGAGTTCTGTAGGCTAATTCTGAAATGCAGCATGTAGTTTGTGGCAACCATCTGCTGAAATCTCTTTACTTCCTGTCATTTGACTCACATGAAATTAAAATATCGATAGAAACAATTTCTGCAGGGAAATTGGAAAAGTCAATAAGGAGAGCCAGGAAGGGTTTTTATGAGATTATACTGTCTACTTCCTTGATGCTTCCACTATTCTTAATTATGTAACAGGACTAAGACTAAATGCAAAACGTAATAGAAAGTACACTCTGCCAAGTGCAAGCCAAAATGTGAAGACAGTTACGGGTCAGGTCCAACGCAGCACGGTGTTAGGGTCATCACAGGAATTAAGTCTGCACTCAGCGGCAGCTATCACAGTAAACAAATTCTAATAAAAAAGTAAATCTTGGCTCTATAAACAGAAAAGCTAAGTATCACTGTCAGGAACTTCTCAGCTCCCCCTGTCTGTGCTCGGATGTTCCAGCGAGGCATAGGTCTGCCCTTTTCAACTGACTCAAGACTTGGTTCCAATTTCCTTGAAAAAACAGGCAAATACGAGGATCCCTTGTCTCAGAAAACGCTATGTCACTATCAAGGCTGGCGGATGGAACGTAGAGAATGGAATTAATGCTGAATTTCTTGACCTTGTTGGCAAACTTTTTTTTTTTTTTTCTGCATGTCAGGCCCCTGGCGTGGCTTCAGGGCTCCCTGTGATGACCTCTGGGCTTGGAAGCGTCCTCCTTTACACCCTTCATTAACACATTTTTTTGTCTGAGCTGAAATTTTTTGTCCTGTAGTCTGAAACCTGCTTTCCTGTCTGGATTTTGAGTTCCTACTCTCTATCGCTTAGCCTGGTAATCTTTCCTGACCACAGGTGGTCCTTAACTCTACAAACCCTGGGTATCTTCTGGTCCCTCTGTCCCTGGTCTCTTCAGACCTGTATCCTTCTACTGATATGAAACAGCAAGACTGACACATTGCAGAGAAGATTTATAGTAGTTTCACCCCAAAATGTTTTCAATAGCCCAGAATAATCAGCAGACACCAGCTAAATTCTACATCAGGGTAAGACAAAAAATATATATATATATAACTTAAAATCACATGTTTAGTTCATTTAAAAGCCCAATTTAATCCATTTCTTTGTATAAAGTTATTACATTTCTAGAATAATAAAAACATATGTTATTTTCTTTTTGAATCACACAGATGGAATAAACTCAATCAACGTTTTCCTATGTTTTAAATTGCAATCCACACAAAATTTGGGGCAAATGATGTTTCTATTCACAGTAATATTATTAATAGCAATTGACTCTATTAGTTTGCTAATTATCATTTCATGCTGCAAATGCTAATTTACAGAGAAAGAACATGTTAGTATACACACTGGAATGTAATATTGGACAACATTCTTAGAGAAGGTCTTTATAATTTTGAAAGCAGTTTAACTGCTCATTTTAAATAAAATTCATAGTCAAAATAATGTGAATAAACTTCCACTGAATATGTGTTTTTAAAAAGGAACACTTTAAATATATATCTGCTTAGAAAAAAAAACAAAAAATAACTTGAGATTTTTATAAGCCAATGTTTCCTGAAAAAAAAAAAAAATCAAACTGAAACACCATAAAAATTTTTATGTCCTGAAAGAATGCCCTATAAAAGGAAAAGAAAAATCTTTGGAATTTGATTGTGGTTCACCACTACAAAAATGTTAAAGCATAGATGTTTAAAGATATTTAAAAAGACCATAAGCATCAATCCTCTTCTATTGGTTTTTGGAAAAATTACAAATAAGAATACTAAAATGCTTTTCTAATTTCTACTTGTGATGCAGCACAGGGGGAAAACTGCATTTAAGCAGGGTGTTTTTATGATCAACTGACTGTTAATAATCACAATTATGCGTGGTTTGATGTTTTCCATGATGCTGTGGTCAAAGAAAGTGAGCTAATTCAGAAGCAATACACGCACTGACCCTCAGACCGATAAAAACATGACCTGCTTACACAGATGGGTTTTATAAAATAAACAGAAAAGGTCAGATCTGCACATTTCCACAAGAAGCAGTATGTCTCCATGAAACAACAACAAGAGCAAAATTCAGCTACAGATAAACTCTTCTGAATATTTTAATAAATTTGCTCTATAAAAATGGCCAATTTTCTTTCTTCCTCACACGTCTATTTTTGATAGGGACTGTATACATTTGAGAACGAATTTTGAGCCAAAGGCTTAATCTCAATGAGGAAGAGCAGAAGAAACACACTGGGGGCTCTGGTTCGGGTGGGGATGGAATGAACATGCTTGGCATCGTCCCTCCCACGCACGCGTGAAGCAGCTTTTCTGAGGACTCCAGGAAGGACCATGCCTACTGGGGACCAGAATTGAAGGGACAGGAAGGGAGCTAACTTCCCTGATGCTAAAAGTGCTCGCTGGTTCTTTCTAAGGAATCTTGCGGTTTGCTGTCTGTCCCGATTGTGCTAAGCAACCCCCAAATGTCTCCCTGACATCCTTTACAATAGGTTTAAGCCAGAGGCTGTGCTCCGGGAAGAAGGTAATGGGTCGATAATCTCAGAAGAATGGCCAGACCGTCCACAGTTCCCCCAGGACGCAGAGGCTAACAGGAAGGTAGCAGCGCCCTGTAAAGTGCCCTGATTGTTACCACCTTTTCTCATCCATCCAGTTTTTCTATAAAACTCCAAGACCCCAACCCCAAGACAGATTTCAATCTCTAAGGCATGAGCCCGCCGTGACTCCCCTTTGTCTGGCAAAGCAATAAAGCTGTTCTTTTTCTCCCAAAACTTTGCCTCTGAGCCTCAATCTGGCCTTGGGGGTGCAGAGGCCGATTTTGCAGCAACAGAATTTGAAATGACACTGAACTGTGGGGAGTTTTGACTTTTTAACCTTCTTTTGTCCCCTGGCCTGGACTTGAGTCCATCCATAACATGGAAGTGGGTCCTGTCATGGATAAAGGGAAACTTGACAGGAACTTTCCTAATGGGTTCTGAAGCAAGGGAACATTATATGATGTTCTATCAACAGCCGTACAATAGACTTCCATTCACTGATTTCATTCGGAGTTATTTACTGAGTGCCTACCATGAGCCAGGCATTCCTCTTAGCTCTGGCGATAGTCAAGAAATAAAACAGACAGAGAACTGATCTTACATTCTAGTAAAGGGAGGCAGACAACAAACAACAGAATAATTAGGCAAATGATATGGTGATTTAGAAGGTGATGAGCGCTGTATAAAAGGAGAAGACAATAAAAGGCATCCAGGAGTGCTGGCAGGGGAAGCACCATGAAACTTTAAGCTAGGCTTTGGGAAGGAGTCATTGGGAAAAAAAAATAACATCTGAACAGAGATTTGAAAAAGGTGAGGAAGTCTACGATGCTGAAATAAGGTGAGTGGGTTTCAAAAAGAACAGCCTGTACAAAGGCTAATGGGCGAACAAGCCAGACTTGTTCAAGGTAAAGGGTGAAGGTTAGAGTGGTGGTCACAGAGCATGAGGTCAAAGACAAACTGTGCAGTGGGCAAATGATGTAGGGTCTTGCAGCCCGTTATAAGTTCTTTAACTTTTACTCAGCTTGAAGTAGGGAGCCATTGAACACAAGACTCATATTACTTGGCTCACAGTTTAAATGGATCATGTTGGCTGCCATATTGAAAGTTGACTACGTGGAGGCCCTAAAATAAATACAATAGATGTAATAAGACATTTTGTAGGGATTTCTTATAAAATATTACCCTGAAGGACAGTGTGATCATACACAAGTGTAGGCAGATACATATACACATATACACATACACACATATGTGTCTGTGTTCTTTGTAGAGAACTTACTAGGAACTCTGACCCATGGAAACTGGACCAGAAATAGTACCCAGAAATAGTAATTCATAAAGTTATTTATGCTTTAAAGGCAGCCTATCTTATAGGCAATCTTCAATAAAACTTACATCTCACAACCAAACACTGAGAGGAACTGGGCAGCTGAGCATTTGGGTTTATAATCTCTGGCAGGATCTGAAGGGCAGGGCCACTGGGTTGCCAGTCAAAGGCATAACCAAAGGTTTTGAAAGTTTACAGTTACATTCAAAACAGATGGTCTTTGGGCTGACTGGCACAGGGCTAGTTTGGGTTATCACTGGTTTAGAGAAGAATTGGCAGGGACGTCAGTAATGGCAGTAAAAAGAAATAAAGGGTCTCCCTAGGATTCATATCTTGGTGGAGAGACACATGGCTTCAAGTCTCGATCCGCTGTAATGAAGCAGTGACTGTGAACACATCCAAGACTGCTCTCCGGAAACTGCTGCTGTAACACAGACAGCAGAACCTGTGTGCCCCCAGTTTTGTGCTCGATTGCAGTGGTTCCCAGCCCATGGGCTGCAGACTCTAGATTAGGTTTTTTTGTGGGAGGCGTCAAGCTTTTGCAAAGGTGTCTGTTTTTCTACCTTTGCGTGCAAATTTTACTTTTCTGTTATTATAAAAAATACAGTTACTACATTGTGGAAGGTCCGTTGAACTTCCCAAAATTAAATGTGTTTACAATGGTGGGGTGTTTTTATCACCAGAAAACAATCAATAAATTAATTATGATAAATACATTTGGACGAGAGATGCCAAAATGATTTATTTTCATCTTTGCTTTATGACAAAAAGTAATGCCAGTTATTTAAACAACTAGCTAGGTAATCACAGTCATAGGTAGTAATAACAGCCAGTAATAGGAATCGGTAGTAATAACAACTAGGTAACTCTTAGGTGGGGACAGTAAAATAAGATGCCAGTTTTATACAAGTCAGATGTATCTCTGATACTCCACCTGCTATCTATGTAGAATATTGACTCTAGAAGCCCAGATTTTCCATTTAAATGTGATATTAAGTGTGTGAATAAGAAACAGATAGGATTAAGGAGAAAAAAGAATCTCAATAGTAAACATGCTTGTTAATCCTTCTGTCCTTTCCTCACAAAGGTAGAAGCAGACTCGTCACATTATCAAACGTCCCTTGCCTCGGCTACCACTTAGCAGTGACATGAAACATGGCGGTAAACGTGCTTGAAGGGGACCCTGGGGCAGTCAGATGTAGGCAAGAGCAGAGAAGGTTCCAATCAATCCGATTTACCTTAGACTATGTTGTTGAGACAGGAGAGAAGGGCGCAGGGCACAGCCGTTCAAGAAACATCACAGTAATTAACACTAAAGTGGCAGAAAACTCAGCTCCCAACAGGATCTGAGGCCCGAGATGGCGGGAGATTTGACTCCCAGTGGACCTTGAGCTTCATTATACGCCCACTGTAATATATCAGCAGGGTAAATGACACTCCCACACACGCCGTGACAGTCCTGAGGCTGAGCACAAGAGGTCAAACAGCGGGTGGTGGCCCAGTCCCTGGGACTCACAGCCCGCTCCCCGAAGTGGCTGGAACAATGCTCCCGCCTGTCAGCATGTGAAGGCACTGAGCCCAGAAAACCAACGACCCCACGCCTCGTGGCCGCTTCCCTTCTGCGTGAGACAGCCCGCATTCTGTCTACGAAGCACGAATCTCTCTGAATAAAGCGACCTTTACTCAACTGTGGCCCCCTCTTGAATTCTTTCCTGTACGAAGCCAAGGAGCCACACTTGGTGGGGCGAGTCCCAGGGGCTCAACTGAGACCTGGGACACGGCCATCCTCTCGCCCCACATTCTTCTCCCTGCCTTATTCTGAGCATGATATAAGATGGTTTAAGTTAATGCTAAACTATGGCACTTAGTATGGCTCAAAAAAAATGAACAATAGCATGTTGGTAATCGAAGAGAGCCCCTGAGAATACAGAAATTTCAGGATGAGATAAATAGTTGCTTTAAGGACTCACTTTGCATAAGCAAAGGTACCGCTGTAACGAACGTTTTCTAACGTGTGCTGAGGATGAGAGAGAGAATTTATTAAACAAAGGGATATTCAGCCAAATAAAGACTGCAAATCCTGGGTGAAAAACTTAGCTCAGCTCTTGTACCTCAGGACCTCTTGGAGCCTTTAAATTGCTAATGTGCACGTGAACCTCTAAGAACGTAACGCTGAAGGCAGATTTCCTAAACTTAATTGACCACAGTACCTCTCTAACTTCTCTTTTCTCAGAGACAGCTGGGTAGAATGACTGTTTCACAGAATATTTTGGGAAATAGTATTCTAAACTCTTCTAAATTAGGAGAGTTTCCTAATGCAGTCTGATAAATCCAAGTGAAAAGCTTCTTCTTGATAATCACACCTGTGATCTATAAATTAGAATTTCTTTTTAGGCATATGTTAAAAAGTGAAACTGAGAAAATTCTGTTTCTTCCAGGCAGCTAATTTTAAAAATCTCACACTGTGCCCTGTGGAATGGCTGATTGTAACTGTTTTTCTAGTTGACTTTATAAAATGTAATGTTCTCCAAAGACAAAGTACAGATCCAGAAGTGTACTCCTTTCCCTCTGAACACAGGGCAACATGAAATACCATACCACCTTGTACAGCAGCTCAGTGACCACATGGATCCATTTATAGAAGAAAATCAAGAATGAACCTGGAAGGTCTATCCTTATGGTTCATTGAATCACAATTGGTGTTATTTTGGGATAACACAGCTCTTTAGAAATCCACACATTTCATATATGCATATTGTAATAGAGGAGAACAAATCTGACTCCGTATTAGATCTGTTCCTTAAGCTTTACCCACTGTGCCCTGTTTCCTAGGCTTAGCCTTGCTTGCTCTGTACTCACGTAAAGATAACAAGTTGCAGAATAGAGAATAACCTTTGTTTTGTTGGAGGTTTTGCAGGAGCACCATGAGCTGACCCACGTGGACAGCTGCAGGAACAAAGAATTCCTACAGCAAGAAGTTTGCAACAACCAACCACACCCCTTCCTCTGTTTTGTTATTGTGCTTTTTGTTGTTGTATACAAGGAGCCTGTATTCTGACTGGAGCAGGATGGTTCTCCAAGACATTAGTCTGCCATCCTCTCAGTCTGCTGGCTTTCCAAATAAAGTTGCATTCCTTGCCCCAACAGCTCTTCTCCCGATGTACTGGCCTGTAGTGTGGCGAGCAGAACGAGTTTGGACTCGGTAACATATATAACTTGAATACAAAAGAATTTCTGGCAAACATAAAAATTCTATTAAACATCTTTAACCTTTTCACATTGAAAGAGGCTACCTCCATCATCAATACCTATTGAGGCTGACTGTATGCACTGTATGCAGTGGTTTGAGGTAGCACGGGGGCTTGTAAAGTATAATCTAATTCTGACTTCTGACGTCAGCGAGCTGGGTTTCTAGGGGGAACAGGGGACATATACGCGTGCAAATAACACATCCACTGGGAACGCACACGTCTCTCCAGCCTATCAGAGCTGCACTAGCATACTGATCAATCAAATTTTAATTTCTAAAAGTAGACTGACTATTTCCCAAAGATATTTTTTTCTCCTTGAAATGAACAGCCTATTATTCCTTGTCGTGATTGGGTATTTGATTTTTTTTAAAAGTAGCTTCTGAGGAAATAATTAGCTAATGTGATTTACAGATGTTGAGTCATCTAAAAAAATAAATTAAGCAATCATTGTCTTGGTCTAGCTTTTTCAAGTGATTCTGACATAAATAACAGATGAATGAGGCAAACAGCAGTGGCAGAAAAATGTTTCAAAAGGAAATCTCTAGAGCAGGTTTCTACACAGGTGTTTAGGCAAAAATAGAGTCTGTCAACAGGATAAAAAAAATCTTTAGTCAAATATGTGTACATTTTGTTCTTCACACGAGTAAACATCTGGATATCTAGAAATACTTAGATATTTTAATGTTTAGTGTTACATGTATAATCCACTATGATATTTTAATGTTTAGTGTTACATGTATAATCCACTATGAAGTAACGTAATTCATGAATTACACGTATGTTGCAGAGAATCTGTTATTCCTAGCAGGAGGAGGGTACGCTAAGTTTTGTTGCTATTTGGTAAAGGGGAGTTTGATTTGACTGCCTAGAGTTGAGATGGAAAAAAATATAGGGAAAATACTAAAATCAGGTGATAGGAGCTGTGAATGAAAAATACTGCAAACCATATCAGTAAACAAAGAACGCTGAAGCCATCAAGTCATGATAGGCGGCTGCCACCCCCCCAGTGAAGACAATCCTGCAGCCCGAACTCTGCAGCCACTCACAGTGGTGCACCCTGAGGGGACTCAGAATGAGAAAGGACAGGACACTGGCCCTAGACAGCAAGATGCTTGTCAAAGGAATGAATTCAATGGGCCCAAATGTTTGCTCCCTCCCATACCTAGAAGAGTGCTAAACTCTTTAACTTGAGATGCCCGGTTTTCCAGTTAGTAAGTAATCGTTTAATGTTCAAATGACCTGGTCTTTGTTGTAAAACTTCTATGTATCCTAGCTCCTTCCCTATCTCTTCAGAGCAGTCCCTCTGAGTGATCTGGGAGGCTGTCATCCTGGGCTTGGAAGGGGTTTGAGTCCTCAGAAATGTCTGCCAAATAAAACGTAACTCTCAACTTTTAAGCTGTGCATTTATTTCAGTCAACAGAGCTCAGAGGGTTTTTCATATGCCTCTGGGAGGGCATAGGGTTTGCCACGTGTGGCAGCCAGGTTCAAGGAACTGCCCCCAGTCAATGACACCCTGGGAGGGGCGCGGCAGGGACATGAGGCCCCCTGCTCTTCCCCTATGTCTGAGTATTTACATTCAGATAATAAAAGTCAAGTGGGATTTGGAGAGACGTTTAGTTTGCAGGTCAGCATTATTTCCTGCAGTTCCTTTTCCCCCTGTGACCCCCACATATGATGCATATAAATAAATGGAGACCACAAAGTGAGGGGGGGTTTGATTTTGTCCAGATTGGTTGGACGTGGGTTGTGGAAAATCTAATCTCCTACTAAAACTGTAAAAAGAGTCACTGTGGTCACCAATACATGGAAGCATTCCTTCCATTATATTACACAATTATTTTTTATTCTCAATCAGAAATGAATAATAGGTACAATTTATATTATGTATGCTCCAGACTGTGCTAAACTTTTCCTATTTTAGAGAATATTAAGGCATTTTCTTGAGGGATGAGTAGAGCGCAATGGGGTGCCTGAGAGTTTGACGGATAATGTTTAGAGAATGAAATGGAGTGGAAGTTTCAGTGACTGCAATAAATTGATCTAAAGTGTAAAAAATGACAACATAATGCCATCTGCAGCAACATGGATGTTCCTGGAGAATGTCATTCTAAGTGAAGTAAGCCAGAAAGAAAGAAAAATACCATATAATATCACTCATATGTGGAATCTAAAAAAAAAAAGGAGAAAAATGAAAACAGAAACAGACTCACAGACATAGAATACAGACTTGTGGTTGCCAGCGGGGAGGAGGCTGGGAAGGGACAGACTGGGAGTCTGAGATTTGTAGATACTGACAGGTGTATATAGAACAGATAAACAAGTTTATACTGCGTAGCACAGGGAAATATATACAAGATCTTGTGGTAGCTCATGGTGGAAAAGAATGTGAAAATGAATATATGTATATTTATGTTATGACTGAAAAATTGCTATGTACACTGGAAATTGACACAACATTGTAAACTGACTATAACTTAAAAATTAAATAAATAAACAAATAAATAAAGTGTAATAGACAACCCATAGTCAAGTTTCTTCACCCTTGTGTCTGTTTTTTATAATGAGCCACATTTCCTGACTTTATTACTTAGAAAAGAAGTTTAGGGTCAGTTGGCAGCAGGCAGGCAAGTTTCCTATTTATGTAGCACGTACAGAACCTTATTCCTGCTCAAAGTCTTATGATCGATACTGAGGGAAAAGAAATCTCTGGATAAAATACATTCTAAATGTAACAAATTGATAGAGCATTTTTTTTCCTGCTTAAAATGAACTATGGAAGTGAGATTACGCTGAAAGGTAATGAGATACAGTTTGGTGGTCAAATTACCTCATAGCAAGATAAAATATTCATTCCTTTCAGAAGATAACTATGAGAAAACTGCTTTTCTATTACAATTATCTTCAGGAAGTCTGAGGCAAAATGACCTGTGCTTTTCAATATAGATCATTTAATTTTCTAATAGAGAACAAATTTAGCAGTTTAATGGGGTTTTAGTCATGCATTTTTATAATGCCTTCTCCCATACTAAGCGTTTGACGCCTCTAGTTGGAAGGCCCTTAAACTTAGACCCATGGTGCTGATCCCCTGGACTTCTGCATAAAATATGAATGTGACTGTGCCTTTTTCTGGGCACAGTATCTGGAGGTTTCACCTGATTCCAAAGTGATCTAAAAGTGTCACAGTGATCTACCAGGCAACAGGAAATAAGAATGACACAATAAGTTAAGGAGTCAAAGATTCTGTGACTTTATGTGATGTAACAGTCCAATTCTTATTTTTTGTTCTATAAATAACATAGTTTGTTTTTTCCAGGTTTACTGAGGGATATTTGACAAATAAAATTATAAAATATATAAAGTATACAAAGTGATGATTTGCTATATGTGTACCTTGCGAAGGAATCCCCCCCACTGAGTTAATTAGCATCCATAATCTTTACACATATTTATCTATTTCCCCCCAGTTCTTAATATTGCACCTAGCTTCATAAGAGTCCCGTAACCATTGTACCCTGACTTCACCTTTTTGGAAGGTGGATTTTGAGAGACCTAAGAGTTCATAAAACCACTGGAATAAGGCGAGTATTCCTGGTCCAGACATTTATTTTATTTTATTTTTGCTGCTCCCTATCTTGTATCTAAATGAAACATTTCCCTAAATAGTAGCATAATCAGATGTTTATTCATTCATATATTTATAATTTCTAAAAATAAAGCTAATTTAAGCTACATTAAGAACATATTTGGGCAATTTACCAAACAATTCCTAATACATATTTATTCAATATATGGGATAGTGTTATCAAACTAAGATCTATCAAAATTGTGTATTTTCATTGGAATACATTTTACAGGAAAACAGGATCTTTTAAAATTAAAAAAACTGTATCACTCAGTTAGTCATACAAATATAATGTTGAATTAAATAAAATGCACTACCTAAAAGTTGAGAATTATGTTTTATTTGGCAGGTTTTTCTGAGGACTCAGCCTGGGACACAGTATTTCAGATCATTCTCAGAGGCTGTTCCAATGTGGCAAGGTAGAGGCCCCGATATATGAGTTTTTGCAACAAAGACCAGGTAGTCTGAACATCAGAAGGTTACTGTTAATTAAAGAAACTCAGATATCTCAAGTTAAGGAATTTAGTGCTTTTCTGTGTAAGGGAAGGTGCAGAGGTCCGGGCTCACTGGCATCATTCCTTTGACGTGCACCTGGCTGTCTAGGGCCTGTATCCTGCTCTTTCCCATCCTGAGTCCCCTCCGGGGGCACTGCTAGGGGCTGCCTGCTTGTCTGCATCCTGAGTTCCCTCTGCTCGCTGGCAGGGGTGGTGGCAGTGGCCGATGACTTGAGGGCCACAGCATCCTTTGTTTACTAATACGGCTGCAATACTCTTCATTCACAATAGCAACATACATGAAGTTATAATTGTAATATTGTGCTACATTTGAATGATTAGACTAATGTGGGCTTTCTCTCCCCTATATTAAGAAAGAAAGAAAGAAAGAAAGAAAGAAAGAAAGAAAGAAAGAAAGAAAGAAAGAAAGAAAGAAAGAAAGAAAGAAAGAAAGAAAGAAAGAAAGAAAGGAAGGAAGAAAGAAAGAAAGAAAGAAAGAAAGAAATGCCTCCCCTGAAATTTGAGAAAGAAAAGAAAAGAAGAAAGGGGAAAAAGTGAAGAAAGAAATACCTTAATAGTTATCAGTGAAATTTGAAGCAGAAAAGAATTAGATCTATTTTAAGGGGTCAATTTTCCAAGTTTTACACCTTGAATCAGTAGTCACATATCCATGCATGAATGAGAACAAGGGGCAAGCGGGGAGCTACAGCTGAAAGGAGAGACTGAAAGGGTCAGAAGGAAAAGGGTTTACCAGCTCTTATGGCAAAACAAGGTTGGGAGGAGTCCCGAAGCTTGAGTGAATGAGCAGCAGTGGGGAGAGGAGAAGGAAGGTTGGTAAATGTGTTGGGAAGGAGCTGAAAGGTGACCAGGCACACACACAGAGAGATGGGTCATTGTAACCCGGAGCTACTTCAGATTCCCTCCTGTGCCTGGGACACCCAGGACGACGTTCTGACCACAGTTTTTCCTGATCTTGAGATTTCCTTGAGATCCTGCCTCCAGTCCCTGTCTCTGACTCTCAATCTCTCTCTCTCTCCCCACCCTCCATTTATTCATTTATTTTTAAATGTCCCTCTGATCTAATCTGAATGAATCACTTTTCAAAGGATCTCACTAAGATGGAATAGTCTTCTCCACAGTGTGTGGGACCATTGGTTAAACCTGTAATTTCATTACTCAGGTGAGAGGACCTTAGGCTCCAGGATGGTTACTTCAAATAGTGTTTTGTTTTTATTCCTAAGAATAACCAATAATACATGCATTATTTTGTCAGCCCCTTTTTGTCTTCTGCAGTCTACTTTCTAAATATATTTTAATACATTGTTTTAATGTGCTGCATTATTAAGCATTACTGCTGACTGCGAGAATGGTCTCACCACAATCTAAGAAGAATCAACTTGTTCTCAGAGACGACTGAATATTCCTTTGAGTGTCTGGCAACATATAATTCCAACACATGTTATTTAATGCTTCTACTCCTGCCATAAAAGTTCTCTCAAACACCCCTCATCTATGTTTAAATCACTTGTGAAGTGCTTTCACTAAGGGTACATTTGTGCAATGATTAAAAAAAAAAAAAGAGGATAAAGAAGAGGCCCATAAGCGAAACAGATTTATGAAGAAATTATTGAATGAATGAGTAGCTAAGAATTAACAAGAATTAGTGTTTTACCACTAAAAACAATGTTGGCAAATGCTTACTGAATGACAAATCCAGAGTTGTCTATGTGAAAAGAATTAGGCAAAAAGGATGCTCTAAATATGGCAGAGCCCAATGCCACCCGAAAGAGACTTCCTTCATCCTCTCCAACGGAGGGTGAGAGAGGCCATAGCAGGTGGGCCTTCCTACTGTGACAATGTCCCTGATTAGGGACCATCTGACCCAACCCTCCTGCTGCCTGACCTTGGGCCTTTCAGATAACCATGCTGGCTGTTAGTACCTTTAATCATAAAATGAGGGTTAGATTCTACCACTGGTTTTCAAACCACCCTCTTTGGGATGTTATGTCTCTGAAAATTCTTTAGGAGACCGGCAGAAATATTTTCAAGTATTTTCTTCCAAACCATTACTATTTAAACTGGCTTGGAAACCTATTAATTGCTCTGAACTCAAAGATCCCTTCCAGATCTGCAATTATGTGAATGCATCTGTACAGGTGTGGGGATAAAAGCTGTAACAGAGAAAATGTTTTCTGTGGCAAAGGGGGCTGGATTTAATTCCAGGGTAGCGGGGGTGTAAGGAATTTTGGAAAACAAGACTGTCTTTGTTCACAAAACTGAAGATTGTTATTACCATTCTCATAGGTATTGCCAACTGAAATAAATGCACAACCTACAAGTTGAGAGTTACGTTTTATTCGGTGGACATTTCTGAGGACTCAGCCTGGGATGACAGCCTCTCAGATCGCTCTGAGGGGCTGCTCCGAAGAGGTAGGGGAGGAGCCAGGATATATAAAAGTTTTACAACGAAGACCAGGTAGTTGGAACATTAAAGATTACTTATTAACTGAAGAAAACCGAGCGTCTCAAGTTAAAGAATTTAGCGCTTTTCTATGTATGGGAGGGAGCAAATATTTGGGCTCACTGAATTCATTCCTTTGACAAGAACCTAGCTACCTAGGGCCAGTGTCCTGTCCTTTCTTATTCCGAGTCCCCTCAGAGGGCACCACTGTGAGTGGCTGTAGAGGCCGGGCTGCAGGCCTGTCTTCACTGGGGGCTGGTGGCAGCCACTTATGACTTGATGGCTTCAGCATTCTTTGTGTACTGATATGGTTTGCAGTATTTTTTGTTCACTGTATGATCTGTGTTTTGCTGCATTTTGGTCAGAACATCTAAGTTCTAGAGAAAGGGTTACTCTCCTCTTATTACAAACTTGTGCACTAATCAGCTCACTGTTAATCCTAATAATTCAGTACACTTTTTAAAGTAAAGAATAGTTCTCACATAGTGGGTCTTTTATTCATTCCTTACACAGTAAGTCTGTTTCACACTTAAAAATGTGCCTGGGATAGGATGATGTCTGTACTTTGCATGAAGACAAATTTTAGCTGAAACCTTGTCCTATGTGTTGCTTGTCTATTTCTGGGCTTAAAAGAGAGTATTTATCCATCTTCGTAGAAGGATCTCCATTCAATGTAAAGAGAATTCCACTCTGACTCTGACATATATCCTTGCTTATAATGTGTCTTTCTAAATCTCAAACTTCTCAAGCAAGAAGTAGATTAGGATAAAAAAGGGAAGGGCAGAAAAAAAATATAACTCATCTTGGGGACATGTGCTAATAGTAGATAAAGTTTTCTGTCACTGTGCCCTGGGGAACAGATGGGACCAATAAGTTTGGCTAAAATTATTACAAGACTCTGTGTGCTCAAATATTATTTTGACCTAAACAAAGATAAATACCAGTTGGAGAATGTGGACTTCTAGATGACGGATGTGGCTTAAATAATACAGTCACTTAAAATTTTAAGATCTCATTATTCTTATTGTAACAGAGTAACTAACACGTCCATATTATAGCAGCCAAGCTCTCGAATTCTAAACTTTAGAATAGAAAAAATGAAGACACAAAGGGCATCTGAGAAGTGGCAGCAATCTAAAAGTTAACAGGCTTTTAAGAATCTCAGAAGAAGTTTGCACTGAAAAGGGGCCAGTTTCAGCAGTTATTTAATATTGATAACAACAGACAGCTTATGCAAATAGATACCAGAAGTGATTATTTTCTTTATATGTGAATAGTGCCAAAGTCCTAGTGATTGACTAACCAAAAATGGTAGCATTATCACCCTCACATATCAATAATTCAAAATTTCCATCCATATTACTTGACTGAGTATTTTGGAGAAAAGATTCTTAATTGGCGTGAGTCACATTAAGAACTGACTAGTTAAAATGATTGTATATTTCCAGTCTCTTTCAAACACATTTTAAACAATCTTTCACTTTCATAGGAACCGAAATACCCATTCTTCCTATTAACATTAGAAGCAGTAACAAGGAAAATGCCAACCATCCCCCATTTCCCTCAAGCTCATTACAATGTTACATTTTTACACTCTGCCTGCCAGGGCACACTCTTCAAATACCAGATGGTTCAATTAATTACATTGTAATAGCTTGTGCCCCCTCCATTTCATGTGAAAAACTAAGAGAAAGTACAAACAAAATAGGGAAGGAAACCATTCTTATGAGAAATCTCTGCCTAATACCAGGATTTGAACACAGACTTAAGAAAAACTGCCCTGAAATATTAGTATTTTCACAACATCAATTCTTATCCTCTGATGATTGTTCATCATACTGATCTCCAGACACCAATGGTTAATACCACATGAAAATGTACAAAAGTGGTATTTGCTATGTTTTATTCAAATCTAGTTTATACCACTTATCAACTGATTTGTAATGACATACAGATGTTTAACTGGTTTGACTCTTAGACATTCTATTCTGCTTCTGTTACCCGATGTGGAGATAACATGCTATTGTGAGAAAACCCTGGGCTGCAATGTCAGATACATCTTGCCATGGGTTCACACTGCTCGTGTAGCTACAGATGGTCTCAGCCTCAGTCTCCTCATTGAGAGGATAAGCATTCCACCTCCTTCTCAGACTTGTGAGGATCACAAAACGTGGTCTGTAAGCTACGCAGCAGGCTGTCTGGCAGGCCACAGATTCTAAACCAGTGCACTGTCCCTTCCCTAAGGAAAAGTCTATGGGCAGAAGGCATATGAAGAGAGCAGAAATAAGCCATGAACATTTAAATTCTTCTAATGAAAACCTTCTTAAAATGAATCTTACCATGAGAATTGGCTAATAATGGCCACTAGGAACTGCCGTTGGCACATTTATCACTTATGAGAATGCTTTGAATTTCCAAATAGGTTATCATAATAATGCTACCATTAGGGAAAGACCTTCATTGCTATCTGTGCAGAATAACTTGGCAACATCTGTATAAACATCTGTATGGAAACAACTGTGGATCTCGTGTTTACAGAGGTAGATTTTCATGGAATACTGGGCTTCTCTGTGGAATATGTATTTTTTTATTTTAAAGACATAATTCCTGATTTATTACAAAATGAAACACTCAGAAGTGTTGAGCGATACCCAAAGTTCAAATGTAAAAGCTCTCCTGCCTATAAACTTACTTTGGCTGCTTCTTTCCACCTGCTAAATAAAAAGTGAACTCATTAAACTGAACTAACTGTGGAAGATTTAGCCATTCTGGGAAGATAGTCACCAAGAATGATGACTCTCTACCAGCTCTAATGTAGCAGCATATTTTGTGTGAACTAAGGGCTAGGATGCTCAGAAGCTTCTGTGCACAGCAGGCCTTGAGTCCTCTGCGAGGCTCGGCTGAGGCAACTGAAGGGACTGGGCAGCATCCCCTGTGGGTGGAGTGAGCACAAGAAACCCAGTGTCGGAAAACCCAGAGTGCTAACGGTGGAGTGGGTATTTGGGCAGGAGTCTGGCTTGCCCAGATCTATACTTCACCCAAGTGCAAAGCTGCCACAGACCCACTGGGGAATGTCTGGTCTCCCTGGAGGCAAGAGGCCAAGAAAGATCAGAACAGGTGAGCCCTCAGTCCGCAGAGGTGATGGGAGACTGGAGCATGGGATGGCATTTTTTAGGTTCTCACCTTGTTTTTGGTGGCCTGCCTAGTTCTACATTTTCGGTCCATGTGGGGGAGACTATTTCACTTTGTAACACTTTGGAGGACTGGTTGTAACTGAGCAGGACCCTGGGGGGCCTCCAGGGTCAGACCCCCCCCCCATGTCCTCTGCTGCAGCTCCTCTCTGCAGGACCCAAATAATAGTACCTCATGTCTATTTCCTGTGTTTTTCAGATGCTTAAAACCACCACCCAAGGGAAGAAATGAACTACTCGATGATCCAGAGCATGTGGTCCCCAGGTCTTCTGGCACCTGGGGGTTGATGGTGTTGACCACCCTGTTACCTCAACACCAAGCAATCGGAGAACTGTGCATAAGCTAATCATGTGCCCTGCGACCCTCTCCCTCACCTGGCCTTTAACTATGTTTTGCTGAAACCTTTTGGGCAGTTCGGGGTTTTCTTGGGCATGAGCCACCCCATCCTCCTTGCCCGGCCCTGCAATAAACCTTCCTCTGCTCCAAGCTCATGTTTCAGTTTGGCCTCATGGTGTGGCGGGCACACAAACTTGCCTTTGGTAATAACATGGTGTCACTAAAGGTACCTGAAGAAAACCACACTACATCAAGACAGAAAGAAAGGAAAAAAGAAAAAGGAAAGAGCATCCAGAAAAAGCAGAAAATAAACCAAAAAAAGCAGTCAGAAAAACTACCCGGTGAAAAAAAGTGGCTGGAGAAGAACAGAAATAAACCTGAACAGAAAAACAGAAGAAATGCCTGAGATCGTACAGCTATAGTACTTTCTGAAGAAACAGAACAAAACAGTATCTTCCTGATTTGCGCCGAAACCATTCACCTGAACCTGGTGGCTGAGAAGACCTTGAAGGCCGTATCTCTGAAACACATGACCAAAATGGTAAGATGAAAACTGTTAGAAAAAGAAAATTTGAAGCAAGCTCTGGGAAACTTGCCACAAGTAACAGGAGCTCCCAAAGGAGAAAAAAAGGGAAAAAATATAGAGAAAAGAAAATCTACAAATAATAGGGAGAGACTTCTGAAAGAAAGACCTAATACTGCCAGTGGGCTGACGGAAGGGCCAGACCGACGTGGGTTCCAGTGAAGTCCTTGACCTCTGAGGACGAGGTACCACAACCTTACAGGGGCGCAGAGAGAACGGACAAAGCTCACCTGCAGCGCCAGAAGCAGGAGGAAGGCAGAACTTCAGTGAGAGGTGCTGAGAGATGGGAAAGGACTGTGTTGTGAGAACTGGAACGCCTCCCTGACATCTCTCAGCTAAGAGGAATAAAAGCTACTTGATGATCACCAAGAATTCCATTAGTCTGTCATCTAAACAGCCCATCAGAGGAATATGTGTGAACTAAGACTCAAACCAAGCAAGTGAATTGGGTTATGGCAGGACGAGTTTTACAGCCCGACTTCTCCGATTTCCTATTCTCTCCTACACCACCTGCCAACCCATTTGCAAGGCCCAGGAGCACTGGACACCTGGAATGGAGACAGTGGGGACACTGAGTGAGTCGTGCATGCTGCCTTCATCACACCCGCTCCCCAACCGTAAATACGGGGATGAGGGGAGCTTTGACATGGATTTGAAACTGACATCATAAATTGGAACTAACTGGACTTAAAACCTGAATATTGTAAATTTAGATTCTTCTTAGAGGAGAATGAGTGGAAAGCTATGTGATTTGCTCAAACTGTTGGTAATGAAAAAGAGTGACTGTGGTTATTGAAAAATAAAACCAATTACAGTTTGTACCATGTTGAGTACAGACTATACCCAGTCAGCCATTTGTACTGGCATTTTAAGGACTTGTAAATGCATCTTCACATGCACTATGTAGAGAGATTGGGTAGAACAGGCAGAGAAAGGGACAGAGAAACAAGAATTCAAGATGAGATAGAAGATACATTTTTTGGGAATGAGGAGGATTCATCCAAGTTCCCTGGAAACTAGGTTGGATACCGTCTGGAGGAACCAAACATTTTCCATTATAGCTTCTTGAAAAAGAGGCTTCAGAACCACTAAATGAGCTCAGTTAATCAAGGACAGGCAATTCAAAATACGCTTACATTGTATCTTACGTAGCTGCAAAATTTGCTTTTTAAAAGTAAGAACAAATGGCAAGAATAGAAGTTGAAGACACATTTCAGGAATCTATAATTTTGCAAAAAATAATCCATTTTAAAATATGCTCTTCCCTATGTAATAGAGAACAGATCTGACTCCATATCAGATCTGCTCCTTTAGTTTTGACCACTGTGCCCTGTTTTCTAGCCTCAGTCTTGCCAGCTCTGCATCTTTTGGGAAACAATGTTGCCTTAAGCCTGAAATAGACAGGAGAGCCTATTCTCGGGGCTGTGACCTTTAAGGATGTCAGCACTTCTGCACTTAGGCCGAGATGGCAAGATGCAAAACAGAATAACCTTTGTTTTATTGGAGGTTTACAGGGACACTATGACCTGGCCCACATGGACAGCTGCAAGAACAAAGAATGCCTGCAGCAAGAAGTTTGTGACAATGAACCACACCCTCTCCCCTATTTTTTTTGTGTAAAAGGAGCCTGTATTCTGACTAGAGAAGAATGGTTCTCCAAGACATTGGTCTGCAGGCTTTGTGAATAAAGTCGCTATTCCTTGTCCCAACACCTCGTCTTCCGATCTACTGACCTGTCATGCGGCGAGCAGAACTAGTTTGGACTCAGTAACACATGTAAGTTTTTCTTGTTACATTAAAAATACTTTTTTTTCAATATGAAATAGTGGGTCATCAACACTGTCAAGAAGCAATCAAAACATCCTCTCTTTCTTCACCCTCGCCCCCGACTTCATTCATCTCACTCTTAGTTTCAAGGAATAACTTGCCATTGTCTGTAGAGCCGTGGTCTCTGTCAGTAATAGATTTCTCTTAGAAATGACACCTTCTGTTTGATCAGTGTTGCCTGATGTATCCTCATTATTGTCCCATCTGGTCTCCCATTTCCAGTTCTCCCTCAAAGACTCCTGCATATTATTTACCTTTTATTTTTAAACAATTTATTTATTTTTAATTTCTTTTTAAGTGGAGGTACTGGGCATTGAACCCAGGACCTCATGCATGCTAAGCATGTGCTCTACCACTGAGCTATACCCTCCCCCCTCCCAAATTTATCTTTTAAATCTTGAAAATAGTTATCTGGTTCTTAAACTCCACAAGAGCAGTGGCTGATGTGACACAAACTCCTAAAATTGTTCCTGGCATATATGTGATACTCAGAAATATTTGTTACATTTCAACAAACCCTTTGCCTTGCATTAATTAATATCATTTATTTTACTTAGTTAAACAAAGCTTTCATCTTGCATTAATTAGTACAATTTATTTTTGCTTATTTAAATGATTTACTCAGTTAAAATGTATACATTTTATTTAACAGACTCTGATGATTGAGCTACTTTTCTGCCTTGTTTCCTTTTTTTGGTACCAAATCCTTCAATCATCATGAGTTGCTTCCATCTGTAAACGTATTTGCAAGTCAGTGTTGGTGTGTTTATCATATACCTATGTACAAGTCTGGATTAGCACTAGTAAATGTTTTGGATACAATATACATTTTCTATTTGATCCTCTAAGACTTTCCTTAATACCAGAACCCTGTAAGAGGTGAGATCCTTCCTTTGGAGATCAAACCTGCATCTTTAGGAGCTACAGTCTGTAACAACACAGATAACTTTTTAGGAATGCTGCGAAGCCTTCAATGTTAATGACTACCTATGGAATTGCAAAAGCAGGTCCTTTGAGTATAATGTCAGTTAACTCATCAAGAAGATGAAATCAAGGTGCTGTAGAAAGGGAAGATTGAAGCTGAGCATCTAAAAAGCAATTAAAGCTCATGAAAAGAGAGGCCTTGGAGAATTCAGAACCCTGGCATCAAATGGGAACAGAGATAATTAGTGGTAAATTCTGTCTTAAGATAGAAAGCGGATGATCACACCCTGACCCTAGGTTCAGAGAGTGCGTATCTGGTTGTCTGCCCTGGTGAGAAGGAAGAAGACACTTACATTAGGGTGAGTAGAAAAATCACACTCAAATAGTTATCCACTGCCCCTTTTATCTGTCTTTCAGGTTATGTGCATCAAATTGGCAATGTTAAAGTAGCCTGGGGTTTCAGTAATAATAACAATAATAATAAAAAAGTCCGTACTATTATTATATAATTATTATTAGTTCTATTCTAAGAACTAGTAATAATTTTAATTCTTTTAAAGTCATAAGCTTATATTATTTATTACAACTTAGCAGATAAGAAGAAATACTCAGTATTAGATGATGATAAATTTTTCCAAATAGAATACGATCATAGCGCTATAGCAAGACAGGAAACACTCTGCACAAGCAACAGCTCCACCAATGCACAGCTCTGTGCTTAGTGCTTTTAGCTACCATGCTATTAGAATACAGTTAATCACAGGAAAGCAAAGGGAATTCACTGGTTTTGAGGATAGAAATCTGAGGCAAACTCTTGACAGCACTGTAACAACCGCCACATCAGTGAAGGAATGACATCCAGGTGGTGGGTTCTGTTTCTCCCTCTGCACTGAATGTTATTGTTTTACTCTGTTCCTGACCATTCTCTTGCCTGCAAGGTGTTACTATTGCCTTCATCATGAACTCCTGCCATCAGCCAGACAAAACGGGTCCGCCATTCCCCACCTTGTAGCCTTGACATTTATCAGTGTTACTTTCGCTGGCTGGTGGGTTTTTATTTAATCCCTTGTATTCCCTATATATTCATCTGCATGAAAGACTCCGACCAAATGTTCACTTTTTACCAAATTATAGCATAAATTCCTCTATGTTTATTTCTATTACATCTATTTCTAAGCATTCTTATGTGAAATAAATCTTCCAAAATGTTATTAATTTTTTGTTTATGAAAGTCTAGATCATCTTCTATCTCCTAGACTGAAAATACCCTGATTTTCTTTTCTCTTTTCTGTATTATATCTACTTACTTTCCTGTCTGATTGCTGTTGGCAATCAGTGTCATTTTCCCATTTCAGAGCTAGGATTACAATCTTTGAGGACTAGAAAGCAAGAATGTCCTCTATTTGCTTTCACCATATGGAGGAAAAGAGTTCTATTTTTCCTCCATAGGCACTCTTAGTAGGTTTCCTGTATGGGTTTCCAATATTTCAAATGTGAAATGATATAATATGCCCTAATCGCCCCATTTCAAGAATCACATCTGTCACCAAGACATACACCCCATCTAATGTAGGAAAGAAATAACCTGGAATGATTCTTTTTTTTTTTTTTTTTGCCTGTGTTGGATTGACTAAAAGTTGTGTATGTGAGGCTGGCAGGACCAATAAAGGACACACAAAGACAAATATAAAACTTCACATTAGTATAAAAGGTGTGTGTGTGTATATGTGTGTATTCACGCCACCTATGTGTTACTATAGATGACGTGAAAATCTTCAAACAGTATGTTTCCCTTTCTGGCAAAGAAGGAACTAAATATGGGGAGCTGGGAATGTCCATCTGGGTTTGTTTGTTTTCTACTGGAGAGTGTTTTTGTTAAGACCTAACACACACACACACACACACACACACACACACTCACACACACACATTTTCTTTAAATGATGCAAACCTCTAGAGATGATCAGTAGAGATTAAACGCAGGCATGACAAATACTTTTCACATTCTGTCACTTCTGATAATACAACAGTACTGTGTAGCTTAAACACCAGAAAGATTCTGAGACCAGGACAGGGTTGGTGGAACTAAGAGTTGTGATCTCTTAATCCTGTGAATGACTAACTCTTAAGGAGGTAACAAAGATGTTTGTGATCTGTGACCTAGATCTGATTTCTTGTTTGTGTGGAAAACCCTCCTTTCATCTTTTTTTTTTTTTAAACTAAAGGATGTATAAATTCACATTCAAAAGGCAGAATCTTCCTGAAGTCTTCCTAAGTTCTGATCATGAAATAGTGCATTTTGTTTTAATCATGAGTTAATTACTAAGCATTGGTAAAACTTACCAACGCAACTTAATGGAAGGTGAGAGGCAGCCAATTTAGGAAAATGCGATACAGTGATGTTATTTTAAAGTACATGCTGTCCCCGACATTTTGCAAGGAGCAATCTGCAAAGCCCTGTGTGCCAGCCTTAGTGCCTGGGCTATTAAAGAAAGGGGTGTTACAAAATATAATAATGGCAATTCTTGTTTCCCCATTTATGGGTTACAAAGGGAAGAGATGGGCATTAACATAACTGAAACGTGTATTAGTGTAGGATTTTATATCCCTTTTGTCATGATTTGTCAAATTTATATACCGCTCCTAATCTGTATTTGCAAGACAAATTAGCAAATATTAAAAAAAAAACTTTAATACAGCACCTTCACAAAGCATTAGAGATTTAAAATGAGCAAGCTTCAATTTATTGATGTGTTACTGACCTGCCACACTACTTGTTTTGATAAGGCTGAATGGCGGCCACCAAGCTGGAAGTTTTCCCCATGGCAATAATATTTCTTTTCCCTTTAATAAATCACTGAAGATATGAAAACTATGCTGATTTCCAACATCTGACATGATACAGACATTTCTGAGGAGCTGGATGCTTCTCAGTCAGCAGCCTTAGACGATTACATCCCATTGGAGGGCAAAGTTGGGTACATGGTGGATAATGTAGAGGAAGGTGGAAGTTCTAACCGTGGACAGATGTTCCATGTTGCAGAGGAGCTGGGTGTCAGGGGAACCCCCTATCAGTCTGCGTTACCTTTCTGTGCTGGTCTAGCTTGCCTCCTGCTGGCTGTGGTTCTCCACCTGTGATGTTTCTAAGTGTTAATATCCTGACATGTTAGTTCTATGGACTTTTATATAAATGTCAAAGGAAACCTGAAATCACCCAGCAATTTCTTATAGCAAAGAAAGAACTGGCAGTTCATTTTTGCCCCTGGTGGTTCTGGCAATGAAGGAAGTCAACAGCTGCCATCCTTTGCTTGGAACGAAGGCAAATGGGCAAAAAAATTTACCAAGTAGAATGACTTTCATTGATTGTAAAATTTGCTAATTCCACATTGAGTGATAATAGACTATATTTTTTAAGCTTATTCACTCATAGACAAAATATTTATGAAGTGCTTACTTGGGGCCTGGCATCATCCAAACTGGGAGAATAGAGCAGTGAAAAAGATAC
Source organism: Camelus dromedarius (assembly GCF_036321535.1). Taxonomy (NCBI): domain Eukaryota; kingdom Metazoa; phylum Chordata; class Mammalia; order Artiodactyla; family Camelidae; genus Camelus; species Camelus dromedarius. The sequence goes on along the minus strand of NC_087454.1, from coordinate 38,884,596 downwards.
AATAAACCCTGTCCTCACGACGTTTATATTTTAGCAGGAAAATCGGCAACAAATAAGCAAAAAAATAAACATAGTACATCTGAAGTTAAGAGCTAAGAGGAAAATAAACAAGTGAAAGGGGCCTCAGTCAGACCACTTCTTCTTTTTCTTTTTTTAATGGAGGTACTGGGAATTGAACTCAGGACCTCATGCGTGTGAAGCATGCACTCTACCACTGAGCTGCACCCTCCCCCCTTCAGCCAGATCCCTGAACAAACACTTACTGTGCCAGACAATTCTCTAATGATGGGAGCACCAGAGACACTGCCAGCCCTGCCCTCAGGGAGTGTACATTTCAGGGGTGAAGACGTAAATGAAATGATTACAAGCACTAGGTCTAAGACGTAAGTGACATGCATTACTGGTATTTATAAGAAAATAGAGTTAACCTAGCCTACAGCCTAGATCTAAAATCTATGTTGTAATGAACTGGTATTTCATTGTACATAGCTCACCTCAAAAACTCATTCCAAGATTCTATCTACAATAATAAAATAGATTAAAACATCAATGAATTTATGTATTATATACATTAAAATATATGTAGTGCTTTTTAATTTTCTATGTCCTTTCATATGCATTATTCCATTTGATATTCAGAATAATTGTGAGAGAGGTCAGCTGAAGATTATCTTTTTAAAGATGATTAAGCTAAAGTTCTGAGAATTAACTGACTTGTCTACAGTCACAAAATGAGTTAGTAATGCAGGCAGTCCTAGCTTTTTCCTCTACCACTTAATCACCAGAGGTCTGGTCTGAGCTAAATATAGCAAAACTCTTTACCCAACAGCACCAGCTTTTCGTTCAGAAGCAAAAGGAAGAGAGAACACAGCATCCCCATTCTTAAGAAATATGAGATCTATTTAGGGAGGTGTTCACATAAGTACCAGATAGTAAATCGTGCGGACGTTCCCTGTGCTATATATAAAGCCATGGAATAATCAGAGTGCTACGGGATGATTCTATAACCTTCCCTTGACAGAAATTTTTAAATTGGGCATAAAAATAGACTATGCATTTAGATTTTGAGGCTTTTCCATTCCGAAATTCTTTGTCATTGGTTTTTCTTTTCCCATTCTGAAAATCACTGGCCAATCAATGAATCTTACCCACCATTTCCTCTGAGTTTATTGCTTAGTTTAGAAATCTACAGTGTTCCTTTATTGCACAGATTAATCTTAGCTATTCTCTTTCTCTCTTTCTGCTGAAAATTTCTGCCAGGGCACTCCAGAAAACTTTACTCAGCATTCTCTCCTAATTATCTTATTCCCAGCTCTAAGCCAATGCCAAGATTTCTATTTGAACAACCTCTTCCTCAAATGCTAAATTGTCGACCTTTAGGAAAGCTTCATGCATTTAACCTTCCTCTAGAAAATCAGCAGGGAATTCTATTCAATATGCAGCCCTGAATCTGCTGTTTCTCTCATATAGAGCAATGACTTTATTTTTCCAATTTTTGTGTGACCTCAACACGTCTGATTCTATTCATATTGATTATTTTATATGATTTTTTTTAATGAGCCAGCACCTGGCATACTACCGCAGAAAAAAACATTTGATATTTTCAAATACTATCATTGTCTGTTACAGATACGATACATCTAATCTCTTTCCCCTCCCACTGTGCCTGAAAAGAGTTTCTCTATTAATTAAAAATTATAAATGATACATGTCAACTTCTAAGGAATTAAGGCACAAGAGAAAAGGCTACAACCTCACTTACGTGTTTGTGGTTGTCTGTTAACTGTCTTAATTGTGGCTAAGAACTGATCTGCAGCCAGTAGCTGAACACAAACGCTGCTGTCAACCACCACCATGTGGCAACAGGCCAAAATCTTTTGTGTATTCTTTTTTTATTTTTGCCTTCATATCAACTCTACAAATAATTAGTCTGCAGTATCAATTGCCTTCTAAAGAGTCAGTGATGATCAAAGGCACAGTTTTTAATAGAAACTGATGAGAAACATCTTGATGAAAAATGAAAAAAATACTCACGGGAACCAGAAATTTTTTAATCTCTTCCAAGGCGTGACTCATACGTGAATAAGCTTCCCCAGGTGGAGCAAACACTTCAATTAACACATGAAGTTCATCACTCAAGTGGGCATATTTGGCTTCCCCACTCTTCCTTAATTCTTCTTCCTGCGAAAGAGGTTATTTTTAGAAATACAAATCCCCTCATTTTGCATTGACTTAACATTTACTGAGAAGATAACAAAAGAGCATTGTCTAAGCAAATTTTCCACAAGTAGAAACACTTTGAGAAATAAAAATGGGGTACAAGCCATAGAAAGATTTTAAAATTATTCCTGAGTGTTTGAAACATTAAAAAAAAATCCTAGCATAATTATCTACACCATATTTTAATCAGCATAAAGGAAAATGCTATGGGGGAGGGTATAGCTCAAGTGGTAGAGTGCATGCTTAGCAGGCACGAGGTCCTGGGTTCGACCCCCAGTGTCTCCCCTAAAGATAAATAAATCTAATTACTTCCCACAGCCAAAAAAAAAAAAAAAAAAAAGAAAGAAAAGAAAAAGAAAAGAAAGAAGATGTGGTTGCCAGGGGGGAGGGGGTAGAAAGGGATAGGCTGGGAGTTGGAGATTTGTAGATACTGACAGGTATATATATAAAATAGATAAACAAGTTTATACTATACAGCACAGGGAAATATATTCAAGATCTCATAGTAGTTCATGGTGAAAAAGAATATGAAAATGAATATATGTATGTTCAGGTATGACTGAAGAATTGTTCTGTACACCAGAAATTGACACATTGTTGTAAACTGACTATAACACAATAAAAAAAATCAAAACTAAAAATAAAGAAGAAATTAACTAAATGAAAATGCTAAATCCCTGAAAAGAAGTTACAGAAATGCCGTTAACTCTTCAGAGTACACCACTGGACGAAAAAAATCGCAATTCTTTAAGAAAACCAGGATTTTCTAGATACTCTTGAAGAAGTGGTGAAAAGGTTGCTTGTTCCCATTAAGCCGAGGCTTCTCTCCCAGCCTCATGCCTGCCGGCTTCCTGCCCACAGCTTCTCTGGCATTTGCTGCCTCATTTTGGTCAATTCATAGGAGTAAATTACAGGGATGGCAGCTAGGCATTATGTTGGCTTTGATTCTGCACAAACCACCTACCCTCAGCCTAACCAATGGCACATTTCGGTTAGAGGAGGTATTTTGGAGCACTGTACCCAAGTGATTACTGAAGCCTGATCAATTCAGTACAGATGCGGAGCAAATCAGCAAATTACGATCAATATGCTTTGCCTGTTTGTGTGTCTAAGGTGTATCATCTATAATTGCACAGTCACCTTGCACAGGATTCACAGATTTGAGTTGAAAAGATTTTAAGTCACTTCAGCACAGATGAAATTCAAACCCAGCTCATTTTGCAACCAGATTTGTATATATATATATTTTTAGGATTTCCAGGAAGCAAAATTCGGTTAAAAATGAACATAAATAATATTAATTATGTTTTATCTTTCTTGACTCTCCTCCCCCTGAAGCAATTGTTTCCCTGAATTTCAAAGGATAAACATTTTAAAAACAATTTTTAGTTTTATGTGTGGATTAAATTGGAAAAGTGACATGAGTAGAACTAACCTGGGTAAACCAAAGCGGTTTGGTTCTGCTAACTCTCATTTTTCTCTCTCGAGTAAGAGTCTAAGGCTACGGGCAGCTGGAGGAGGAGCAGGTGGCCCTTCTCCACACTGCCATCCAGCTCCTAAGATGCTGTTCTCATGGGTGTTAATGAAGGATGTTGTCTATCATAACCGCTGGATTCCACTCCATGGAAAAGAGAAAGAAAACGTAGGCAGCAAAAGGCTTCCTTTCAAGGACATATACCAGAGGTTGTATATATCATCTCTGCCAACAATTTCTTTGGCAAACGTGTGGTCACGTGGATGCAATGGAGGCCATGAATGTGGTCTCAGACCGAGCAGCCAAGAGGCCATCTAAACTATGACAGCTTCCTTTACAACAGGAAAAAGTGAGACTAGACACTGGTTGATTATGAACTAGGAAAGTCTTCCGTGTATAACATTTGTTTAATGCAGGGGAGGTAATTAGGTTTCTTTGTTGATTTTCACTTGGAGGAGGTACCGGGGATTGAACCCCTGACCTCTTGGGTGCTGAGCACGTGCTCTACCACTTGAGCTATACCCTTCCCCCATTAATTGAAATGAATAGTTCCAAAGTTAATGCTAGGAACCATTGGATTTCCATCTAATAAAGGCACAGAAATGGACACAGGCAATAAATCAAAAGAATATAAGATGCACACATCAGAAGGTAAATCTGTCATGATTCAAAATTCTGTTTTTAGCAGGAGGAGGGTATAGCTCACGTGGTAAAGTGCATGCTCGGCATGCATGAGGTCCTGGGTTCAATCCCCAGTACCTCTTCTAAGAAAAAATAAATACTAAATAAACCTAATTCCTTCCTCCTACCACAAAATAAAGAAGTAAAATAAATAATTTCAAAATTCTGTTTTTAAAAGACTATGCAACTCGGTCAATATTATTTAATCTTCCCGGTAAAAGGTACATGTATCCAACCGACAGTATTTACTTTAGCCATGGACCTACAAAAAATGATTTGTGGTATTTAGCTACTACAAAGGAATCACAAGCTAATCATTTTAAGTAAAATCATTAGTTGCTAAACATTAGAGAGTCTAAACCAAAACCATTAGGGGATAACAAACCTGGTTTTACATCTTCCCAAACATGCTAACTCATGCTCTGCCATAAGGTGGAATACAAGTAAAACAAGTCAGTTTTTATCAGTTATTCTTTAGGGAATAGCATGGCACGAAATAGAATCTAATTTAAATCACATTCATGTATTTAACTGTTAAAAGAATTTTCAAGGGAAATTTCTCTTAGGAATTACCTCTTGTATTTTATCTTCTACAAAGATAGAAGTCAAGTTTCTGACTTGAAAATGATTGGACAACTAGAAAAATGTCCTCTTAATTCAAAATAGCATGTTCAGTGAAGAAACTTGAAAAAAAAAAAACCCCAGCAATTACAAATATATTTTTTAAATCAACGACCATACAATTCAAGATACACTGTTCACATTTTCAGTGTATTTTCCTCAAGTGTCTTTACAACAGTACCAGTAATGGACTAGAAGTCTTAAGTTTGGCGTTACTTTCTAGGTTCCAGGTATGCAAAGTACTTTCCATGGATTATCCAATTGTATCTGCATAACCTATACTTTGGTACAGAGTTACACAGACTGTAAATCAGAGGGCAGGATCAGAATCCAGGTTACCTCATTCCAAAGGTCAAGTTCTTAATCACTACGAGTGTGTTCCGGTACAGGCACTTGAGTGTAAGTACACATTTTGTACATCCATATTCTCTACGGATATCCCTAGTTTCCAGAAGGCACTACAGTTTTCTGACATCCACACGCATGTGCACTGTGCCCTTCAGAATATCTTGCAGCAGATTTCAGGTCCTGATAACACCAAGCACACATGCTGTGAATATCCCCTCCCCTCCCCCAAAGGGTCTGATTCCTCAGTAGCCGTGTGTCCATCAGTGCCGGGGGAAACCATTCTTTTCAAGGTTCTCCCTCATCTCCTATTTTATGGCAGGTTTACCTAAAAATGCTAGTGATCATACATCACACTGTTTACCCCTAGTTCTGTGATTGCAATCATCATTTAAAAGGAAGACATTCATCCAAAGGTGTTAAGGTTGAGCTCAGATTAGCTTATACATTTTCTCTTGGAAAAACAGGCGTGCTTCATGACAGGTCATTTCCCATTTCCCTGAACAGTTTGTCCAAGAGCAAAGGCAGGATGGTTAGGACCCCAACACCATTTCTGTTTTGGGGTAGGAACTCAAGTCAGCTCACAACTGGGGAGTTCATCTTAGTTCAGATGATTCAAGACAAATTTTCCAAAATAGGACACAGAATCAGATGTCCTCTTGTGCTCTGGGGCAACCATTTGGCTTCTGGATTTGCCAACTGCAAATGTTATTACAAAACTCAAAATTTCTTAAAATACCTTATAAGATCCACTCTCAAAATCATTTATGGGTGACATCAACTTTATTGAACATATCAAAGGGGCTGAAGCAAAAGGTCACATTGATCAGCTCATTGCAGACAACTCAAGACATCCACCTTCTCTTGTGCCAAGCCCTTCCCGCTTCATTACACAATTCTAATTTTTTTCTCTTCTGCCTCTAATTTTTGTTATTACTCTGTCCTCCAGAATTTCCTAGGGAATTGAAAATTATTTTCACCTCTATTAAACAGAGTAATTTAATTTCTAAGTGCCATTTCCAAAGCTTGTACATCCAGCCCATTAATGAAATAAAGGGGACAACAGTTAAGTGTCCCTATTACCCTTAGAAGTCACAGTGGTGATCATTATTTGCTATTTGGAATGGCCCTTTAGCATCTCACACACACACACACACACACACACACACAGAGCTCTTTTTAAGGGGGGATTCTAGTGAAAGAAAATGTGTACATTTTGTCAAATTGAGAACAGTAGTAACCTGTATTGGATTTTTTTTTAGAAAATGTTATAATTGTTCACAATTTGATGTAGGCCATGTGTCCTCTGAGCAGTTTTTCACGTGCCTGTTGTCCATCTGTATATCTTCTTGGGAAATGCGCCTATTCAGAACTTCTGCCCATTTTTCAATTGGATCCTTTGTTTTGTTTTTGATATTGAATTGTAAGAGCTGTTAACAAATTTCGATTATTAACCCCTTGTTGGTCATATAATTTGCAAATACTTTCTCCCATTCAGTAGTTTGTCTTTTCAATTGCTGGTGGTTTCCTTTGCTGAGCAGAAATTTCAAGTTTGCTTAGGCTCTGTTTGTTTATTTTTGCTTCCATTTCTTTTGCTTTAGGAGACAGTTCCAAAATATTGCTATGATTTATGCCAAGGAGTGTTCTGTCTATATCCTCTTCCGGGAGTTTTATGGTTTCCGGTGTTTAATCCATTTTGAACTTATTTTCGTATATGGTGTGAGGAAATGTCCTGATCTCATTCTTTTATGTGTAGCTGTCCAGTTTTCCTAGAAACATTTATTGAAGAGACTGTCTTTTCTCCACTGTATATTCTTACCTCCTTTGCTGTAGATTAATTGACTATAAGTGTGTGGGTTTATTTCTATCCTCTCTATTCAGTTCCATTGATCTGTATGTCTGGCTTTGTGCCAGTGCCATGCTGTTTTGATGACTACAGCTTTGTAGCATAGTCTGAAGTCAGGAAGCATGATGCTTCCAGCATGTTCTTTTTGCTCAATATTTCTATGGCATTTTGGTACATTTATATGGATATAAATTTTAGAATTATTTATTCTAGATCTGTGAAAAATGTCATCTGCAAATAGTGACATTTTTACTACTTCTCTTCCAATTTGAATGCCTTTTATTTCTATTTTTGTCTAATTGCTGTGACGAACGCTTCCAATACTATGGTAAATGCAAGTAGCAAAAGTGGGCATCCTTGTTTTGTTCCTGATTTTAGAGGAAAAGCTTTCAGCTTTTCACTGTTGAGTTGATGTTGGCTATGAGTTTGTTAAAAATGGTCTTTATTGTATTAAGATATGTTCCCTCTATACCAACTTTAATGAGAGTTTTTATTATGACTGGATGATGAATTTTGTCAAATGCTTTTTTTGCATCTACGGAGATGAAGGTCTAACTTTTTATCTTTCTTTTTGTTAACGTGGTGTATCACACTGATTGATTTGTGAACAACAAACCAACCGTACATCCTTGAAATAAATCCCGCTTGACCACAGTGCATGATCCTTTTCATATATTGTTGAATTTGGGTTACTATTATTTTGTTGAGGATGTCTACATCTATAGTCCTCAGAGATACTAGTCTGCATTCTTCTTTACTTTTTGTTGTCTCTTTTTCTGGTTTTGGTATCAGGGTAATAATGGTGGCCTTGTAGAATGAATTTGGGAGTTTTTCAGCCTCATCAATTTTTGAGAATATTTCAAGAAGGATAGATATTAGCTCTTATATATATGTTTGGGTCGAATTCTCCTGGGAAGCCATCTGGTCCTGGATTTTTGTTTGCTATGAGGATTTCTGTTTGTTTGTTTTTGGCTTTTGTTTTGTTTTCCCAAATTCAATTTCACTAGTATTCAGTAGTAACGACTGGTCTATTCAGATTGTCTATTACTTCTTCCTGATTCAGTCCTGAAAGGTCGCATGTGTCTAGAAATGTGTCTATTTCTTCTAGATTGTCCAGTTTGTTGGCATAAAACTGTTAATAGTTTTCTCTTATTTTTTTGTGTGTGTTGTTATTTCTCCTCTTTCAGTTCTTATTTTATTTATTTGGGTTCTCTCTTCCTCCTGGTAAGCCTGTCTAGGGGTTTACTGCTTATCTTTTCAAAGAATTAGCTCTTGGTTTCATTGATATTTTCTATTTTTTAAATTTATTTCCTCTGATATTTATTATTTCCTTCTTCTGCTGACTTTGGGCTTTATCTGTTCTTCTTTTTCTAATTTCTTTAGGGAAGCTTAGGTTGTTTGTTTCAGATTCTTCTTGTTACTTGAGTTAGGCCTGTATTGCTATAAACATCCCTCTTAGAACTGCCTTTGCTATACTCACAGATTTTGAGAAGTTGGGTTTCATTTGTCTCAAGGTATTATCTGATTACCACTTTGATTTCTTCACTGACCCATTTTTAGCAGCATGTTGTTTAGTATCCACATGTTTGTGCTTTTCCCCATTTTTCCTCCAGTAATTGATTTCTAGTTTCATACTGTTATGGTTGAATCAAAAAAGTTTGATAAAATTTCTATCTTTTTAAATTGTTTAAGGCTTGGTTTGTGGCCTAGCATGTAATCTATCCTGGAGAATGTTCCATGTGCACTTGAAAACAATGTGTGTTACACCAGTTTTGGATGGATGTCCTGTAGATATCTATTAGGTCTAACTGGCCTATTGTGTCATTTAAGACCAGGATGACACCTGCACCCCAATGTTCATAGCAGCACTATTTACGATAGCCAAGACATAGAAACAGCCTAAATGTCCATCAACAGGTGACTGGATAAAGAAGGTGGTATATTTATGCAATGAAATACTACTCAGCCATAAAAACCGACAACATAACACCATCTGCAGCAACACAGATGTTACTGGAGAATGTCATTCTAAGTGAAGTAAGCCAGAAAGAGAAAGAAAAAAACCATATGAGATCACTCATATGTGGAATCTAAAAACAAAACAAAACAAATACAAAACAGAAACAGACTTGTAGACATAGAATACAAACTTGTGATTGCCAAGGGGGTGGGGGGTGGGAAGGACTGGGATTTCAAAATGTAGAATAGATAAACAAGATTATACTGTATAGCACAGGGAAATATATACAAGGTCTTATGGTGGCTCACAGAGAAAAAAATGTGACAAAGAATATATATATGTTCATGTATAACTGAAAAATTGTGCTCTACACTGGAATTTGACACAACATTGTAAAGTGATTATAACCCAATAAAAAATGTTAAAAAAAAAAAAAAGACCATTGGTGCCTTATTGATTTTCTGTTTAGAAGATTTGTCCATTGATATAAGTGGGGTGATAAGACCCCCTACTATTAATGCCTTGTTGTCAATTTCTCCCTTTATGTCTGGTAATATTTGCTTTATATACTTAGGTGCTCTTTTATTGAGAGCATATATGTTAACAAGTGTAATACTCTCTTCTTGTATTGATCCCTGCAACATTATATAATGTTCTTCTTTGTCTTTTGTTATAGACATTGTTTTAAATTCTATTTTGTCTGATCTGAAGATTGGTACTCTCTTACTTTCTGTTACAATTTTCATGGAATTTCTTTCATGTAAACTCCCTCACTTTCGGTCTGTATGTGCCTTTAGATCTCAAGTGAGTTTACTGTAAGAAGCATATAGATGGATCGTGTTTTTTTATCCAATTAGCTGCCTTATGTCTTGCCGTGGGTCTGTGTGGTTCCATGTTTTTGGGGACCCTCTATGCTTCCTATACCTGGATACCTGTTTCCTTCTTCAGGCTTCAGAAGTTTCATCCATAATTTCATTAAATTCATTTTCAACCCCTATTTCTCCCTCTCTGGGACTGCCATGATGCAAATGTTGGTTCCTATTTTATTATCTCAAAGATCCTTTAAGCTTTTTTCATTTTTTAAAATTTCATTTGTCTTTTTGCTATTCTGATTGGGTGATATCCATTATTCTATATTCCAGATTCCTTATGTATTCTTCTCAATCACCTCATCTGCATTTCATTCCTTCCACTGTGTTTTTCATTTCACTTATTGTAGTTTTCAGTTCTAACTTTTTTTTTAATATTTCCTCATTCTTTGCTAAAATTCTCACCATGTTCATTTATTCTTTTCCCTAATTCAGTTAGTATTCTTATTACTAAAACTTTGAATTCTTTATCTGGTAGATTATTTCCGTTCATCAGTTGTTTTCAGGGGTTTTCTCTTGCCCATTCAATTTAGACAAATTCTTGTGTCTTCTCATTTTGCTTATCTTCCTCTATCTCTATGAATTTAAGTGAAGCAGTTACCTATTGTGATCTTGGAGGGATGTCCTTAAGTGGGAATGTCCCTAATCAGTCTTCATGTGCCCAATGACTTTGTTAGGAGAGCTGGATTTGATGTGAACACAAGTCATGTCTTTCCTCAGGGTGTGCTGGCAGCTATGACCTTGGTAGAAGGTAAGGCTGGAGATGGGAGGAGCTCTGGCCAGAGCCTGTTGTGAGCTGAGCCTTCCTTCCCCTCTGCCCAGCAGCCATCATTTCCCTAACAAGGGCAGAGTAATGTCCCAAATTGCTGGAGCAAAAAGCCCAGAGGGTCAAGTCCCAGATGGCTCAGCTCCCTTTAAGTGTTTGCTTAGCCCTTTCCCAGCATCAGCACCGCACCCCAAAGGGGAGGAGTGCTGAAGCAAGAGGCACTGGTGTGGGAATTCAACAACTGCTGGGGCACAGGGCGTGGTGGTCTGGCCACCATCAGGGCTCTGATCTGTCTCTGGTGCACCAGCTGGGCAACTCCAGTAATGGTTGCCCCTTCCCTGCTCAGAGGCTGCTTATGGTTTGATCTGCCACAGTGTCTCATGGCCGACCTGCATCCTGGGTCATGGCAGGTGTCCACCAATGTTATCTTCCTTTTCCTCTGAGTCCCCTCCCAGTGGCACTCGTCCTGACCTGATCACTTCTCTTCCCTTCCTACCCAATTCCATGTGTATGTTTCTCACAACAGCTTTTCTGCCAGTTTCCAGCTAGTTTCCATGGGGAATTGTCGTGCACGTAGGTGTGTTACTGATGTGTTCATCAGGGGAGGTGAGCTCTGAGTCCTCCTATTCCACATCTTGATCTGAATTCGCCTACTCATCATTCTTTAAACACCTATGTGTTCATCTTAATGTATACACGTGATGCTACATACATGTTGTCTTCTCTTAAATATCTAATTACAGAATAAGTAGTTGTTGCTGATTCACCAGATTTAATAAATATTTATTCCTAGATAAAAATATTTAAGATAATGTCCAAGACAACCTGACTGTTTGAACTCTCACCTAAATCTTATAAACCAGCATTCCATGATATTTTTTCCCAGAGACTTTATAGTATTATATCTGTTCTTGCTATTGTAATTTATTATATTTTTGTAACTCCCTTTTAAACTTTGTTTTAATTAAAAAAAAAAATTCCAGACTAGGTTGAGAGGTTTTACTGTATCATAAATCGCTTCTGTAGTTACATTAATTCCTTCATTGTATTTGTTCACAATATTTTGTTCCTAAACCAATTACAGCATCATCATTCTATGTCATCATTTATCTTTATACACGTCTGTTTCATCATTTCCTCATCTTTCAAATTATTCTCTCTATATAAGTATGTCGGCTAGGACATGTGGAAGATACTCAACAAAATCTTGATGAATGAATTACTTAAGGGTGAAACCATGCTGCATTTTTCTTCTATCCTCACACTATATCTTTACTCTACTGTCATGCGAAGGTTTTCTTTTAATGCTCAGCCATTTATTGCCCTGAAACCCTGGAACGGAGTGAGCTGTGTATACTAATATGATTTTCTTTTTAGCTTAGGAAAAATGTCTGCAAATTATTATTACATTCCCTATGTCTCCTATTAAATGAATAGCAATGTATAGCTCATATATAAATACATGCAGATTCAGTGATAACTTATTTTGTAGTCAAATAATTACACAATTGCACTTTGCATAAGATCCCGTATTTGTTCTGTGATTATGAGCACAAACGCAGTCTACTTAGTGAACAAAAAGGAGCTTGCAACTCAAAGGAGTATAGCAGTGCTGCTCATAAAAAAAGTAGAATGTAAGCACCTGTTTGACATCCAGTAACGTAAGCCCCTCCCATCCGGTCCCGCCTATGGCTGGTTATGTTACTGGACAACGGGCTTAGCAGTTGCATTAGTTCTTATTGGCTATTCCAACTTCAGGGGAATCAACAGCTGTATAAATGCAGTGCTTACTCTTTGCACCCAGGAATCAACCTTTAGCAACCTTCCAAGTGGAATCCAAACAACTGCCCCCATCTTAGAGACTGGAAAAAAAAATTTTTTTGTATTACTCTCTATGTATAGAAATAAACATTTCAAAAATCTTATGAACAAATGTCAACCAGTGCTTTCCTGTCCATGCTCTTTTGTAGCCCTGGGCTCTGGAAAGCCCAAACTTGGACCAGGATGTAGAAAGGGTTGAGTGTGATGGCTCTTCTAGTCATGGCTCCACCACTGAGCGCAAACTTCCGCAGGTAGTTTGTTCCTATGGCCCTCAGTTTCTTCACATGCAAAAGGAGAGGGGGGTCACTAGAGAGGGATTTTCAAATGATATCTTGGGGAGCTACCATGGTTCCAGAAAGGTGCCTCATGGACCAGTGGACCAGCGGACCTCCCCCATCCCATTCAACCACACCAGCTCAGCTCAGACCTGTTCATGTGCAGAAAGTCCAGGTAAGAGGATGATACATGAGCTCATCAAATTGAAAACAACAGGCAACATTAGATGTGATGCAGTGTGAAGGATCTCATAGTTTTAAAACACCACGGCTCACCCTGTGACTTCCCTTCAGGGGCACCCTCATCCTGCCATTTAATATTTTAGTATTAGAAAGTTATTCTCCAAATAGAATGTCTTTAAGATATATTACTAAGAAAATTCAAAATGGCAACTGTTCCCGTTAATCTTGGAGCAGCTACAATGAGGCCACTGCTGCATACTTTGTATATATTATGTCATTAATGTTCATAGATTCCTTAAGTGGGCTTTGGGAGAAGCAGAGAGTAGTAAAAAAGTAGAAAAGGATTTTGGAGTCAGATCTAGATTTGAATTAACATCTCTGATATTTATTAGCTACAGTAGAGGAAGAAAGTTACTAAGATTTTTGAGATTTAGTTTCCAAACTTAGCTCTAGGTCTCTCATGTAAAGATGAAAGGAGGCAGTGTATATAAATCTCAAGCACAGTGCCTGGCTCAATATCAATGAACAGAAAAAGTTAAAGGTTTTCTCTCAGCGGAGCTAAGAGACTTGGCTGCAGTTAAGTAAGAGATTTGCATTTGGTGTGCCTACTCCAAAGCCACATTTATGTTAATGGATATTTACTGCGAACATTAAATTCACTTGAAAGAACAGAATTGTAAAAGTTGCAAATTACGTGTTGCTTTCAGGTCACCAAGAGTATATCTGCTCAACGCTGGCTTAATTATTAAGTTAAATTAAATGTACAAACTTTACTCGAAGAGAACATACGTTTGAAAAGTACCCTAAGCCAAGAGCTCACGTGTTTTAGCACAAGGGGAATTAAAATCATCGTGTGTACTTTCTTGAGTTTTAACTTTCAAATGAATCATAAATGTATTGTCTACAGTATCTGAGACGGTCCGTATAACCTTGGAAGGCTATGTATCATATTAGTTTTAACAGCCCAGGTTCTGATTGTGATGGCCAAGGGTAGAGCCTCAGCTGATCCACTCAATGGTGCGTAAATCTAAACAAGTAACGTCACTATTTTAGGTTTCTAATTCTTCACCTCCAAAGCGATGACGGTAATAACAATAATACTAATCAAATATGATTATTGATACATATTATTATGCTAAATATCTAAGAATCAAAACAACACAAAAAATTAAATATGAACTAAAAAACTTAATTGATTCAAAGCTCCCAATTATTCTTCCAAGAATAACTCTTCTAGTGACAAGAATAAGCTAAATCATTTTAAAAAGAAATGTTGAAAACACAAGATATAGAGTGCATGCAGGGCAGGTTTTATACTTTGGTTTTTACTTTAGCAGTTATTCTTGTCATATTTTATCCTCAGAGTTATAATTCACTAGAGTGCTTTTTGCACGCTTTTTCCTTCTTAATGCCCCAGGGAGCTTTCTTTGAATATAAATCCTCTTCAGAAATAAATAAATCTATTGTCTGCACATCTTTCGCTATGAAGAAATTCAAATAAACACACATGTATTATTTATACCTGATCCTGAATGGGATTTGTGTGAATCACCAATTTAAAAGCATTTTTAAATTTACATAGATGAAAATTCTTCTATGCCAGTAGAAATTTGTTGTCCAAAATTTATCCTCAGAAAAGGGTGTTTGTGCAAATGAATGCACATAAATATATGGTAGAGAAACAATAGCTGGATCCTAGAGAACCTCACATTCCTGTCACCTTTGCCCACAAAGCCCTGCTCTCCTGAGCTGAATGGGCAAGGCTGCTCCCAGGTCGCAGCAACCACACACACACCCCCCTAATGGCCAGCTCTAGAGGGGGATCTTGTCAGAGCTTCAGACCCATTCTAATGAGACAGGAGGGAAGGCGGCAGGGCACGGCCATTCAAAGAATGACACAGCAGTTAGCACCAAGATAGCGGAAGAGTCAACTCCCAGTAGGTCTTGAGGCCCAAGATGATGGGAGACTTGACTTCCAGTAGACCTTGAGCTTCGCTCTACGCTCACTGCAGTATATTAGCCTGGTAAATGGCACTCCCACAGGTGCCATGGCTGTTCCAAAGCTGACCATAGAAGGTCAAAGAGTGGGTGGTGGCCAAATTCCTGGGCATCTCAGCCCCTTCCCCAAAAGTAGTTGAAATAATCCTCTCACTATTAGCATATGAAGTTACAGAGCCCATAGAAACTAGCAACACCCACACCTCGTGGCCGCTCTCCCTTCTGGGTGAGACAGACTCTTATCTATGGAGTGTGTGTCTACTTTTACTATAAACTGAGCTCCCAACCCCCACATCTCGTGGCCTTTCTCTTGCCTTCTGAACAGCCTGCTCTCTGTCCATGGGATGTGTGTCTCTCTGAATACATCTACCTTTACTCACCTGTGGCTCACTCTTGAATTCTTCCCTGCATGAAGCCAGGGACCCTCACTTGGCAAGGCACGTCCCAGGGACTCAACTGAGACCTGGAACACAGCCATCCTTTTGCCCCACGTTTTTCTTTCCTGTGTTGCTAACACTATCTAGACTCATGAAGAGTAAAGGACCAGAAGCATCAACGGGACCAAGGATGATATTTTTAAAAAGTAGGTCAGGATTTTGAAAGCAGAGAGGCAGACAGTGCCAAACAGAAGATTCTTCCTGTTTGAGTTTGGAAGTTGAGGGTTTGTAAAAGGGTCTCAATTCAAACAATCAAATCATATCTAGGTAATATCAAGGATGGTCCAACTTTTCAACCTGTGAAGAGGTTTTGTCCAAAACAGCGAAGATTGTTTAATACAATGAAAGAACTCTTTTCACAACTCAGGGGGTTAAAAAAAAAGGCCATTGATCTTGATGGAATGAAACCTGCGGGAAGGTTAGACCACAGGTCGCTCTCCCAAATATGACATTATATTTCTTAGTAACTAAGATACTTACATTTATTTTGTAAGAATAGAACAATCTGCAATGCAATTACCTAAATATGTTTCCCCAGCATCTTCTTATCCAAATCCTCGGGAGGTTGTGAATGAAAAATATTGCCTGCCATATCAGTAAACAAAGGACGTTGCAGCCATCAAGCCATCACACTGCAGCTGCCCTCAACGGTGAGCCCTGAGGGAACTCAGGATGGAAACAGGATGCCTGTCATCAAGCCGTCAGCCACTGGAGCCATCCCCGATGGTGCCCCCTGAGAGATTCAGGATGAGAAAACCCTGGCCGCAGAGAGCTAAGGTGCATATCAAAGGAAGGATTTCAATGAGCCCAGACTCTGGCCTTACATACACAGCAAAGTTCTGCCTTCATTAACTTGGGATGACTTGTTTTATTTAGCAGTAATCTTTTGCTGTTCTAACTCATCGTCATTGTGTTTGAGACGTTCAGTTTCCCTTGGATGAAGTAATTTACCTAACCAATCACCAGGCAAAGTTAGGATAAACTGTGTGACCAATAGTGCTGTCAAGACCTCTAATGGGAGGACTGCCTACTGTTTCCACTGAGCACACGTGTGTAGTGGGTTGTATCTGCTCGGCTCTAAAAGAGTGAGATTTCTTTCTGTCTTTGTATCTCTTAGTGGATGGCCCATGATGCCCATCACGCCCAGATTTAATGTTCATTCAATAATAAAAGTATCTTCTGTCTCTTGGAAAAGAATCCTTTTTGTAGAAAGGACTCTGGGCTGGGAGAAAATTTTGTTATTAATTATATTCCCCCAACGCTCTTCACAACAGGTGCTGCTAATTCTCTGCCCACATACCCCGGCCTTATTATCTTCATGCGACCCGCATTTATTTATCCTCTTGCCCGTGGCTGGGTCTGGGCTTGAGGGTAGCTCTGCTTATGCACAGAGCAGAGAGGAGGTGCCAGGGCATCAGCCCTCTAAGGAGCAGCTCCCAACTAGCGACTGGGGAGGGTGGGCTTATAAACACCCAGCCTGCTCGGCCCTTAGGTGGGGCGACCTGCATGTTCTCCTTCCTTAGAGCGCCCTGTAAGTTCTGTGGTCTATGTTCAACTGATAAGCTTCAGCTGCTGTAAATGAAGCTTACCAGCTGCACTTAAGCAACTGCTCTGTGCGTAAGCAGAGCTATTCCTTTAAGGCGTCCAAGAACGCATGTTACAGTGTCAGAGCAGGCAGAGAGCTAGATAGGAGCAGAGAAAGGGGGGTGCAGGCCAAGCGGCAGGAATTGGGCAGAAAGGAGGGGCACAGGACGCCATACATCATGAAAGCAACAGGGCAGAGAAAGACAAGCAGGAACCTCTGGGCTGATAAGCAGTCACACAGTTTGGGGTGACAAGCGGCCCTGAGGCTGACAAAGAAAGGTGGGAAACGGAGGGCAGGAATCGCCAGTGCCTGAATGTAACCGTTTGCTCATTATGCCCCCATTACAATAAAATTAGCCTTGCAGATTAGAAGTGCCCACCATGCACTGACGCCACGACACTTCCAGCCAAGACTAAACAAGGACAGAAATCCCTCCTGCCCTTGGGAAGGTGGAGTTGGGATGGAAATCAGGGAATAGGACTCCAAGCCCTTCCCTCCCCAGTGAATATTCCGCCCATTCATTTTACACCCTCTGTAACCAACTTGCCAAAGACACTCAGGGCAGCCGCTCACCTGAGCCTGCCCACCTCCCCTTGAAAGTGTGCTCTCCATCCCTTAATAAATCCTCACTTTACTTTCTTAACCTCCGCGTCCCATCTCTGAATTCTTTCTGGGACGGGACAAGAACCTAGTCACCACTGGAGACAATATGGGTTTCCTTCATTTCTTATTTCCTCTCATTTCTACTCTTCTACCAGTGTTTCCAGAGATTTCCTCCCAAATAAACTTCACATAACTACATCTAGCCACACTGTCCATTTCCAAAGGAGAAGATGATTGAAATCAGAGCTTTTGTACGGAAAGATTAAATGCAAGAGAAAAGTACACGAACAGATAAAGACCATGAACAAAATATCAGAGACACGGAGGATAAATCCAGGAAAGCTAATGTGTAAATAGTAAGAGTTCCACAGGGAGAAAACAGGACATAAAAACAAAAATATATAAGTAAATAAGAGGAGAACGTTTTCATATTCTGCAGAAGACAAGAGCTCACCTAATTCTACCCTCAATTGAAGAGGAAAAGAGTCATACTGAGCTACAGCTCAGGAAAATCCTTGAAATTAAGAAAAATGAAAGCAAACAAGCAAACAAATGAACAACAACAAAACTCTGACAGTGCTCAGAACTAGATCTGAAAAGGGAAAAAACACACACAACTGGCAATGGACTTCTCATCCACAAAACTTTGAATTGAGAAGGAAGGATAATGTGTTCACCAGGAAGTACGCGCTAGTCTCTGTGCTGAGTGCTTTCTGTGGGGACTTTCTTTACGGCCCCAGAAATGACACAGAGCCTTCAAGAACCCTTCCAGAGCACTGACAACTGTCCGACTTCAGAGCTCCCAGGGCCATGGATGCTGATGATGTAATAGGGTGATAATTCATGGTTTTAACTATTCCACTATAAATTATGCGCTTGCAAGAAATACAATGTTTAGACTACCTGGAGTTGGTCTGTTGAAAAACTTCCACCAATGAAAAAGACAACGCCTCTTTCCAGGAAAGCTCAAGAGTCTAGAATTCATGAGGTCATGAACTGTCCTGAGCACATGCGGATGAAAGACAAAACAAAAGATGCTTGGCTAGAACACGGGTGAAGGTGGAAAGTGTTTTGTAAATCGCTTTACTTAGCATGCTGACACTCAGGGTACCTGTATCCTGTTTTCTATTTCAAGAAGAGGCAGCCTCAAGGATGAAAAGGCTAAGACAGGTATCTTTCAAGTCTGCAGTGGGGCCCTGGAAGGAAGGTGCGCTGGGAAGGGGATCTCAGTGCACTCATCTTTCCCCTGATAGATGCGGCCAGAGTTGCTTCTGAGCCTCGTGGTGCCAAAAGGCCAAGACCTCACTGCCAGCCAACGATGGAAAGGCAAGTGCTAATGGGTCCCAGTCGGCAGGGAGCAACAGGCCAGATGTCTGGTTCTGATAGAAAACTGAGAGGTGGAATATCGGTTTGGGGGAGGTCATCTCATTACAACCATCCCTGTTTGTAGTAACACAGCAACAGGACACCAAAGGAGCTCTGACCAGCGTGCTGAAGCCAGAGACGCAAAAACAAGAGCAACAACAGAAAGGCCACGAGAGCTGCGAAGGCGTTCTGCAGAGTTTAGACATGCAGCCCCCTCCTACACCCGGGGAAGGCAAAGCAGCACACAGATCAACCGGGCCCTTGAAGAAACGATACGGAAGGCTTTACATTGGACAGACGCGTTATGCTGTTCATCAAGTGACCAGACTGAGAAGCGAACACCGTTAGGACCTATAAAGTGGCTAACCACCACCTCGAACACATCTGATATCAGCACGAGATGGCATCGAAATTTACAGCACGGACTCAAGGTCAACAAATGCCATGGACAGAAGAATATATATTGTTGCCACTTTTAGCTTTCTGCAAAAAAAAAAAAAAAGTTTCCAGATCATCTGAGTTCCTGCTGACAAGCCTCTGTTGATAGCCTACTTACCTAAAATTCATCAGTTTCAACCTGGCATCTCAGGGCTTTTTTAACCCAGGGCTGACTTAGCTCACCAGCTGCATCTTCTGCCCTGCCCTCTGCAGACCGTCTTCCACTCGCTAGAAAATCCTCACTTTTCTCTGAAATCGCCATCTGCTTTCAAACCCCTTTTATTCTTCTTGCAAGGTTCAGAACAAATATATTCATCTAGACGCCACACAGCCAGCAACGCAGAAACGATTGCTGCACAGAATCTTAACCGTAGCACCTTCTAAATATTATTATACCATAAATATTCGGTATTATAGCACTAATATTGAGAGTGTCCGCCATTAGAACATTTGGTTCCATGGATCCTCAGACATGGAGTGTTTTTCCATAAGCATCTTCTGGGTGTATGTGTGTGCACGCACACTTGTGTGTGACTGAGGGGTGGGAGTGGATCAGGGCAGAGGATACCAGTGATGCTTCTTAAATCATATCTCAATCTTAATAAGAGGTGTAATCTCTATTTTTATATTGATTGTGTTAGTCAAGCAAATAGCAAAGCTTTCTCATTACCTGGATGATCAGTATTTTCCAGGGGGAATGGGGGACCTAAGAATGTGACCTTTTAGATACTGGGATGTCTTATCACACGTGACTTTCCCCTTTCTGCCCTTCACGCTGTTTTAGCAAAAATATACTTGATAACACATAAGAAAAAAATTTCTTTTACACATTTGGCAGAATGATGGGAAAAGGGTGGAGAGTTTTATATTTTTCAAAGAATTCAATTACGTTGGAAAGACTATTGTTGTAGTAAGTGTATGCTAATTTTAGAAACATTTTTTTTCTGATGAGTTCATCTCTGCTTTGTTTTTGTAGACTTTCTGGATGTTCTGGCAGTGCTGGAAAACACAAGCGCAGAGCCAGAGCCTCCCAAACGTGTGAAAGTTAGGCACAGGGTAGGAAGGGTGCTCTGGCGCCCTGTGCAGTGAACGTCCAAGCACCACGTGACCAGCTATCTGAACTCGGGCATACGGCACTGGGGCTACTGCAAAATTTATTTTGGGTGTAGAAAGTCCTTTGGCAAATTTTTTTCTTAAAGTCTATGAAATGGACTTTTTTGGGAAAAAGTGTCAGGAAGAGTTTGGAAGGAGGGACTAAGGCCCTGGACTTGGACTGTTTGTGTCACTTTATATTTATTGGTGCACATCTGGCCTCAGTTGGCCCAGAAAACATCCTCCCGGGGGAGGAAGCTGTCCCTCACAACCCTGACAAGCGCTGCCTTCATGGCAGCATCTGAAAATCCTTCAACACCACCTACTTACATTTAGGTGGGATTTAGACTCACTCTTTCTTTTTAAATTCTTTTTTTTTATTGAGTTATAGTCAGTTTACAATGTTGTGTCAGTTTCCAGTGTAGAGCACACTTTTTCATTTATACATGAACATGCATATATTCATTGCTGTATTCTTTTTCGCTGTGAGCTACCACGAGGTCCTGTATATATTTCCCTGTGCTACACAGAATAATCTTGTTTATCTATTCTACATATGCCTGTCAGTATCTACAAACTTTGAACTCCCAGTCTGTCCCTTCCCACCCCTCTCCCCGCTGGCAATCACAAGTTTGTATTCTGTGTCTATGATGGACTCACTCCTTCTTGAAGCATCTTTGGATGCTGCATAAACAGAAAAGCGGAATTCTAACAGCTTAAAGAACTAGTGTCTGCCTACAGCACTGATAGAGGTTGGGTATAAAAAATCTTAATAGAATCTGCAGTGTATTCATCCAGTCTCTTCTCAGTGCAGACCGCTCCCTGCCCCTGCTAGCCCAACAGCAGGCATGTCTGTGGCTGTGGCAGTCGGCAAAGATGGAAACCAGAGAACACAGGTCAAGGGCAGGGGGGCTACAGTGCCCCTCCCTTCCCTCAACCACACACACACACACAAACACCCCCGTATAGATTGTGTTTTGAAGCAAGAATATATATTCAGCTGTCTTGCCCCTGGTGCTACACTGCTAGTTAAGACCCTGTGCGGGTTAAAGAAAAAAGAAAAAGAACATATATTGACAACGTGCTGGAGTTACACCTGGGATTTCCTCATCTGTGATCTATTTAAATCTCATAAGAGGTTAATATTACCCGCATCTCAACTCAAAAGGAAACAAAAGATTCTTTCCACAAGCCAGACAACCTGTAAGAAAATGGACTGACTCAAATGTTTGGCTCAGTAATAACTGTTGAGCTCACAACTGGTAAGCATCCTACCCCATATCACAAAAGGAAGGTTGAATTCTGACCTACAGTGTGTTTTGGTGTTGACGTCGCCGCCAGTGATGAGAGGAACAGCTGGCAGGCATGCAAAGGTTTGGGATGCACAAGAAAGTCTCCTCAGGGAGCTCAATGAAAGGCACAGTGAAAGGTACCAGGTCAGTTACAAGTTCCCTGCTCTCAATGGCCACTGACATTCTAATAAAGCCTTAGTTCTGTAGGATTTCTGCCAAGAGGAGAAATGCCGAGAGCCAGCCACTCCAGTCTTAGAGATCTTGCTTGGGATGAGAGTGGGCACTGGGATAGAATTCACCTCTCAAGGCACGGCTGGCATGGGTTGACAGCAGGGTTACTTTAGTTCGAGGCTGACCCTGGTAAGAGGAAATCTGATCACTTATTTAAGAATCTTCTTTCCTTCCCCTTTGGATACAAACTGGCTTTTTCTGAAAAACAAATAGCTGGAAAGATCTCATTGATGTTTCTGCTCTACACAGTCACTAACGCACATGTTAATTTATTTCAGTCATGTGTTTAAAAAGCATCTTCAAGGGAAGGCTCTGTGCTAGGAATTTTGGAGGCAGACTTTGACTTCAAGAGTGTTCATTTTTCACATAGAGAGAGAAGGCATCTACACATATTAAATTCTGGTAAGTGACAGTGGTCAGAAGAAAAGTTATGGAGGTTTATTCCTGGACATATGTGTTAGGTGGTTAGATAAGTGGGGGGCACCGGGCAGATAGATGGAGGGGACAGAGGGTGGTCCAGAAGATGGTGTTATGCTGTCTCCAACATAAAGGGGCTTTACTTCCTCTAAATGAGTGCCAGCAAGAAACCAGTTAGAGCCTGACAGCCACAACTGCTCGGCAGCAAGAAGGACCTAACTGGACATGACTCAGTGCTCATTGTAAAATAATCAGCAGTGAGTTTAGGCTCCCCCATGGGTTTTCTGTGTGCATGATGGGCAAAGGGGCCAAGCATGACTCAGCATTCCAGGGACAAGAGCCATCAGTGGGTCAAAAGACCCCCTGTAGGCAAGGGTACAAGAGAAAGGGCGGACAAAGACCACTGCTCTTCCTCCCTTGGGTCGGCCCACCGCCCATTCTTGGAGGTGTAGTCTCCCTTTTCTAAATAAATCCTTTAAGATCTTTTGCTACAAAATGGACTCCATCTCCCACGTGTAATCTTATCTTTCAGGTAAGACAAGGACCGGGGGACTTTCCGCTTTTCCTTTTGGGGTTACATATGTATTCATTCAGCAATATTGACTGGCCCCTCCGCTATGGGACATGGCAGTAACCAAGGCTGGCCTGCTCGCTAAGCTCCGATTCTAGTGGAAGGAGACAGATGATGAAAGCCTGAAAACTTTTTATGTATATTTCATCTCACGAGTGCAATGAAAAAAACAGAGATGGTTGGGAGAGTCCGGAAGCACAGAGCGCTACCTGATAAGGGTGGTTGGGGGCCTTCTCCGAGCTTGGTGCTGACTGCACAGAGCTGGGGGGGGAGGGACCGTGAGTAGGTGGGACGGGCAAAAGTGAAAAGTCAGAGAAAGTGGCTTCAGGCAGGAAAATGTTGGCATGTTTCAGGAACAGAGACAGACTGTGGCTTGAGCACAGGGAATAAAGGAGAAAGTAAAGGCAAATGAGGTTTGCAGTGGAAGATGGAGACAACTAACATGGGGCCCCATGGACCACGGGAACGCGTCTCAACAAGGACAGATGTTTTGGTAGCGGATACAGATGTGTCGTCTCTGTAGGGAAGGGGAGGCTTGGTCCCTGAGTTTTGCGAGAGTAGCCAGATACACTGCAAGAGCTGCAATTAACTGAGAAGATTAGAATGGTAAGGACTGCTCAGCTTTCAGGTGATAAAATTGCTAACACAACATTTAAAAACACTAGGGAAAAAAAGGGTTTCAGACTAGAAGTGACTGCTTTGGCTTTACTTTTCAGCTTTTTTTTTTTTTAAACATTTTTATTGATTTATAATCATTTTACAATGTTGTGTCAAATGCCAGTGTAGAGCACATATGTATATTCATTGTCACTTTTTCTCTGTGAGCTACCGTAAGATCTTGTGTCTATTTCCCTGTGCTATACAGTATAATCTTGTTTTCAACGTATTTAATGTCTGCTTTCATAGCATAGTATATGCAGAGCATTCTAGAAGAGGTATTTATTCATCTGGGTTTGGAAGGATGCCTGCGATTTGAAGATGAGAAGGGGCTGGGGCAAGAGGAAGGAGTATCGTGAGTGTGATCTCAGGTACCTTGGAGAGCCCAGCTTGCACCACTGACTTCACACAATAATGAATACTGCTGCCTTAAAAGCATTCAGATTTGGACAATAAATTAGATGGTCCTTAACCACCAATAATAAGATGATCCTAATCACCCGCAAAGGCATGGAGGCCGGAAACCACGTCCTTGGGTCAGGAACAGCAAAAGTGCCTGGCAAGGTTCTGGAGGCAGGTGTCAAGGAGGGCGGAGTGACCTGATACAGGAGACGGAGGATGGAGTGGAGCGTGAGGCCCCATGGTCGTGCCTGGGGAACTGGGCTTTAATTCTCTAATCTAGGGAGGGCTATCTGGGGACTGTCACATTAGTTAGCACCAGGTTTTGGAGGAAAAAAATTCAGCAGGCAGTTTATGAAATGCTGTTATCAGCCTGGTTTTAAGTTGACTCACCATCTTTCTCCCCAGAAATTCTCTATCTGCAAATAGATGGTTGTCTTCAATTCATGTCAGGTTTTTTAACTCTCATATTACATGGGGCTTCATAAACTGCTTTATTTAAAATAAAATGGTTTGTGGGAGATACATTAGTCTGTAAATATAAAGACTCCCATCAGTGCATGCTAGCTTGATATACTATAGGTCATCTAGTAAGGTGGGTTAAAAAATAAAGGAGACAAAGAAATTGAGCACAGATGTAATTAGCTCTGGAGATAACAACCTCACAATTGGCTGTGTAAGCAAACTTTTAAAGATCACGTTTAAAAGCGATACTATCATGTTTTATCCATTTATAGGGCCAATGATAAAAATGTTTTAATGCTTTATAAAAGGGTATCTGTCATTTGGGATAAAATTCCCAATCAGAGCATCATATAGAAATTCAAAAAACGTTAGATCAAAAATAACGTACATGAGAATGAAAACGATGCACTAAGGGAAGCTTTTAGGTGACCCAAACATTGTCTGCGTAAGATACTGACAGCAAGAATCTGATAAAAACATCAAATGTGTGAAATAAGTAGGAAATATGTCTGTATCAAATTTAATATCTGTCTATTTTAAGGTATATTCTTAAGATATATTCTTAAATGTTTTTACAATTAAGTTTACTAAGAACCCTTTTTTATTAACCCCTGGAGATTTGTATTAGAAAATTAAGTATTCACTTTATGTTTTGAATTGTATTATATCAAGGAATGGTTAGGAAACATGGAAATGCTTTCCCTCGGAAGCAGCAGCTTATTCCAACTCAGGGAATCCCATTTCTTCAAAGGTTCTCTAAATCAAGTTGAAAGCTTGAACTTTAAACTTCTACCTACTGCTACTTTTGCTCCCTTGAGTCACACAGGACTTTAGCATCTCTTCATTAGGCTAGCTTTTCAATTACTAAATAAACACACATGTATTTTTAAGCTTAAGCACTTCCACTATTTGCTTTCTGAATTAAACTATGTTTTTGCACCTGTCACTATCCTGGACTCTCATTCTGATGTACTCTAGGATGCTAATATTCCTCCTAATGGGTAGCTTTTAAAACTGTTCACATTTTTTAAAGTATTGTTTTATCACAGTGGAAGGAAAATAATTATCATCCTATTGGTTCTGGGTGAAAAAGTATGTAAATACCAGATTAGGTAGGTAGTCCTACCCTTGGCTCCTCTGTAACTTGTCATCAGCAGAGACATCATGCATTGCTGAATGCTCGTGAGTAACATCAGTGATATTCTGAAATTAGCTGTTAACATTTTTAATCGAAAGACTCAAATACAGCCCATTATTCAAGTTTATCTTCACCTGTTTGTCCCGAACATTCTGCTCTAAGTTCTCTCTCATGCAAATTTGCTGAGAAAGATATTGACATTCCCATCTCAGTCCACTGATAAGATTGTCTTCCCTCAATTTGGGATTTCTTCCAGTTTAACACCAGTCCATTAATTGAGCACACTGAGGGTTCAACTAGCTATGAACCATCCTCATCCTCAACAAAGCCCTTTAAGGTATGACGAGAGCATCGCTGATTCTGGAGAATGTTCTCGCAAGGTCTTCTCCCAACTAACTCCCAGCCCGGGTGATCTGTTCCGAAGAGGAGCAGAGCTCCTCATGGAGACAAGCTCAGTATTACAGAGGAGACAGATCCCAGGAGCACCATCAGAAACCACTAATTGTTCCAAAACAAGTCTAAGAAGAACGATCTGGTCACAGAAGCTGGGGCCCCAAATCAGCTAGAGTCAAAATGTCCGGTTTGCTAACGTTTGACAGAGTAACAGTTCGCAGATACAGTGATCATGATTAATTTTAAAACTGAGTTATGGATATAAATTAACATTAAAAAGTTTATTGTGCATACAGTGGTACTAGAAAAAATATATGTTTTCTCTTCAACATATTCAGTGAAATTCAAAGCCTTCATGGGAGAGACTCATTGAAAACTTCAAAGCATTCTGAAAGACCATGAGTGAAATAACAAGCCATTAAGGCAGCTTAATTAAGGCAGTTTTAAAGAGTGAGAAGCAACTGAATTAATTCAGTGAGTGACTACTTCCGTCACCCATTTTGTAGTCATATGTCATTGACAACTTTTACCCACAATGCATTGCTATTTCTTCCACTCCTGAAAGATTCTAGTCTAAAGTTTCTGGAAGGCATCCAGTTCCTCTGTGAAAGTAGACTATTTTTGGCCGTGAAATCTATAGTTTTGTTTTAAAGATATTAAATTTCTTCTCTATCTTATGAACAAAACCAAATTGGCCAAACGTGCCAAATTTGACAGAAATTTCCTTCCCAGAATGGAAAACAAATTTCTATTGTCTTTTATTATTATTATATTTTTGAGATCATTGTATAAACACAAGTTAGATTTCTAGAAGTTCCGGAAAACACTGTTTTGGTCTTCTTTTCTAGCATAATTTTAATATATTAGGTTTCTGTGTTTTCACTTTCGTGCTTTCCAAATTAAACAGGCTACCTTGATTATAAAACAATAGTAATAATAAAAATTTAGGTCCACTTGAAATTGACCTGCAGACTACAGGATAACATGGAGCCCTCTTTCCTCCTCTTGAACTTTCCCACTACAAATCCACCGCAAAATCCTCCCAGGTGCTGTATGATCATCTAAGTGTAACCACATATATATACATGCATGCACATATTTTTAACTGTATCTAACCAGCTTTAGGCTTAGTCATATTTTAAAAATCTGTGTTTCTTTGACTACATCTTCTCATCTATTTTGTTCCTTAACTTTTTGCATTTATGCATTTTTACTGACTAAAATTCTTTCTTGCACTAAGACTAATTATAGATCAATTTGAAAGTGTTCCAAGAAGGTTTTGGTAACACTAGAACAAACTGAATTTTAAAGCCAGTTAAAAACAATTTTACCTATAAAATCACGGAAAGCTATATTTTCTTTTTAGAGGTTTTTTTCTTTTTCCCTGCTCATTGAACTCACTATGGTATCTATTTGACAAAAACTTTGTATCAATAAAATAAAAAAATCAATCTTCATTATTCAGAGCAAAAACAAAATTAAAGATTACATGTTCCTTATTATTATGGTGGAAATCAAACAACATTTAATAACTGTTTTCTCATAAATAACAAAGACAAAAACAAGATAAACACCAATAAGACTATAGCTGAGCATAACTATAAGTTGCAATAGGGGTAAAATGCAAATAAAAGCTAGAAAAATTAAAGTATCTAAAAAGAAAGCAGTTGTTAATTCTCACTAAAATATGTTTTATGATTATAAGTCTCATGATCATTTTGTTCAATATGTATCTAGTCACTGTGTAGCATGGCTTCTGTGCAAATTAATACTGTACACTATTTTTTAATCAGTAAACACATCATTTGGACCTAATGACTTGGTCTAGAAAGGTTACATTGATAGCAAATGTGTTTGCAAAATGAGATATGCAACTTTGAAAGTCCATTTTTATAGGCATAAATCCTGAATGTTAAGAATTAAAAATTGAAAAAAAGCACTGTGCCATTTTTTAAAAGTAGCAGAACTTACAGATCTAAGATTAAAGACATAACAAATCTTAAGATTTAGTAAGATTTAAAATAAAAAAATAAGAAAACCAATTTAGTCTTGTATTTTTTGGTTTATTAAACTGACCATTAGTTTAGCAAACTGTAATAAATGATATCAACTTATTGGGTTTCAACTGACACTTTAAAAAGTGTAACAGAATGAAATACGATAGAATAAGAATATCAAAGAGCATGCCATATAGTAAGGTCTGACAAGGTAAAAAGAACACACACACATGCACCCCCCCTAGTAAGTATCATTTTATAGAACTTTTTTTTTGATTTCATATTATTGTATTAGTTTCCTATTGGGGCTGTAACACATTACCACAAACATAGTGGCTTAAAACGATACAGATTTATTCTCTTACGGTTCTTGAGGCCAGAAGTCTAAATCAACGTGTCAGCGCGGCTGTGTTCCTTCTGGAGACCTCAGGGGGGACATGTTTTCCTGCCTTTTCCAGGTTTTAGAGGCGGCTTACATTTCTTCACTTGGATTTGCTTCTTCCAACTTTAAAACATATCACTCCAACCTCTGATTCCATCTCCACACTCACTTTTTCTAACTCAGAACCCCCAACCTTCCCATTACAAGGTCCCTGGTGGTTCCCCTGGGCCCTGGCATATCCTCTCCATCTGAAACCCTTCACTACATCTGCAAAGTCTGCTTCAAAATGTAAGGTAATGTCCATGTTGCTGCAAATGGCATTATGTTTTGTTTTGTTTTTTAAATGGCTGAATGATGTCATTCCAAGCCAGAAAGAGAAAGAAAAATACAATATGATATCACTCATATGTGGAATCTAAAAAAATATATATAAAAGAAGACAAATGAACATAAATATAAAACAGAAACAGACTCACAGACATAGAATACAAACTTGTGATTGCCAGGGGGGAGCGGGGTGGGAAGGGACAGACTGGGAGTTCAAGATTTGTAGATACTGACAGGTATACATAGAATAGATAAGTTTACACTGTATAGCACAGGGAAATATATACAAGATCTTGTGGTAGCTCACGGTGGAAAAGAATATGAAAATGAATATATATATATTCATGTATGACTGAAGAATTGTGCTGTACACCACAAATTGACACAACATTGTAAACTGACTATAACTCAGTAAAAAAGTAAAAAAAAATTTTTAATGTAAGGTAACATCTTTACAGGTTCTGAGATTAAGATATGGCCATCTTTGGGAGGCGTTATTCAGCCTATCACAAGTTGTGTGTGTGTGTGTGTGTGTGCGCGCGTGTGTGTGGGTCCACACACACGCGCGCACACACTGAATACTGATGTAAAATACTTCTTACTATGAGTTCTGGCTTAAAAAAAATCAGGAGCACTCATTTAGACCCAGTGACAGGCAGATACAAAGCAAAAGTGCTACCATTTCCCCAGAGTAAACATCATTAGCTGATCATAATTTTTTTTCTACTGAGCTCAAATGCGACCTCAGAATCCTTCTCAACACAGATGTCAACAAAGCATTTGACCAGATTTGAAATGTAAGCGCAAAACATTTTTTACCATTCCCCATAATTACACTATTGTTAAAAGACTGAGCACCAATGGACTTCAGATTTAAACAGAAAGGCAACTTATTACAAACTCGATATTGAAAAATGTAATGATAAATGATTATAAATCAATAAAAAAAGTTTAAGAAAAAGAATGTAATGATAGGAAAGGAAGATAAAAGCATCAAATCAAGCATCGTACAGACTTACAAAATTTAAACAGTGTCCTTGTAAAAGGACAAACACCGGATGATTCAAGACTGAGAAAGCATGGTCTTTCAACAGTAAAAACAAAAGTAAATTTGGCTGTTCTGAAAAGCTGGTACTGTCAAGTCTGTCTAAAATTCAGCAGAAGCGTATTCAATTGACATACAAATACATAATTTTCTAAAAAAGGAAAAAAGGTCACAGGGAATACTGGCAGGAAAAGCAGCACCATTTATGCATGAGAATGATACATGGTGTTTGAGAAACAAACCCTTTTGGCCCCAGTCTGAATATTACTGGAATCGTTTATTGCATTTTGGTCACCGTACTTGAGAAGGAAAATTAGATGGTCAGTGAAATGTAAAACTTGATGAGCACCTCAGGGGCAAAGTCCTTAAAGAGCATGCAAACTAGGCTTCAGCCTAATTAGTGGGGTTAACGGGTCAGCTATCTCTGAGTTAAAGTTTAAAAAACCATCAAATATGTCGCAAGTTTCAGCGACGCAGATAACGCACTATTCTCTAGGAATGAAGGGTCACTGAGGAAATGTGCATCTGAAGCTGAGGATGTGGACTTGAAGGTCTTCCAATCACTGTTTTTAATACACTGGGACTCCTCTTACTGGGACACTATGGCTAGAAACACTGAGTATATTAGAAAAAAGTTAATTACATTTCAAAATAGCAGGTACTTTTGAGAGACTGCTACAAGAAGGCAAACCTGAACTTACCCAGAGTGGAAAAAAAGTATAGAAAACCGAGATTCACCAGAGTAACAACAAAGCAGACTTCCATGATAGTAGCACAGACCAGAGTCTTAATAAAATTAAATTTTGGTAAATACCTTCACTTCCGAATATTAATGCCAGTCACTCATAGACTCAGCTCACATTACTGTTAAAACTTGTTGAATGCCTATGGAATAGTTTGGCCTTTCCATGAAACATGACCGTCGAGAACTGTGCAGACGTTAATGACAAATAAAGATGAACGAAAACGATGCCAGGGTCAACAAATCTCAGAGGTGAAAAGCTTTTGGACTGCTGTCTCAGCTTTCTTTGTGCTTACTACTAACACATCTATTTCATCCTTAGGTTGAAGAGAAATGGATTCTCTGGCACCGCCCTTACGGAAAGAAAGTTACTTGAGAAGTTACTTGAAAGTAGCAAGAGATCACGGCAAAGCAGAACAAAGAGAAAGTTACGTTTTAGCAACATGCCACTGTGCCAGCCTAGATGAAGCACGGGGGTGCGCGCTCCCGGAGCTCTGAGCTCTGCAAGACGTTCACCAAAGAGCGCAGGTGCCTTGAGTACCTAGAGAGTGAGGACTATGGAAAATGTTTATTTTTGCTGCTAAGTTGCCTTTATTAGCATAAGAAGCATAATCACGACAGTGATTTTTTTTTTTAATTTAACTGAAGACGTTCGATATTTTTCTTCATGAGTCCCCCAATTTTTCTTTTTTGAAATTGAAGGAGAGTCAATTTATGATTTATTTTTATTCAAAAAAATTCTTAAAACAAATTTTCTATTATTAAAGATGGATCATGTGTAAAAGGAGACGATTCTATCATATGTGAATGCTTTTCTTGGTACACTGCTATTACTAGAAATAATGAATAAAATAAGAGTTAAGATTTTTTAAGAATTGGATAGGGATTGCATTAAATCTGTAGATTGCCTTGGGCAGTGTGACCATTTTAACAATATTGATTCTTCCAACCCAAGAGCATGGGATATCTTTCCATTTTTTAAAGTCTTCTTTAATTTCCTTCATCAATGGTTTATAGTTTTCTGTGTATAATTCTTTCACCTCCTTGGTTAGATTTATTCCCAGATATTTTATTACTTTGGGTGCTATTTTAAAGGGGATTGTTTCTTTACTTTCTTCTTCTGTTGATTTATCGTTAGTGTAAAGAAATGCAACTGATTTTTGAACGTTAATTTTGTAACCTGCTACCTTGCTGAATTCTTCAATCAGCTCTAGTAGCTTTTGTGTGGACCTTTTAGGGTTTTCTATACATAGTAACATGTCATCAGCATATAATGACACTTTTACCTCTTCTTTTCCAATTTGGGTCCCTTTTATTTCTTTCTCTTGCCTGACTGCTGTGGCTAGGACTTCCAGGACTATGTTGAATAGGAGTGGTGATAGTGGGCATCTTTGTCTTGTCCCAGATTTTAGCGGGAAGCTTTTGAGTTTTTCACCATTGAGTACTATGCTGGCTGTAGGTTTGTCATATATAGCTTTTATTATGTTGAGATATGTTCCCTCTATACCCACTTTGGCGAGAGTTTTTATCATAAATGGGTGTTGAATTTTATCAAATGCTTTTTCTGCATCGATGGAGATGATCATGTGGTTTTTGTCCTTTCTCTTGTTGATGTGATGTA
The DNA here is from genome assembly GCF_036321535.1 of Camelus dromedarius. Classification (NCBI taxonomy): domain Eukaryota; kingdom Metazoa; phylum Chordata; class Mammalia; order Artiodactyla; family Camelidae; genus Camelus; species Camelus dromedarius. Next base: position 38,852,340 of record NC_087454.1, on the reverse strand, counting down.
TTACACTGATTGATTTGCATATGTTGAACCAGCCTTGTGTCCCTGGGATGAACCCCACTTGGTCATGATGTATAATCTTTTTTATGTGTTGTTGGATTCTATTTGCTAAAATTTTGGTGAGGATTTTGGCTATCCAATTACCCAGGACATATTTCACAGAACTAGAAAAAGTCATAATAAAATTCATATGGAACCATCAAAGACCTAGAATTGCCAAAGCATTACTGAAGAGAAAGAAAGAGGCTGGAGGAATAACTCTCCCAGACTTCAGACAATACTATAGAGCTACAGTCATCAAGACAGCATGGTATTGGTACCAAAACAGACATATAGACCAATGGAACAGAATAGAGAGCCCAGAAATGAACCCACAAACTTTTGGTCAACTCATCTTTGACAAAGGAGGCAAGAATATACATTGGAATAAAGACAGTCTCTTCAGCAAATGGTGTGGGGAAAACTGGACAGCAGCATGTAAAACAGTGAAGCTAGAACACTCCCTTACACCATATACAAAAATCAACTCCAAATGGATTAAAGACTTAAACATAAGACAAGATACAATAAACCTCCTAGAGGAAAACATAGGCAAAACATTATCTGACATCCATTTAAAAATTTTTCTCCTAGAAGAAATAAAAGCAAGAATAAACAAATGGGACCTAATGAAACTTACAAGCTTCTGCACAGCAAAGGAAACCAGAAATAAAACAAGAAGAAAACCTACGGAATGGGAGAAAATTTTTGCAAGTGAAACCGACAAAGGCTTGATCTCCAGAATATATAAGCGGCTCATACGACTCAATAAGAAAAAAATAAACAACCCAATCCAAAAATGGGCAGAAGGCCTAAACAAGCAATTCTCCAAGGAAGACATACAAATGATCAAAAAGCACATGAAAAAATGCTCAATATCACTAATTATCAGAGAAATGCAAATCAAAACTACAATGAGGAATCACCTCACACCAGTCAGAATGGCCATCATTCAAAAATCCACAAATGACAAATGCTGGAGAGGCTGTGGAGAAAGGGGAACCCTCCTACACTGCTGGTGGGAATGCAGTTTGGTGCAGCCACTATGGAAAACAGTGTGGAGATTCCTCAAAAGACTAGGAATAGACTTACCATATGACCCAGGAATCCCACTCCTGGGCTTGTATCCAGAAGGAAATCTACTTCAGGATGACACCTGCACCCCAATGTTCATAGCAGCACTATTTACAATAGCCAAAACATGGAAACAGCCTAAATGTCCATCAACAGGTGACTGGATAAAGAAGAGGTGGTATATTTATACAATGGAATACTACTCAGCCATAAAAACCGACAACATAATGCCATTTGCAGCAACATGGATGCTCCTGGAGAATGTCATTCTAAGTGAAGTAAGCCAGAAAGAGAAAGAAAAATACCATATGAGATCGCTCATATGTAGAATCTAAAAAACAAAAACAAAAACAAACAAACAAACAAAAATAAAGCATAAATACAGGACAGAAATAGACTCACAGACAGAGAATACAGACTTGTGGTTACCAGGGGGGTGGAGGGTGGGAAGGGATAGACTGGGATTTCAAAATTGTAGAATAGACTACACTGTATAGCACAGGGAAATATACACAAAATGTTATGATAACTCACAGAGAAAAAAATGTGACAATGAGTGTGTCATGAATAACTGAAAAATTGTGCTGAACACTGGAATTTGACACAACATTGTAAAATCATTATAAATCAATAAAAAATGTTAAAAAAAAAAGAAAAAGAAATAATGGTAAAACCACAAAAAATAAAAAAGAAAAGAAAGCTGTGATTCACATGCAAAAAAAAAAAAAGATTTTTTAAGAAAACTATTTGTTATTCAGTTGGCACTGGGGAAGTTATCCGGTAAAAATGTGTCTTCAAATCTACTAATTAAATATCATAAATATCTGTCTTTTCTGTCAGTTCTGTCTATAGTAATTATGATAATAAAAAGAGTTATAAAATTAGTTTCATCTAATTTCCTTTTTTATATAAAAACATCTAGTAAATACTATATCTATTGTTTTGCTTTGAAATAACTCTGAAAATTTAAATAGTAATATGTAATTTACATTCAAAATATATTATATATAATGTATAATGTAAAATCACTAAAATTATTTTAAAATTGTACTGATTCAATAAAAATTACAAAGAAGGGAATATAAATTGCCATTATAAAAGCCTCGTTTAATTTATGTTCTTTTGTGTGATTATATTTTAGACAGACACAAAGAAAATACAGTATAAGTAAAATTTTTTATAATTTAATTTTCCCATTAGTTTTTATAGCCTATATATTAAATTAAAATATGAGATTCTATAACATAATTTTAAGATAACTTATGTAAGAGAAAAAATTGAGACAATTGAAATGTCATCATTCCTACATTCAAACAAAACCATTTCGGGAATTTAGTATATTTACTACTACTTCCTACTGTAAAAGTTTTCATAGATAAATCTAATATATATAAAATCTCATCTCTTTCTTTTTGGCTAAATTACACATGTTTTCCACTGTTGTTCTAACTTATTTTCTTTGTATATAGTCATACTTTAAATTAAGACAAGGATCATATCTTATAACACTGTCTCTCAGTGGTGGTTTCCTCCAAATATTTGTGAATTTAAAAAGTATCAAATATATTAAAATGTAAAGACAATAACAATAGAACAAAATCATGTTAAGAAAGAAATCCCCCAATCTAGAAGGAATTAACAAAATTAAAAATAAATACATAATGTGCTAAAACCCTTGGTAGTTTTACTAGGTCACTAGTCCTCCTATCCAGCATATTATCAATTTAAATAGTCTTTGGATGTTAGAAATTTGCTTACTTTCATGATATAAAGGATGACATACTAATTGCACATAAAATTCCACCCTGGAGAGACTAATGTCCCCAGATGTTGTCAGTGAATAAAATAGTAGTCATCCCGGCAGGTTCACTGAGCTAATGTGTGGATTTACTAGTACTGATTGTTTGTAATACAGCATCTTAGCACTAGCTCTATTCCCCTCTGACCTGACCTCTCTATAAAAATTATATTAATTTTTTCATCAATAAGAAAAGCACAACTTACTAAATGTTGATTGAATTAATGCTGGCTGACGCACTTTAATTTACAATTATTGTAATATGTAGCATGTGTTAGTAGCAGAGTATATCACTGTTTCTTCCTACAGTATCACCCTATTGTATTTTTTAAGTCAAATCAACATTACCAAAGTAGAATTATTATGAATGCCAGACAAAATAGAGCTACTTCCATCACAATTAATAAAATTTGTATCCACATAGATGGATTTTATACAGCGGAAGAAGGGGGAAAAATCATTTATCCAATTAAAATTTAATTCTTGTTAGATAAACCAAAATAATTGGAGTAGAAAATCTTCACATCCATGGTTGAAAATTGTGTCTGTCTTTTTCTTTAGTTTAGGCAAAGGCAAAACACATTTTCAAAATTCACTTAAGAAATCTGAATATCTGATTACAGCTTCTTAATGTTATTGGTGCAGAAATTTGACATTAATGGGGATTCATCAGCAGGGTAATGTCTGCAAATACTGCAAATTGTTTTCAATCCACTCATCTTCCTAGTTAACAAAGTAACTTCTTTAAAAAAGGCTACATCAATGAAGAGAATCAATTATATATGCAAATATAACTTCAAACGTTGACATTATTGTTATTATTAATCTTTTCATTTGTATCACTATTTCTACTCCTACTGACATCATTTTGAAGCCACTACAATACTCTATACTTTTTATAAATGGAACATTAAAATTTACTTCTACTATGAAAAAATAAAACCAAATTATCCCAATATGCTTTAGCAATATAAAGGATTAGATATTTTGAAGACCTGCCTCCCTAAAATATGAATTTTCTTCATAGATAGGACAACAGGCATAATTTTCAATACGTTTATGTGCTTAGTTAAAAAAAAACAAAACAGGAAAATCCTTTAATTACCAAAAATTAAATTCAATTAAATATTAATAACAAAGAAACAAGTTATTGCAAGTGAGTTTGAAAAAAATAGAAACAACTGTTTTTAGATCTCAAAATTATTCATAAAGAATCTAAAGTAACTATATTTTGCAATGCTTTAAATATAAAATATAAAAGAAAAGGAAAACCATAGATACAGAAAAAATGATGATAAGGCAGATATAAAAATCACAAAATAGAACTTTTAGAAATAACAAAATAAAATTGATAAAGTTTAACTCAACTGATAATCTAAAGATGAGATACAGCTTAAGAGATAAACTAGAATACTGAAGAAATTAACCCAAATGCAGTGCAGAGATACAAGGAGATGAAAAATAGAAGAGCTTTTCATCAGAGCTGCAGTTTGAAGGGCAGGCTTTCAATGAAACACACCTTTAAATGCTGACTTCCTGAGACCTGAGAGGCGGAGCACCTTTTCTGCTCTCCTTCTCCTCCGCTTGAGTGCCAGCATCTCTGGGAGGGAGCTATTATACATGTCTGGAGCCCCAGTTTTTATGTCTGGTGCGTGGTTTCTGAAGCTGATTCTCAGGGAATACTCCCTTGATTGCCAGGCTCTAATGACCAGGGGTCCTTGTGTTCTTGGGTCCCTTGGGACTATAACAGTTAGAGGACAGTTCCTGGCTGGCTGCCACCCCAGGGCACTGCACAGACAGCAGCCTGAACTACACCCCCAGCCTTTCTGTGAAAGGCCAACTTGCTTTCCTGGAGTTTCAGCCTGAGGGCCAGGCTTCAGGTTTAACACACATCTACGGGGTTCCCTCAAGAAACACAGACTGGAGGATGCCATCTTTCCACTGTCCCGCTGCCTCACTACAGCTAACTGGTAACCTCCAAAAAAGGAGCTTACACACTTGTCTACAGCCCCAAGTTTAGCAACTGCCACTCAGGGGATACCAAATATTTGTATACTTTTAAAGCTGCTGCCTGAGGTCTGGCTTCCAATCAGCCTAAATCTAGGTGCTGACTGAGATCCCTTTGGGACACTGACTGTCTTGGCATAACCTAAACTGATGGTAGCTATTAAAAATAAAATAGGCTTCTTGGATAATCACATCAGGTTGACAGACAACAGGGAGCCAAGGCAGGGTAGAATGATAGGGTTCATATTCTGCACAAGGTCAATCCTACAAGCCTAGAGAGGTGACTGTTTCATTTAATGCATAAAAACAAACACAGGAAGTCAAGAAAAATAAAGAGAAATAGGTTCCAAATGAAAGAACACAATAAAACTTCAGACAAAGAGCCTTAGTGAAATGGAGATATATAATTTACCTGATAAAATGTTAAAATGATCATAAAGATGCTCACTGAAATGGAAAGAAGAATGGATAAACACAGTGAGAACTTTAACAAGCAGATTACACAGTACAAGAAAGTAGCAAATGTGAAGTCACAGAGCTAAAGCATAAAATAACTAAACTGAAAAATACACTAGAGGAGTTGACAGAAGATTCGATGAAGCAGAAGGAAAAATCAGGGCAGAAGAACTCACCAAATTAGAGCACCAAAAAGAAAAAAAAAATGTTTTTTAAAAAGTGAAGATAACTTAAGAGACTTATGGAACAATATCAGGTGGACTAACATTTGCATTATAGGAGCTCTATAAGGAGAGGAGAGAGGAGGGCAGAAAACTTATTTGAAGAAATAATGTCTGAAAACTTCCCTAAACTGGGGAAGGAAACAGATATTCAGATCCAGGAAGCCCAGAGTCCCAAACAAGATGAATCCAAACAGGTCCACATCAAGACACATCAAAATGTCAAAAGTTAAAGACAAGAAGAAGAATCTTTAAAAGTGGCAAGAGAAAAACACCTTGTCTTTTTCTGTACAAGGGAGCCCCCATAGTACTACCAGCAGATTTTTCAGCAAAAGCTTTGCAAAGCAGAGGGAGTGGCATGATATACTCAAAGTGCTAACAGAAAAAAAAAAAAAATCTTCCAACCAAAAAATACTCCACCTGACAAAATTATTCAGAATTGAAGGAAAGATAGTTTTCCAGAAAAGTAAAACCTAAAGTAGTACATCTTCATTAAACTGGCCTTACAAGAAATATTAAGGAAACTGTTTTAAGTTGAAAAGGGGCTAAAAGAAAACAAGGAGACACATGAAAGTATAAATCCCACTGATAAAGGTAAATATATAGTAAAAATAGTGGATGAATCATTTACAGAGCCAGGACAAAGGTTAAAAAACAGAAGTAGTAAAATAATTGTAACTACAATAAATAAGTTAAAAGGTACATGATAAAAGGTGTAAAATGTGACATCAAAAACATAAAATGGGGGGAGAGTAAAAATGTACAGCTTTAGAGTGAGTATAGGCAATGTAAATGACAGACATAGGTTTATAATGTAGGAGAGCTTCAAGGCAACCACCAAACAAAAATGAATGCTACATGAACAAAAGATAATGAGAAAGGAATTTAAGAATAGCACTAAAGAAAGTCATCAACACACAAAAAAGAGAACACAAGAAGGAACAGAGAAAATATAAAATAGCCAAGAAACAACCAAATGGCAATAAGTACATACTCATCAATAAGTACTTTACAGGTAAATGGACAAAATTCTCCAATCAGAAAACATAAAGTGTCTAAATAGATTTTTTAAAGGCAAAGTCTCAATACAAGAGACTCACTTCAGAGGAAAGAACACACACAGAGTGAAAGTGAAGGATGGAAAATGATATTCCATGCAAGCAGAAAGCAAAAGAAATCTGGAGCAGCTATATTTATATCAGGCAAAATGTACTTTAGAACAAAGACTTGAATGAGAGACAAAGAAGGACATTACATAATGATAAAGAGATCAATCCAAGAAGAGATATAATATTTGTAAATATTTATACACCCAATATAGAAGCACTGAAATGTATAAAGCAAGTGTTAATTGACCTAAAGGGAAAAACAGACAGCAATATAATAATATTAGGTGACTTAAATATCTTACTTATATCAGTGGACATCCAGGAATAAAATCAATGTGGAAACATCGGTCTTAAAGAACATTTTAGAACAGATAAACTTAACAGACATACACAGAACATCTATCCAAAAACAAGAGAATACACATCCTTCTGAAGTGCACATGGAAGGTTCTCCATATAGATTCATAGTTATACCACAAAACCAGTCTTAACAAATTAAGAAGATTGAAATCATAGTAAGTCTTTTCCACCAACAGTATGAAAGTAGAAATCAATTACAAGAAGAAAACTGAAACATTCACAAATATGAAAGATTAAACAACATGCTGCTTAATAAAACAATGACTCAATGAAGAAATCAAAAGAGAAATAAAAAATACCTTGAAACAAATGAAAATGGAAATACAACAGTGTATCAACAAAGAGGAACCTTCTTAGCGGTAGATGCCTACCTCAAGAAACAAGAAAAATCTCAAATAACCACCTAACTCTCCACCTCAAGGAGTTAGAAAAAGAAGAACAAAGGAAGCCCAAAGTTAGTAGAAGAAAAGAAATAAAAAGATCAGAGCAGAAATAAATGAAATAGAGACTACAAAAACAATAGAGAAAATCGATGAAACTAAGATCTGGTGCCCTGAAAATATAAACAAAATCAACAAACCTTTAGCCAGACTCATAAAAAAAGAGAGATGACTCAAATAAATAAAATCGTAACGAAGGAGGAGACGTTACAACTGGCACTACACAAGCACAAAGAGTCATAACAGAATATTATCATGAAAAAACAGTAAATCTGAACAGACTGATTACCAGTAAGGATATTAAATCAGCAACCAAAACTTCCCAACGGACAAAAGTCTAGAATCCGACAGCTTCACTGGTGAATTCTACCAAATGTTCAAAGAAGAATTAATATCAATCCCTCACAAACACTTCCAAAGAGCAGACAAGAAGGGAAAACACTTCTAAACTCATTTTAGGAAGCCAGCATTACCTTGATACCAAAATCAGACAAGAACACCACAAGAAAATAAAATTATAGACCAATATCCCAAATGGGATGAAAAAAACCTTAACAAAATATTAGCAAATTGAATTCAACAATATATTAACAAGATCATAAAGTTTGATCAAGTTTGATTTATTCCAGGGATGCAAAAAATAGACCTCAACATGAAAAAGGCCATATATGATAAGCCTACAGCTAACATCCTCAGTGGTGAAAAGCTGAAAGCTTTTCCTCTATGATCCAGAACAAGACAAGGATGCCCATTATTGCCAGTTTCATTCACCAGAGTATTGAAGTCCCAGCCACAGCAATCAGGCAAGAAAGGCATTCAAATTTGAAAGGAAGAAATTAACTATCACTGTTTGCAGATGACATATTACATATAGGAAAACCTAAGGACTCCACCAAAAGCCTCTTAGATTTAATACATGAGTTCAATAAATTTGCGGGATACAAAATCAATATACAAAAATTTGTTGCATTTGTATACCCAAGTAACAAACTATCAGAAAGAGAAACAAGAAAACAATCCCATTTGCAATCATATCTAAAAGAAGAAACTATCTAGGAATAAATTTAACCTAAGTAGGCAGAAAACCTGTATCCTGAAAACCATAAGACACTGACGAAAAAAACTTTTAAAAGACACAAATAAATGGAAAGATAATGCATGGTCATGGATTGGAAGAATTAATATCATTACGATATTACTACTATAATACTACTTTACTGCCACCCAAAGCAGTCTGTAGATTCATTGCAATACGTAATGTAAATTCCAATGGCATTTTTCACAGAAATAGAACAAATAATCCTAGAACTTGTATGGAACACAAAAGACCCCAAATAGCCAAAGCAATCTTGAGAAAGAAGAACAGAACTGAAGTTAACTGGTTCAACGTATGCAAATCGATCAGTGTGACACTCTACATCAACAAGAGAAAGGACAAATATTACATGATCATCTCAAAAGTTGCAGAAAAAGCATTTGATAAATTCAACATCCACTGATGATAAAAACTGTGACCAAAGTGGTACAGAGGGAACATATCTCAACATAATAAAGGCTATTTATGACAAACCTACAGCCGGCATAGTAGTCAATGGTGAAAAGCTGAAAGCCTGTCTGCTAACATCTGAAACAAGACAAGGATGTCAACTCTCACCAACTCTATTCAACATAGTATTGGAAGTCCTAGTCATAGCAATTAGACAGGAAAAAGAAATAAAAGGGATCCAAATTGGAAGAGAAGAGGTAAAATTGTCATTATATGCAGATGGCATGATACTACATATAGAAAACCCTTAAGGCTCCACACAAAAACTACTGGAGCTGATAAAAGAATATGGCAAAGTAGCAGGATACAGGATTAATATAAAGAAATCAGTGGCATTTCTTTACACTAACAGTGAAATATCAGAAAAGGAAAGTAAAGAAAATAATCCCTTTTAAAATTGCATCCAAAAAAATAAAATACTTAAGAATAAATTTGACCAAGGAAGTAAAAGACATTTATATGCAGAGAACTACAAAACATTGACTAAGGAAATTAAAGATGACTTAAATAAATGGAAAGATACTGCATGTTCTTGGATTGGAAGAATTAGTATTATTAAAATGGCCACACTGTACAAAGCAATCTACAGATTTAATGCAATCACTATCAAATTACCCAGGACATTGCTCACAGAACTTGAACAAATAATTGTAAAATTTATATGGAAACACAAAAGACCCAGAATTACCAAAGCAGTATTGAAGAAAAAGAATGAAGCTGGAGGAATAACTCTCCCAGACTTCAAAAAATACTATAGAGCTACAGTAATCAAAACAGCATGGTATTGGTACAAAAACAGACATATGGACCAATGGAACAGAATAGAGAGCTCAGAAATAAATCCACAAGCTTTTGGCTAATTAATCTTTGACAAAAGAGGCAAGAACATGCAACACGGTAAAGGCAGTCTCTTCAGCAAATGGCGTTGGGAAAAACTGGACAGCTGTCTGTAAATCAATGAAATTAGACTACACCCTCACACCATACACAAAAATAAACTCAAAATGGATCAAAGACTTAAACATAAGACAAGAAACTATAAACCTATTAGAAGAAAACATAGGAAAAATATTATCTGACATACATCTCAGCAATGTTCTCCTAGGGCAGTCTACCCAGGCAATAGAAATAAAAGCAAAAATAAACAAATGGGACCTAATTAAACTTACAAGCTTTTGCACAGCAAAGGAAACCATAATCAAAACAAAATGACAACCTACGGGATGGGAGAAAATATTTGCAAAAGATGAGACTGACAAGGGCTTAATCTCCAGAATATATAAACAGCTCATACAACTTAATAACAAAAAAACAAACAACTCAATCAAAAAAAGGGGAGAAGACCTAAACAAGCAACTCTCCAATGAAGACATACAAATGGCCAACAGGCACATGAAAAAATGCTCAATATCGCTAATTATCAGAGAAATGTAAATCAAAACTATAATGAGGAATCACCTCACACCAGTCAGAAGGCCATCATTAAAAAGTCCACAAACGATAACTGCTGGAGAGGCTGTGGAGAAAAAGGAACCCCCCTACACTGCTGGTGGGAATGCAGTTTGCTGTAGCCGTTATGGGAAAAAGTAAGGAAATTCCTCAAAAGACTGAAAATACTCTTACCGTATGACCCAGGAATCCCACACCTGGGCATATATCCAGAGGGAACCTTATTTCAAAAAGATACCTGCACCCCAATGTTCGTAGCAGCACTATTTACAATAGCCAAGACATGGAAACAACCTAAATGTCCATTGACAGATGACTGGATAAAGAAGATGTGGTATATTTATACAATGGAATACTACTCAGCCATAAAAAATGATAAAATGCCATCAGCAGCAACATGGATGGCCCTGGAAAATGTCATTCTAAGTGAAGTAAGTCAGAAAGGAAAAGAAAAATACCATCTGATATCAATTACAAAAAAAAAGCTATTGCTACATATAGTGAATGTTAATATAAATTCACCTAATTGAAACCATCATAGAATCAAGTGTTTATTTTGAGTGAAAATTATTTTTATCATATACACATCTTAATTTTATATATATATACATATACACATACACACACACACACGCACATATATATTTATTGGGGTATAGTCAGTTTACAATGTTGTGCCAACCTCTGGTGTACAGCACAATTCTTCAGTCATACATGAATATGCATATATTTATTTTCATATTCTTTTTGACCATAAGCTACCACAAGACATTGAATGTACTTCCCTGTGCTGTACAGTATAAACTTGCTCATCCACCTTATACATACCAGTCACTTTTTACTGTAACAGTTTTGTTGTTGTTTATTTGTTTGTTTTTTTGGTTTACTTTTGGAGGGGAGGCAATCAGGTTTGTTTGTTTGTTTATTTATTATTGTCCAATCCGTGTCTTTAAAAAATCCTTCCCATTGTGGGGAGGGTGTAGCTCATGTGGTAGAGCCCAGCGTAGCATGCATGAGGTCCTGGGTTCAATCCCCAGTACCTCCTCTAAAGATAAAGAAACCTATTTATCCCCCTGCCAAAAATAAATAAATAAATAAATAAATAAATAAATAAATAAATAAAGACATAAGGTTAAAAAAAAAAAACTATGAACTCATCTACAATACAGAGACAGACTCTCAGACGTAGTAAACAATCTTATGGTTACTGGGGAAAGGGGGTGGGAGGGAGTAAATTTGGGAGTTTGATATTTACAAATAGCCACTATATATAAAAATAGGTTTTAAAAAAAGTTTCTTTTGTATAGCACAGGGAACTTGTAATAACCTTTAATGAAAAAAATATGAAAACAAATATATGTATGTATGTGTATGGCTGGGACATGGTGCTGTACACCAGAGATTGACACATTGTAATTGACTGTACTTCAATAAAACAAAACGAAACAAAGCAAAACAAAGCAAAAAACCTTCACACTAACAGCAAGAAGTCCAAATCTCTGTTTGCCTATCCTTAACACCTGCAAAATACCTGAGGCTCCTCCAGTAACATCTGTCTTCCTCCTCCCTCTCCAAAATATTTCTGAGAGATTCAAGAAACACATTACACTCCCAACAAATGTGCAAAGCTCTGAGTCACCACCA